>NW_020450085.1:2474544-2482063 GCF_003343035.1 Apteryx rowi | reverse complement strand
AGCGCCTTGGTAAATCTTCCTCTCTCTTACATGATTATGATAATCTCTCATTAATGCTTTTTTCAAAGCTGTTGCTTAACTCTTCCTTCCTTCTGTAAGCTCATCACACTGCTGAACTGCTCATTTAGGACTGGATCTCTTTGCATACCTTCCTTGAACTGCCTGAATTTTTGTTGCCTCATAATTGCATTGCTTGTAAGTTCTGTAGTTTCCCTTTGCTTTAGAAGATGCCTGAAATTGAGGGGTCTAAGAGTCTTAAAGCATGCTGCTACCTTCTAACTTCTTGGGGCTTATTTAGAATATAAATTTAACTGCCTATTTCCTGAGAATTCCTCTAAGACAACATGTATAATATTCCTTCTCTTCCCATCCTTCCCAATAAGAAACTCTGAATGGGAAAGTTTTGGCAGTATTGGTGACAGACAGGTGGTGTTTCTCCTTACCTGTCCTTCCATCTCGAAGGGCTGCTGAAGTCAAGGACCCAGGTCTTATTAAACAGCTCTTTCTGTTCAGCTCCAAAGTGAAGACTGTTCCCTGGCTGTGTTAGGCTATTGCTAGCCCAGGAAAATAGTTGGAAACTTAGAGAAGTGGCATGATGGTTTAAAAAAAAAAAAAAAAAAAAAAATTTCTGGTAGAGATGCAGGAAATCTAGCCGTTGTTCTGTCTCTGCCCCACACTGCTTGCGTGACTAGGTCATGCGCCTTGCTGTTTCATGTCAACAGGTATGAAGTTGGATTCATGCATTACCTGTCTTGCCTGCTGCAGATCATAGTATCAGAGCTGTCCTATGAGTTTGTGAAGTGCCACAGTGCAGCCCTAGTCTAGGTAGAGTCCTTTAGCCTGAATTGTAATGCAAAAAAATACAGTAAGTTGATGGAGTATTCTTGTATTAGTTCAGCGGGCCTTTAAAACACGTTTTCTTTCAGAGGTGTTTTGCCTGACTGGGAACTTTTCTCCTGAGCAGACTTTCTTTTAAGGTCCAAATAGCTGAGGTTCTGGCTATGGCCTGACCTGTTCTTCTATTTATTTATTTTTCTGTAGTGGCGGAGGGGAGAAAATGCAAACTGAATGTTAGCTGTGGAAGGGCAGATTAAATCTGCTGTGAAGCTCTGATGTTCGTTTTAATACTGATATATATTTTTTCTTCCCCTTTCTCTCCTCACAGTGGGAGGAAGTAAGCATTATGGATGAGAAAAACACTCCGATCCGCACCTATCAAGTTTGCAATGTGATGGAGCCCAGTCAAAATAATTGGTTACGAACTGATTGGATTCCCCGTGAGGGGGCTCAGAGGGTATATATTGAAATTAAGTTCACGCTGAGAGACTGCAACAGCTTGCCAGGTGTCATGGGAACTTGCAAAGAGACATTCAACCTTTATTACTATGAATCAAACAACGATAAGGAGCGTTTTATTCGAGAGAGCCAGTTTGCCAAGATCGACACCATTGCTGCTGATGAGAGCTTCACCCAGGTGGACATTGGTGACAGGATCATGAAGCTGAACACAGAGATACGGGATGTGGGGCCACTCAGCAAGAAAGGGTTTTACTTGGCTTTCCAGGACGTTGGCGCCTGCATTGCTTTGGTGTCTGTTCGTGTTTTCTATAAGAAGTGCCCGTTGACAGTTCGTAACCTGGCACAGTTTCCAGACACCATTACTGGGGCTGATACATCCTCTCTGGTGGAGGTTCGTGGCTCCTGTGTCAACAATTCGGAAGAGAAGGATGTGCCAAAAATGTACTGTGGGGCAGATGGTGAATGGCTGGTGCCCATTGGCAACTGTCTGTGCAATGCTGGCTATGAGGAACGTAATGGTGAATGCCAAGGTAGGACCAGCCATGTTGTGCTTTTCATTTGGGTTTAGTTGAATGCATAATCGAATTAGAGATCAGAGTAAGTGGAGTAAAGCCAGTACTTAGCAGCCCCTGTGGGATGTAGTGGGACAGCGGGATTTAATGAAGTCCAAGAGCTTCAGGTTGCAAGACCGAGAGTTGATAATCTGAAATAAATGATACTACTGTAACAGGTAGAAGGCAAAACGCATTTTCCAGCAGGCACCTTCACTTGAATTGGCTCATGATAGCCACCAAAATGTGAATGGCTGACTCCAAAACAATGCAGTTGGACTACCATCATTTAAAGAGAGAAAAATCTTTGAAGTTTTATCCGAAGCCAAGTTTGTTAAGCACAGAAAACTCTGACTAGGTTTCCTTCTGGGCCGTTTACTGTGGTAAGAACCTGTCGGAAAAGAAAGTGGAATTTTAGCTGGTTTACTTTCCCTCTTTGGAAAGGGGGAATCTTTGGTGTTTTACTTGTTACAAATTTTTAGCACTAAATAACCCTTTGATAGCTGACACTGCTGTCTTTGTTAAATATTTTCATTTCTCAGAGGATCTCTATTGTCAGCTTAATAATAGAGGTGCTAGGATACTCTTAGAAATGCTAAAAGTCTCTTCCTCCCCCCCCCCCCAATCCTGTGTGCTGCAGAATTAGGGATTAAAGTTTATATAAAAGACAGATTATCCTTAAAAAACAAAAGACAAAAAAACTCCCCACACAACTGTATTCTCTTTGCCTCCACTTTCTGGAAAAAGTAGTAGTAAAAGATTAGGAAAGAAGAGAAGAGACTAAAAATTTTGTGGGCCACAGCTTCTGAACTCTTGCTCATCTAAGCATAAACTAAGGTTAAACTTGAATGGCTTCATGCACAGTTTAGTTCAGTGGGTTTAATCCTGCAGGATGCTGAATTGAATGTGCTCAACTCTTCAGTGGATTTGGACCCATTTTTCTTGGAAAAAGTGATTCTGATCCTGATGACTTTGCTTCACTACTCTGGTGTATTTTTCACTAGCTTGTTTTCTCATCTTGAGGCTGAGAACATGATAGTAAAGCAAATAACCAACTGCTTTTGTGCTAGACTCCTAAGAAAGCAGTGTCTTTTTGAATGTCCTACTCAGTTTCTTTTAAATGATAATTTATAGTCGATATGAAGTTCATTATTATGCATTGGAATTAAGCTTTGGCAGAGAAGAGGCACTAAGCATGAACCTCAGCCTTCATTCTTGGGGTTTTTGCTAGATGGAAAAAGCCTAAGTGCATCTTATCAGCAACAAAATTACAATAGGCTGTAGTGAGGATTGAAAAATGAACAGCACAATGACAGGACAGCTTATTTAGAGCGAATTACTCTGTCTTTTGGCATCCTGTGAGACAAACTTGAAAATATGCATGTATTCAGCACACAAACCTGTGGATGCGGTGCTGGGAGGGCCATTGGTGGCTGAGGAGCTGTTACTTTGAAATAGCCGAACAACTTCTAGGTGAAGCTTCTTGATGGTTTACAGCCTGGGTTGTGAGAGGAGGAAGTGAATGGGAGGAAAAAGGCCTCTTGGTTTATTGCATGGAAGTTATTCTGCCTTCTCTTAAAGGGCTATTGGGTCAGTACTGGGTCGCATTGATTAACACAGGTCTAACTTTTCTTGTTGCCTGTGGCCCAGATGGGAGGAGCTAATTGCATAACAAATCCTATGTTGTTCCAGGGAAATCACTCGAGATTTTTCTGGTGGGCAGTAGTAATGACAGTGGATGTCTTTGGAATAGACCTTGGGAATGAAAGTCTCTGGTTACACAGCCTACAAGATCTTAGCTGCACCCAAGGAAGCTTGGGCTCAGGAAACCCAATTACTGTTTGCCAAGTTAAAGGGAAATCAAATGAGACCATATAAAGAAAGGAGAAAAACATTTGTCTCTTGCATTCTCCGGAGTAGAGTTAACTTGTGCCAGCTCTCCTTGGAGGATTTGAGCCAGCAAGTAATTTGAAAGTGCTAAACCCATTTCGTCAGTGGTTATTTGTGGTTTCCTTTTTCTAACGGTTGCCATTCTCCAGCCAGAAAAACTTACCGGGAAGCTCCTCTAATTCATGAAGTCTACCAGAACTTTGCAGTTTGCTCTCCGGTTTCCAGGAAGACTGTTAAAACAGTCTGGCCTTTGACACCGCTGAATGAGACTTCCCATTTTCTTGCCCCACTTAACTTCATAGTTCAGCAAATGTTCTGCTCTGGCAGGTTTGGGGAGGGGAGGGTGAAGTGGGGCGGATTCCTGTGGATTTGAAGCAGAGGACGAGAAAAGGAGATTTGGAGTTTGCAAAAGGCCATAGAAGGATGCCAGGCCAGAGCCGGAGCTAGCGAGCAGGTTCCATCTCAATTGTTTTTCAATAGGTCAATTGTGGCAGGACAAATACAAAGAGAGGTCAGAGGTTGTCCGTTTCCTCATCCATCTTCCTTGCTGATCCTAGGGTCAGAGTTAAGATTGATTAAGATCTTAAATGTTGGACAAAAGCTTGGTACGCAAAAAACTGTTTAGGCCTGTAGAGCAGAGGGTTTGCACTTGCAGGGAGAACGTCAGGCCTGCCTTCCCTCGCGTGGGACTTGCCTCCAGCAGAGCGATGCTGGCACAGCCAGCCTGATGGCTGCGTGGCCCTAAAAATTGTTCCAAGTTCATTCCAGCTTCTGATTTTACATAATAGGTTTTTCTTTGAGCTGCTTTTGCTCAATTTCTGTTGTGTGTAGGGGGAAACCTAATGGGAAGCCACTCTTCCTCTGAAGTGGTTCTTATAAAGGGAGTTAATGACTCTCTGACCTTCAACAGGGTTTTTTAAAAGTGTGTATGTGGTGGGGAAGGGGTGGAGAATGATCACAAAAATTTCTTATTCCTTTGACTGTTATTTCTTTCCAGCTGGCTTTATTGATAGTAACTGTCCTAATGAACATTCATATGTACGCTAAAAGCCAAGGCAGGAAGGGAAAGGAGCTAAATATTTAATCCATATCTGCTTGGGAAGCTTCACAGGTGCATCACAGGAATAGTCTGTGATCTTGGTCCCAATCATTAGAAATACTAGGTGAGCAGTGATTCTTTTCTTCCAGTTGAATTTACAGCTGTGAATGCACCACTAGAAGAAAAACTTGCTGTTGTGTTTTGGGTTTCGTTTTATTTTTTTCCGCCCTACCCCAAACTTCTTGTGTTAATGGCTATCCTTTTAGGAGAGAACACGTGTGGAATATTGTTAAAGGAACATGAAAGTATCCTAACTGGTCACACACTTTAACCCTAAGGTAATCAGTGGCTTAAGGCAAAGCTAAGACATAAAGTAACTCTTAAGTTTGCTTGTATGTATCATTATCATTTAAATTTTGTCACATATTAATATGATGTGGTTTGGCTTTAGCTATGATTTCCTTATGATAAAATGCATATCTCTCTTTGCTGAAATGGGAGACAAAAAACAAGCAGGAAGGGAGAAAAGACAGATTAAAGAAGCAGTAGACTGTAGCCATCTGTGATGATTTTGATGCTGTGAAATTACAAATCTCAATTTTAGACCTGCCATTTAGTATAAATATGTGAGACAGTTGAGATTTTTTACTGTGATATTGTAAAGGTTATGAGAGCCAACAGCTTTGTCTTCATCTACACTTGCTTTTGTGAGTTGTGAATTGGCCAATTGGCAGAAAATCCAGTGTCATTTAAAATATGGCTCAGTTCTGGTTTCATATCACTGCCATTTTTAGAATTTTCCTTCTAACTTTGATAAGAGCTTCCCTAAGAAGTAATAATTTGATAAGATTCCTTTTATCTCAGAGGCTTTGAAGAGTGACTGTGATCATTGAGAGCAGCAGTTCAGTTTATATCACAAGAGTACAGTTTAATTATATTTTTCCTATGATAGATTTTTTTGGATGGTGGGTTTTCTGAGGGTGGAGATGTGAGTAGTAGCTTGTTCATACTTCCCCTTTTAGTCTTAGACTTTTTTTTAGTTGGAGTAACACTGATGAACAGTCTGGCTGCACAAAAGGATAATCAGAAGGGTGACTAAGACTGTGCAGATCTGAGACTTCACTGAAAGATTTTTTTTTCCAGGTTGCTTATTTTTGGCTGTGGGGAGGGGGGGGGGGGAAATGCACAGACTTGACATGTTATGATTTTAAAAGGAACTGAGAAGACAGAAGCTACCAGGAGGGGCATGGGAGCAATACTGTAACACAGCCTGTCTGAACCAAATTCATTCAGTTCTTATCTTGGTTAAAGAAGCGATTTAGTTATATTCTGTTCTGGGGAAGCTTAATAGTCTTCCAAGGGCTGCTCCCTCAGTGACTTTGTGCCACCTGGTGCATTGCACAGTCTCCATTTAAACATCATGCAGACTCCATAAGGCTTTCTTCCTCCCTGCCCCCCTCAGAAGTGAAGCTATGATTGTTATCAAACAGTCACCCCTCAGAGTATTCCTTGGAGAAAGGCTCGAACTGCTTCCTCTTGAATTGCTAACAGGAATTTCTGCTGATATCCAGGAGACCAATATCTGGTCCTTATTGTGCACGTCATTGGTCAGGAAGCAGCTCAGCAAAGCCCATTCCTCAAAAGCAAAAGAAAGATGAGCTTCTGTTACATTATAAATTTCGCAGCGTTTCTGGGTACCCTTTTCTGGGGTATGTGGGCCTTGTTCTGGTGTGTATGGCTGGCTTGCTTTTTTTTAAATCTTTCTAGATAACTCATTTTGCATGTAATGACTTAAATATTTAGATTTTGGCTGTGTAAGGGTTATTTATCTGTGTCTAATAACATGCTCCACTGACTTTGGTCTTCATTGCCCTTGTGAGAAGAAAAGATTAAAGAAATGCTCAGCAGTACCTTTTGCTCTTTGGAGACTGCATTTAAAAAGCGCCCCCCCCCCCCCAAACTTGTGAGATAAATCTTATCTGGTTTCATTCCATTATGCCACCTCCTTCTGCTCCGTTGTGAGGAGCAGGTGAGGTCACACAGCTTTGTGAATCGGGGACAATTAACACTCCCATGACTAAGTGGACATTTTATGAATATTCAGGGCCTGCTTCACCTCCCTGGGAAGTAAACATGTTGGTTCCCTTCTTTTTCCTCCTGCCAGAGATGAAGGAAGCCCTCCCTGTGAATGGGGATTGGCAGCTGTCGGGCCACTGCCTTTTGCGTGCAGCGAATTCCTCATTTACATCTTTTGTATACAGCCTCATGCAAAGCAGCACACCCATTTCCCCATTTCACAAAGGAGATAAGAGCTTCCTTTGGAAACTCCAGCCAAAATCTCCTGTTTATGCAGAGCTCAAAGATTTGGATTTTATGCAAATAAAGTCTGTTTAGATTTAAACCCTTTGTTTAAGAGATACAGAGGGTAATATTTGCACAGTGTGCTTTTTGTATCGTCTCGGGTCTTCTCTTGACTAAGACCAGTCGTCACTCTCTCCCCAAACTCTGCAGGCCGCTTGCTCACTTCGAGGCGGCGTGTGGGAAAGGGCTATCCGAAGCCCTAGGCTGGTTTGTAAAGCAATCGCTGGCGGTGCGGGCAGCGCTGTTTCCCATGCCTCGCAGGGCTGCGGGCTCCCAGGTGGGAGCTCCTCTAGGTGCTTACAGGTGACCAGAAAGCCCTAAAGCCCTTCTGTGCCTTCCCCTTGCAAAGGAAGAATTACTAACTTCAGGAAGTGGAATT
>NW_020450085.1:2304495-2473969 GCF_003343035.1 Apteryx rowi | reverse complement strand
GGTGGGGGAGAAATTAGGTGGGGGGGTTCCTTTTTTTTTCTTCTTTTTTTGGATGTCCAATTAGTGTTTAACTTGAAGGTAATTTCACAGGGGTAGTAAACTGTGCAGTGTGAAACCTGGTGGCATAATTAAATGGAGGAAAAATTCTTTTACAACAACAAAGGAACGTGCAAAAACTTTAATTTTGTCCTAGTAGTCATTTGGAAGGGGAGATTATGCTGTTTAAAGTATAATATGGATGAGCTATTAAGGTTAAAAAAAAAAAAATCCAGGCCACACTGTACAGTTGGTATTTGCTTTAGTTCAAGTAGTCATGGATGCCAAGAGGAAAATACTGTGTGTGGGGTGGGGGGAGCAGGAAGAGTTGGTTCCGTTTTGTGGGTGGATGTGTGCTGGGTTTTTTTCTTTACCTCTGTGTGTGTGTTTTGGTATAGAGGGATTTAGTTTTACAGATAACTTCAGTGAAAGAGGTATAGTCGGAACAGGCCTCTCTTCCTCACTGGGGGCCTGGTACAGAACGGCACGTGCTCCAGTGGGATTGTGCTTCCAGCGGGCTGGGCAGAGGTGGGAATCCCGAAGAGCGGCAGGAGGAGGAGTGATGCTCTGGTGCCGCAGCAGCGGGAGGAGGAAGATCAGGGACCTTCTCGGGGCACGTGGGATCCCTGGGGCTGAGATGAGGCCAGAGAGAAGCTTGTCTGACTCTGTCGAGTGTTGTAGCTGCAAGATGGCTTTTGCCCCCTTCTCACTTGTTGAAAGGAATCAGTTGCCACTTTCTAATACGTTTCAGTTCTTGAATGCTGGAACACCTTAAAATGCCATTTGAACTAAGGCAATCAATAATTGTTTCCCTTGTATGTTTGAATACTTTGTACAGCCACAGTACAAAGCTGCAGTACAGTGTCTTAATTACCCAGATAATCCTGTTTGCTTGTATTTTTAAACTATGAAGTGCAGGGTAATTATTCAATTCTTAATAGAAGGCAAATGGCAATGTAAACAATAATTAGGATGTTAGACTAATGCGCTTCAAAGCAAATTGGATTTTTTTCATACCATTCAGCATGAAGTCCCATAAAGCTAACAATTTAGTGGCAAGGAAACAAGTTCCATTTTGTTCATATTTTATGGTGTTATCTCTTCATGCCTTGTTTCTGTGAATAACAGTTTGCCCCAGTGAAGCTGCCGGCTCCGGAGCCTAACGTCATGTTAACAATCGGCTCCCTGCTGCCTGCCTTCGATCCCGCTCTCCCAGGGCTTCCCGTGGCCTCGTCCCCTGCAGGCCCGGGGTGAGAGGTTAGCACGTCCCGGCTTTCTCCTTTCTCCTGCGGCACAGGGCAGGTAAGCGTGGAGAGATGCGGCTCCTAGTCAGGTGCAGCTCCCGTTAGGCAGGTTTTTCTGCTGTCTGTTGTTCTGGAGGAGTGGGCTTTACTTTAAGACTAGGATTCTTTCTTCATTTTGAACTGAGCTCCTCTTACAGACGTATTTCTAAGGGGTAGAGCCAGCCTTGGAAGCAGTGAAGGACCTGAAGTGAAATTCAAGGTTTAAGAGACTCAGCCTTGAAAATGTGATTGCAGGCTGTGGGTCAGAACTAGAACTTGTTATGCCCATTAACTTGGAGAGCACTACTGATTTTCATGGCTCCATCTCCAGTTTTACTAGAAGCATAACGCAAGCCATGAACACTGCAAAACACTCAGTTGATTTCTGTTCCATCTGCAAGTTTTGTGTATGTAACGTATTTCAGTACTTCCAAAGACCATTAATTAAGTCCTGTCATCGTATCCATTCCTTGCATTGTATTTAGCCAGTGATCGAAGACTGTGTGTGTTGGTAACAAAGGCATCAGCCAATAATGCTGCTGCTTTCCTAAATATTTTAATAATGCCCCTGTCACACAGTTTTTTGTCTAGCCTTCGCTGCACATTCTCATCAGTCTGAATGGACTGAATAATCAGCTTCCCTTCTCCCATTATCAGCATCTTAAGAAAGGCCAAAACATTCCCCAGTGTTGATACTGTTAATGAATTGCAGAAATTTGATTTTTAGCTAGACACTTTTATTCTGAGAGGTGGCTTGGGTGGTTGGAGGAATCAGTGGGACACTTGAAGAGGCTATGGATGTATTTCTTTGAAACTAATACTGACTGTATTAAAGCATGCACTTAAAGGTGTGGATTTTCTTTTATTTATTTCTAGTTTTAATTTTAAATCCCAGAGGCTTCTCACCAGGCCACATTGTAATAGCATTAATTAACAAGTCTGTCTTTCCCTACATAAAACATCTCTGGCTGGGGAGATGAAGAATACTGTCAACCGATGCTTCTGTGAACTCAGTGCTGGAATTCATGTGTTTTCAGTTTCGAGTGTTTTCTGTAGTTGAAAAAGACATCCCCACTTGGAAAACAATTTCCTTTTGAAGTGTCCAGCCTGGCAATGACTGAGGCAGCCACTAGGCAAAATTAGCATGTTAAAAGAATTGGATCAATACCTTCTCTCCTCATCTCCCTTCAGAGTGGTGGGTTTGAGTATCACTAGGAGGCTCTGAATGGCTGCACCAGTATGTTTCAGGGGCTCTATCAATACTGGTACAGGTCGCATCAAGCTGAGACGGCTTGATCCAGTGCCCGGACTCCTTCAAGGATGGCCATTTGAAAATGGATTCAGGGAAACCGACAGCTTGGGAAAGAGCAGGCAGCTCATCTAATTATGGAGAGGATTAGAAGGAAAGTGTAGGGAGAAGCAGGAGATCAATAGGAGGGCATGAGTTGCCTGAACTCTTCCTCAGATGTTGGAGTGTGCCGTTTTGTAGTACTTAACTGGTGTGTGTAGATTTCTTTTGGCTTTTTCAACAGACAAACACAAATTAAAAAGCGGGTGTGTGGGTAGTCCCTACTGCTTCACAGAAATGCTTGGAGGCAGTGGCTGCTGGATAATTATAGCAGAATAAGGCTGTGGATGCCTAGATACAAATGTGCTTGCTCACAAATTGAAGGAGATAATTCTGGTTTCCCTAGTGCACATTCTGCAGCTCTAGTGTCCTCCAGTTGTTTACAAGTTAGCTTTTCTGCCCTTGCCTCTGGTTTTCTGGTAGCCAAACTTATACGTTCTGACATGGGCATCCACCAAGACCTTTGGGCAGTCACTTAATGTCTCTGCCCTTGATCTCCCACCTAGCAGGAGAGGTGAGCCCCTGCACCCCTTCTCAGGAATGGCTGGGGGAATTAAAGACTCTTCCCTTGAAAGAGAAGTGCAAAGCAGTAGCCGTGGGCAGGGCCCTGCTGTGTAGTCCCTCAGGCTCACTGTGGCTCAGGGCTCTACTGGAAATGGTTTTAGACAGGGTGGTAGACATGGCTCTTAAGCCTGTCCCAGTAAGTTCTCCTGCTTGCTTCTTCCTTTTGGGGTTTCACAGTGCCAGCGCTCCTTTTGATGAAAAGGAGCTGCTTCTCTCCCCCTTGGATCTGGAAAGGCCTTTGCTTACTTAGGGGAGGACAAATCCTTGTTGGTTTGTTGCCTCTGGGAGTGGTTGGTGTTGCTTTGCCAGCAAGTCCTGGTAGTGTTCTAGGAAGCAAACACATCACTGCTAGCAAAGCTTTGCTTGTATCTGACATAACGTTAAAACAATAAACAAATGATTGCAATAATCCAAATTGCACCCTAGCCATTCTGAAATACAGAGACTGTTTCTTGGGAGCCTTCCTGTGGTTTTGCACACTGGAGATACTAGAAAATAAAGCAGCTGAATTCTGTTCTGTTTCTTTTTAGTGGCTTCAGTGTTTGCATTTTGCACATCTGCCAACTTCCCCTTAATTTCTGAAGTACTGTAACAGTTATTAGGTTGACGCATTTTGTCCACTCATAATTAGTCCTTGGACTTCCTCATTTATTTTTGTGGAGATCATAAGTGTACAGGGTAGAGCTAATAAGACAGTTGAAATCAGGACCAGGTCCCTATATGCAATCCACCTACTCATTAATCAAGGCCTCTGCAGTTAATGAGAGTACTTTCCAGGTAATATTTAATCTCATACTAGCAATAGTTACACTTAATGCATAAGAACTCTTTGCAGTTTGTTGCTGAAGACATTCCCAGGGCATATCAGAAATCTTTCTCCTGTGCTGATCTGAGACGCACAATTCTGTCACATCGATCCAAGTTTGGAATATATTACTACTTCTGAAAACCTGCACCAGATTTGAATATTGGATCCAATACTTGTTGGTAAAGGACATGCTAATTTAGTCAGTGCTGTGTAAATATGTGTACCATACAGATGCGGCTTGTAAAGTACATTGTTTTGTAAGACCTTTTGAGGTTCAAAGGCCTGTCTATGTGGGGGGGACCACACAGGAAAGTTGAAAGGAATCAGCTGAAGATGTGAAGTCAACATGTGTAAGTTAAGGTGCATCATTAAGCACCTGCAAGAATATTTCCATTCTCTGTGGCTGAATCTGCCTGTGTGCAGATCCTTTATCCATGTAGCTGATTCACCTTAAAGTCCTCGGTAGCTCTTTGAAGACAAGCACTCAAGTACCAGTTTTAACATACCCAGAATTAATGTACCCAGTAACCTTGAATTCAACACACCCAATAGTTTGGGAAAGGGAGCTCAAAGGGTTATGGGCTCTGTGAAAACACCCATTTATAGCTTTAGGATAGATAAAGCACTTTAATTTTTGAGAGAAATGAGAATGAAATTGCATATATCATCTACAATCACTTGCAGTAGAGCTTGGGTTGACACTAGAAGGGAGAGAAACCTTGAGACTTACTGGCACCAGGAAAGGGGAAGGAGATGTCCACTGTGAAAAGTCCTCAGTGCTAGCTCCTGATGGAGGCTGAAGTAGATAGACTAGAGTTCTCATCCAGCACTCCAGTGCAAGAACTGCAGGGAACTGCCCTCACTTTAACAGGAATTGTGTCCCAAGAGCAGTATCAGTCAGTCCTTTTGGCTCCAGGTGAGCTGTAATTGGGGTATGAAATGGGGAGAAAGGAGATCTCTTCCTCTCTTTCGTGTTCTGTTGGAGATTGGTTTGTTCTTTCGTGCGATAACCAGCCCTGTGGCCCTAACTTGTGTTGAGTTTTTGGAGGCTGCATGCTTATTGCGTATATACTGGGGAGAAGGAGCTCAGCCCAGGATCTTCTTTAAAGGCCAATATTAACTGCCACTGTTTTTTGTTGTCATATGTTTAGCTAACCTTCTGTAGAGATCACGGTAATCTGACCTCTCAGTATGCCTGTATTGAAGTTTGAGTTAAAAATGCGCTGCAGCAGAGCAAAGGACAGACATTTTTTCTGTGGGATTGTTCAGCTCTCTTTGAGAATTCCAAATGGCTAAGTTAACTTCTGTGCAAACATTGCCTTTTATTTGACTTTGTAGTTTGCCCTTTGAAATACAAACATATTTGTGCCAATCAGCAAGTCTCCCTTCCTGAGTTCTGGTTGACCCTGTAAAAAGAAATGTGACTATGCAATTATTAAAGGTGAGGCCTTCATTTTAACAAATGCTGAGTAATTGCTATTCGGTTGTCTCTGTGCTTCTGTCATAAGTGATGGTAAACTGCCCTTCAGCCCAGCTAAATAACAAGGAAGATGCATGTCTGGAAGGAAACTCTTCAGAAATTTGCAATATGTCATCATCGTTGTGTCACAGCAACTTGTGGGTAGGGCAAAAAAAAGTCAGCTTTCTATCTCAGAGCTTATAGTGCACAAACCTTACTTGGGCTTTAAGATGCAGTTAGGTCAGATTTTATACCTGTGTCACTTGGACACACTCAGTAGGCACTGTCCAAGTATAGCAGAGGGCAGAATTTGCCCTCTAAAAAAGCATCTAAAGGGAAGATGAAAATGTGATGCTCTGGCAACTTACCTAGCACTTTTTGTTTTATGAAGAAAAACATAAAAGCCCTGCTACTAAAAGCTTTTCCTAAATTTAGCAGAAAGTAGTGGCAGGTACTGGAAAAAGGCTTGTAATGTTTCCCAGGAGTTTTTCACTATCTGTAGACTTGGACCTGGCTGGTGCTAGTGCCCTAGTTGATTCTGGATGGGGAAGTTGTCAGCCACACCGGTGTGGATAGGAATGACTCATACAAAAGAAACACTCAGGAAATCAGACTTCATAACTGCTGCAGAACATCCCCAGTCCTTTTCCAGATATTTCTTTTCAGTAAATAACTTTTTAAAGGACTAGAAATCTGGTATAAAATTAATTTTGGACCTGTATGCATTACTGATGCTGATAGACTATATAGACTGCTATAGAGATACTGAAAAAGACATTGCCAAGATTGTTCAGTGCAGATTTGACCTGCCTTTTCTTTTTATGTTAGTTTGTAATTCCTATATCTTTCTTCAGTCAGTATGTGATTTCTCAGAAGAAATTTTTTAATGCCTTGAGCTCAGCAGTCATGAATCTTGCAGGTAGGCCTTCAATAACAAGTAAGTACATGCGATAAGAGGAAACACAGTTTCTCTAAGGGGGCATTTTCCGTTTTGTTCCTCAAAAAGGTTATTTGGAAAATACTGGATTCTGATTTTTCTTTCGCATCGACTAGTATATTTTGGCTGTATTCCAGAAGGAAATAATTGAAATACTAGGCAATGCCTTTTAACTGGTCCAGACCTTGACTCCTAGATACATAGGCAGAAGGGACACTTTATTCTCTTAACCTGCGTGAGGGGGCTGTGTTAGCACTTACTGTCTAATTCACTTTAAGAAGCTGGAAGTTTGGATTTACTCAGGAATGAAGATACATTCAAATGTTTCTTCTTTTTCAGAGGTGTGTAAAAGTTTGGAAACTGGAAACCTGTTCTGTGTGTGCTGGGGAACAGGCTAAGAAATAATGGGTTTAAATTGCAAAATAGGCTAGCCCTGAGGAAAAAATTCGCAATCATAGAGATCTGAAGTGCCAGTACAGATTATCCAGGGACGTGGGAGAATTGCTATCATTGAGGGGTTTTCAGAGCAAGTTAAGCAGACATCTAGTAGAATTGTTTAAGTACGGATTATGCTCCTTTGGGGCAAGGGAATAGACTCACTGGGGTTCTCTCCAGCCTTCTCTGCTGCAGTAAATGCACTTGCCCCGTTGCTACAGGATCGCCATCGTCTTATAGTGGAGATGTAGCCCTTGGGAGTGAGAAATAGAGACTTGATCTGGCTCTCTCCTGACGTCCTTCCCCTAGCAGAAACGTTTCCATTCTCAAGAGGTATCTTGGCTATTGGAGCTCTGTCTCTGCCTGACATCCTGTATTTCAGTGCAGCTAACAAGAACTTTAGTCTTCTCGAAGGTCCCTGATATCTCTGTGTCAGTTCGTTCATCAAGCCCCCCACAAAGCCAGAGTGATGCCGAATAGGCCCTGGCTTTTCCAAAGGACTGTGGGTCTGCCTGTTTGGTTAGTGATACACTGGCCTTAGTATACCCTAAGGGATAAGTTATAATCGTACCGTGTGGCAGGGACATCGCAGAGCAGTAAGCTGGGAGTTTTGCCTGGCGTTGGCTAGCCTGTAAGGAGTACAAATGCTGCTTCCGTGCCAGTTCCTTCCTTCACCCTCTTTTGAAGAGGGAGGGCTGCTTTCATCGCTCCGTGATAAAGCACAGGCTCTAATGCTTCCAGAAGCTTAGTGCAGATGTGTGTATCAAATGCAGTACCGTGCTCCTTGCTTTGTAAGTCTGTGCTGTGTTTTGGCTTAATTTTGCATTCCCTCCCACGCACCTCAGTTATTTGGCAAATTTATCTCGGCTTGTTGAAAGATGGCCCTCCCTCACGCAGGCAGAAACCTTTTCTTTGCATCCAGGTTGGTTCTCATGTGCAGCACACGTGCTCACTTACGAGTTTAATAAGCAGGTACCTACTAAGGAGATATTGGCTGCTCAGGTACAATCCTATATCTGTTGGGATGTGGAGAAGGGATATTAAAATTGTTTACAAGGTAGGAGCTATATAAAGCCTTGCACCACCTTTGAGTTACGATACCATTACCTGGGCTGTGGGAACCAAGAAGTAAAACCTTTTACCGTGAAATATGAAGAGTGCTTATGACTTTGAAGTATAGAGAGAAAGAAAAATGTACACTACGTTTTAGTACATTTTTTTGGTCTGTTGCAGTGGGGTTGATTTTGTTTACAGGTGACGTATAAAATAGATATGGCTTTCATTAATAATGTTTGTGCTACAGGAAGCCTTCTTTTACTAGTTCATTTCATTTTGGGTGATGTCGGTAAAATATTTATTTCTAAAAGCAATTAACTATTTGAGCTTAACTAAATAAACCTGGTATTATTTTTCTACCTAGTAGTAGCAAGCACTGTCTCTTGGGGGATGTGTGTGTGTGTGTTGTTTTAATAACCACATTCTGCTTTGCATCATTTACTTGAAGAGGATTTTTCCTGCCTTGATGGAGAGAGCATTACTACGTTTAAGCCAAATGGAAAGCATCATTACAACACTGATCTAGCAGAACATAGAACACTGCAGCAATATTGATTAAGCTGATTATTCTCAAATAAACTGCTAGCTGCTCTTGTCTGTTTGTGTGTTATGAAACACGCTAACAGGTTTGCAAGCACTGAAAGCCACCCCAAAGGAAACTGTTTCAGGTAGTGAACCAGGGATTTATGCATACTTCTGAAAAAAGCATACGGTTATACTCTCTTATCTTGGAACTGCACATATTTTGGCACTATTTATATAGTCCTTTATAGGTACTTGTCTCATAAGGCACTTTTGTAGAATTAAATAACAGAGTTACGAAGTTAAGTATCTGCAGAGGGTGGAAGGAGTTAGAAGCTATCAACGACAGAGAAAAATATGTAGATGTAAAAATCAGAATGGAGATGGTGTATCGGAATAGACAGATGCGTTGCAGAAAGCAGGAGATGCAGCAAAGGTTTTCCCAAGAGAAGCTGAGAGACAACTGACATGATGAAAAGCAGTAAATCTGTATTTATTAAAACTAACATTCAGTTTCTTCAGAAGGTGGATTTTGTGGTCAGGCTGGTCTACTGTTATGTCAGCGACTTGCATCAAAAGTTCCTCGAGTCAGAACATCTGTTGGGGCCAATGGAAAGACTCCCCTTGACTTTAATGTGCTTTGGATCAGGCCCAAAATGCAAATAGTCTTTCTCTCATCTTTTGAAGTCTTTAACATTTCATGGACTCCCTTATGTTATTGGTAATTTGCACCAGAGGTATTTTGCATGCAAATGAAATTTCAGCAGTAACAACAACTGCATTTGTGAATGTACATGCACACAAATATCAAGTAAAGAAAACTTTATTCTCTTTTCAGTATACCAAACTGGAAATTTCCTTGTAATAGTGGACGGTTCATATTAACTAGAACTGCAATCTATGTATTGACAAATACATAGAAAAAATGTATAGAACTGCCAAAGTATGTTTTGATAAATCTGTATAGAGCCAATTGATTTTTGTAATTTGTGCATGCTAATGCGTGTTTTCTACATGAAATTGGCAGTTGTCACTAACTTGTTACAATACTGTAGATGTCATAAATGTAAACACTGTAATTGAGCCTAAATTCACTATGGATTTATTTACCAGATCAAAGAGTAAGATCAACCTACAATACTCATTTTGTTTGCCAGCATAAACTCATGAGCTTAGTGAAATGCCAGAGAAAGATTGTTTGTTTGAATTATGCGAGTTCTAGCAAATCACAGGGCTTTAGTTTTTAAAGAGCTGGAAGTGTATTTTGTAACTGGCAGATCCTACTGATTTTAATATCAACATTTTTAAGTTTCTGAGGTAAGAATGGCTATTCTAGTGTTCTCAACAGTCTGAGTGGGTATTTTGCGATGCTAGTGCAATGGAATATGACTAAGATTTACAATGACCCTGTTCGCCTGAGATTTGTGCGTTATTCAGTGAGGTCTTAATGTGAGGGAAAAGGGGTTTTGTCCCCTAGTTCCTCTCTTCTAGATTAACACCATCCCCTAAAGCCCCAAACACGGTGGATCCGTACAGATGTCAGGTTGATGCTGGACGCCTGGTGTCAGAGCCCATTCGGAGAAGGCTGAAGCCGTGACAAGACCCAGAACAGAGCTGACAACTTCTCATTTTCCTTCGGGCCCTCTGGGGGTCTGAAGATAAGTCCCCTTGCTGATCTCTGCCTCTCAGCCCACTTTGGCCTTCTACTCTCCCCTTTCTTAAATACGTCCTTCTTTTTTGCTTGTCTGCTTAGTTTCATCATTTACTAGCTGCTCTGGCCCAGCTGTTTCTTCCTGAGCTCCCATTTGCAGGGAAATCCTGCCGCTTCCCAACAGATTCTGCTCCGCTTGCTTCCTCTGGGAACTCGCGCGGACGTTTCGTAGCCCTTCCTGCTTCCCCTGTCTCCTGTTACTTGTCTCGGGATTGCTAGCTGTGCTTGCCTTACTGCGCTGGGGCTGGGTCAGCTGTACTTCAAGGGGACAGCCATCTTGTGACTGTGGGAAAAATAATTGGCTTTCTAATTGCCCTAAGATACGGCTAGAACAGCCTTCCGCAGAAGAAATGTCTCCGAAGTAGAATAGGAATGAATCGTAAGTGCTGTTGCATAGTAGGAGATCTTAATGTGCAACCTGAATTGTAAAAAATGAGTCACTCTTTTGTACCTCAGGCTGTTATTTAAAGTTCTCGCTTGGACTCTCATTGCAATGAGGAGGGAGTAGCAGGAAATAAGGATTGGCGTCAACAGTGGCAACGGTGAGCAGTGAGAAAGGGTGCGTGTGCCCCGGGAGCCGAGCTGGAGGTGCAGTGACCTTTGAGCTGCACCTCAGACTCATCTGCTGCTCCCACCCGCCAGGGAAATGCCGGGAAAGCGGGGAGTGCTCTGCTGAATGAATATGTAGTGGGATGTTGGCTTTATCAAGTGGAAGCTTTTGTCTGAATTTGTGTTTATCTATTTATTTTTGTAAGTAATAAGCACATAAATAACAAAAACAGAAAGTAGACTTGTGTAAACTGGCACACAATTGCTCAACTTTTAAAAATGTAAGTCACCAAAAATATTTTTCTGTTGTCAGCTGAAAGCTTTTGCAAGGAGGAAATGTCTTTCTGGTTCTCTACCTTTATTTCAAAGTGATTTAAGAAAGTTTCATTTTGAGCAGGAGGAAAAACAATGTAATGGTCAATACAGTATGGAGGTAATGTTGCAAACCGTATTATGTAGCTGCTGGCTCTGCTGGGATACAGTAACCAGAGCAAATCAAACTACTTCAGCGGTTACGGATATCAAAGGTATTTGACTGGCACTGGTCCTGGTCCAAATAATAATGAAAGCGAGGGAAAGAGGGGAGCTATGGATCAGACTTTGGTGATACTGGATTTAGAAGCGCAATAAAACCCTGCGTCTTTCCGTCGGGCTCCCCTCAGCCTGAAGCCTTGTGAGCATTGCTGAGGCAGCACCTGCAGTCCCGAGAGCAGAGTGAGGCAGCTGTGGGAGGCAGAGGGGCACCAGGACCTTCATGTTGTCCTCGGCCACCTTCACGGCCCTGAGAAGCTGGTGCGAAGGAGCACAAATCAGAAAAACCTTCGGCTGCCTTGTTTCATCCCTGAGGCAGCGAGGTCCTCGAGCAGCCTCTAACTTCAGAGGACAGCGCTCTGCTTTGTTCGGTTCCTCATACTGTGAGACGTTGTTGGAGCATCCTCGACTCTCCCTTTCAGCCCCGGACCAGGCATTGCTTGGGGCACAGCCCCAGGAAGGGCTTCGCAGAAGCAGAAGGAAAAGGAAGGGGTGCATTAATGCAAATCCTTGCCTGCCTTGAGCTCCTCTGTTCAAACCCCAGCTGTGGAGCATTTCTGATTTGTGGGCTGTTGCATTTGCTTAAATGTGCTGCTTGCTTTTTTTAAAGGCAGTTGGTGTCCCAAGATGGTATGTAGCATGAATTCTTTAATATCATGAGTTGAGGGTTAACTTTGATATAAGAGCTGTGTAAGCAATGAATAATAGCTGCTTTATTCCTGGCAGAGGAAGTAGGCTTTGGAGATGGATATCGACAGAAGGTATCTAGTTAATTTTTGAACTCTTCCTCCATCCAAGGTTAAAAGCTGACCTCAGACTGTCCATGACATCTGCTAGGTTGTTAAACCTCAACCTATCAGTTCTTTTTGTGGTTCGGGGGGACTGCTCAAACCATACTGTGACAACTGAGCGTGCTTGAAATTCACCTTGCAAATGCACTAGGTGCTGTTCCTAATTCACTGACACCCCCTCCCCTTAGAGAGTTAGCAAAGGACCAGTCACTGCAGTGAGACCCTCAGTCTTTCCAAGTTACCATTCCAAGACAAGCACAAGGTATTGCCCGATTAACATACTCTGCATTACCTAAGACCGTGAACGGCCTCTTTTGTGAGGACCAAAGTCAGCTTTATAAAGAAGCAATACAAAGATGTCTTTAAATATGCATGTCATGCGTATTGATTATTTTAAACTCTAAAAAAGCCTTGCTTTTTATCTGGGAGACCAAGGGCAGTTGCTTTTTTTATTCAGACCTGTAATAACTTTGAAACTTTTCAGTGGGATGCAATTCTAGAATTAGAAGTATCTTTTAAGTCTGAGTTACATGTAACAAATTGTTAAAAGTYTTACCGTTTCAATATGCAGAAGTGGAGAGCTATCCTCCGCTCTGCCTCCCACCCYAGTAGTGAGACAGTTTTAAAATGCAGAAATTTGGAGTCTACGTACTGTTCTTTACTTTCTGGGTTTTTTTTGTTTGTTTATTTTGACCCACTGGAGAATATTTAGGCCATAATTCCATGGTTTTTTTCACTGTCAGGGAGGATGTGCATTGACTGTTAAATGACAGTGAAAATGCCCACTTAATTCTCACTATGAGGTGAAATTTTGATAAAACAGCACATACTGTGCAGGTCTTGTAGCAAAATCCTGATAGCTGGCCTCTAACCCATAAAGTGACATGTAACATAACCACTCTCAGATTTAGTGTATTGCACAAATCTGATTTCTTGTCAGTCTTCTCAGTGCACAACCGATGGGTCTGGCTCTCCTGTCTTACAACTTTTATATCAGTGAAACTCCATTAATTATGAGAATTTCAATTTGCTACTTCTAATTTATATTGGTGTCAATGTGAGGAGACTCAGACCTTATGTTATTAAGATGTTTTTATGAGAGTAGTGATCAAGTTGGTGAGTCATCACATCCATTTTACATTTTGAATTTTAATTGATTTATGGAGGTTGTTAATTTTTGTTTAGCTTGCTGTTACTTATGAATGATTATCTTCTCTATCAAAAATGCCACCAGTTCTTTCATCACTACTTCTGTACGGTATGACACTTCTTAGAAACATTCAGGCAAGGTTTTATCCTAAATGATTAATGTGTTGCAGCTTCAAAAATACAATTATGTTTTGTTTTGGCTTGTTTTCTTCTCTGTTTTATTACAAACAGATACAATGCTCTGAACGATGTGAATAACAATCAGAACTTTCTAAAGATCAGCTAATGTGGGAGAGAAAACTACCCAGGTCATATATTTATAAGTGTGAGCAGTGGTAATAAAACCATATAAGAAGTCCTGATCTTTGCGTTTTTAAATCAGTTGTTAAGAGGTATATACCACTACGGTGTGGTATGCAAGTCACTCTATGTGGGGTTTTCCATAGGCAGCTGTTCTTTGACCTTGCCCTATATGAGGAGTTTTAGACTTTATCTGGATTACGGACTGCCCTCTCTCTGTATCTCACTTTCACCTTAGCTTTCTAAAAATGCAGTGGCAAATCAGATTGCATTAATGAAAAATGCCATGGCCTAGAAAACAGCTTTTACTGCTGACAGAATGGGCTGATGAAATCTAGGCTGGTAAGGTATGCTATTTTTGACTGTGAAAAGTGGTGAATTTTAAAGGTTTGCTGAATGCCGTAATGTGATTTCATGTTTTTCTTTGTTAGTCATCTCTAGCTGCTGCTGATGGTAATGGATGTTGTTAATGTTAAACATTTAATCAGCCAAAGTATATGTCTGTCTGCTTTTCTTTCTCTCAAAACTTGAGAGGATTGTTATCAGTTCCATATTTTTTATGTAAAGTCAAAAACAGCTCAGAGAAGGTGAGCAGGGATCTGCTAAATCCATTTTAAAAGCCTGTGAGTGCAAATGAATGATTGTGAAAATAATCTAGTCTTCTCACCAGCCCAAAAGATGCTTGCAGTCACCATTGGCTTGTACTTTCTTCCTCCAGCCTTGTTATGTCTATTTAATGAGGTCTGATTCAGACTAGTTCCCATAATCTGTATGTTTTATTCCCTGCTGAGGCTGGAATATTTGGATGTCTGTTTAGACATATATTTTTCTTTTTAATTAACACAACATCCTTTTTTCTTTCTTTTTTTTTTTTCCAAGGCCACAACCTCTGTCCCAATCCAGGCAGGTGAAATTTCACAAGCACTTTATCATTGCTCATACCTCAAGCATCCGGACACACCTTTCTAATTGTCATTTATATCCGCCTGTCATTGCCTCTGGCATTTGCTGAGTTCACATTTCCATATAACTTACTGCAAAACATTTTGTTTAACAAGCCTCTAACACACTCTGACAGGGAAGTCCCTTTCAAGAACCTGAAATAATGATTGCCTTCATATTTCTGCTGCTTTCCTGAGGTAGATGCTAAAAAATCAGTCTGCTGGAATCGGTGCTTTCGATTTTGCACGTACGAAGATTTCTTGGARCCAGAAAACTCTGACCTTGGCTCGGCGAGTGCTTTGAATTGCAGATGCTTTTTGTCGTTGGCTCCGTGTGGAACGTCAGGCGGGTGAGCTCTGCGGCAGGGTGTTTAATCCCCGATTGCACAAGTTTGAGTGCGGTTGGTTTGTGAGTCACCGTCAGCCCTGCTGACGTTCAGGTACCTCGTAAAGTATTTGGATGCTGGGGCTGCCCCTTGACAACGGTTCTGGGAAGCCTCTTGGGGCAGCCGTTCTGCCTTGTGCGCTCGGCGTTTTCGGGCACTGACGGAGCTGTGCTTGCACAGGGAGGAGCCCCCACATCACCCCTGCCGCGTCCTCGCCGGGCAAACCCTGGCTCGTCCTCGCGTGGGTCACAGCTGGGCGAGGAGGCTCCTGTTTTGTTTCCGTGGACTTGGGAGGCGTTCAGTCGGGAGGGCATCGTGGGCTCGTTTCTAAGGCTGTGGATGAGCCAAACAACTGTTCCCATGCAGGAATAACCTTCCTTGTTCTATTGCTTTAAGGCCATTTGATTTAGGGGACATTTAATTTAGACCTAGAATTTGTTCTCACTTTGTTATTCATTTGAAGCCCTAAAATTACCCATGCAGGTGATCATGTGTGTTTCTCTCCCTATATTTCAGAATAATGTCACTAAGTGCTTGCAGTGTCAAAACCCACTTAATGTTGACAAAGGCGATTCATACTGTTCTTTCAAAAGATTGCTTATGTTCCACGATGAGTTGGGCACAGCTTAAAAAATAGCTCTGTTAAGTGGCACACTTGCAAAATGTAAGCAAATGCATAAAAATAAAATATAGCAGAGTAGCCACCCCCCAGTTAGTTGCTGATCTCATGTATTCAGAGTTCTGCCTGGCACAGTGCAAATTTACCGACCCGTTAGTGGCTGCTGTTTGGCTGCACCTTCACAGAGGAAAAATACGTGGAGAAAATAAACTTGACGCATCAGACACGCCATAACTAATTCATTGCAGCCACCACTTTTCCTTCCACTCTGCACTGCTTAACTGCCTCAAGTTTTGATTGCGTATAAAACTCTTGCTTTGGGTCTGTTAGAAAATCCTGGGTTTGTTTATTTGAGGGTATAGCAAATGAATGCAGGCAAGAAAAAAAATATGTTAATTACAAGCAAAGAACATGGATAATTAGTATGTTTGTCAAGCACTAGTTCTCAACATATTCTCCTATGTTTCTCTGATAGGCTAATAAAGATTTTGGTAATCTAGTGATACAGTGTTTGAAAATTCAAGCAAACAGTGGTCGTCAAAGGAATTCTGGCTGGAGCAACCTGCAAGGCCCTTACAAATTCACAGTGAACTCAATTTTGGTGGTCAAAGGCAACGTGCAAGTAACGTTTCTGTGGGGTGGGCACAGAAGTCTGCACAGATGGCTGCTATGGCTTTCTTGAGGATAGCCCGTCTATAGTTGCTTGGTGCCGTTTACTGTATGAAGCTTGACAGTCGCAGAAATACCAGGAATGAAGTGAAGTTTTGCAGGATATTCTTCTCTAATTTGGGGTGAATCCACTGATAGTTGACAAAGGGAGAGATAAAAAGGGGAACATTTTTGCCTGAAGTCTGTTTGGTGGAGTTATGGAAGCAGAGGTCACGCCATGTGAATCAGGCATCTATAGGAAAGTGAAATATGCATACCCGAAAGACAGTCTCGCGTATCCAAATGTATTTGTCTTGCTGGCGTAAGGCTGCTATCAAGAGGATATTACAAACCTCACTCTCCTGAGCTCTCTTGGACACAACTGGGATGCTACCGATAGCGTTCTGTTAATTGTTGAGGCAAAATTAAGTCTTGATAAGGTTTAGTGAGACTAAATAAAAGCAGCGCTTATAAGAACTATAAACTAATAGTGCTAATCACATCAGGAAGGCAGGGTGATTTGGGAGGATGAGTCACACGTCGGCAAGTGAGTGTGTAGAGCCTCCGTGAGACTTGCAGACTGATTTCTTTGCTAGAGTGAATTGTTGTGGCCTGGATTGAAGTCAGTGGTGCTTTTGGCCATTTCTAAATAGCTCTCTGGTTACTGCAATAAATTTCTTTATTATCTTGCACCAATTTACATATCATGTAGACATTCGTTGAATAAATAGCTCCATCATGTCAGCCATGAGGGCTTCCATGCCAAAACGTGATGTTATTGTTAGGCTTATTTGCCAGTAGTTTTGCAGAAGACGGATGCTTTTCCAGATATAAGCAAAATTATGTGTTTGTTTTGTCACTTTCTCCTAATTGGCAGCCCTGTGGCATCAAGCAGGGATTTGAAAGGAAGCTTTTCTTGTGTGTCACCATTTCCAGGGGAAAAGGCCCTGCGGGCTGGGCTGTGTGAGTGCTCTTGTGCCCTTGGGCTGTGCCGGCAGTGAAGGGTGCCTGGGGCCCGGCACCTCCGGGGGGGACGGGGCGGAGGGGTGCTGGGGGCGCCCTCTCGGCTGGCTCTGCAGCGGGAATGGCCTCTGGGCGATTGTGTGAGAGCTTCGCTGAGGAGCCCTTAACTTGGCGAGAGGGAAGAAGCCCGTCATTTGTTCATCAGCGCTGACCAGCATTAACCTGACCACCTGCAAAGTCTTAATTTGCTTTAGTAATTGGGTTAGCTATGGGCTCTTTACTCCTGCTGGAGCTAGTCTGATCTTGGAATTACATTGTTGTTGCTTATTTTGTGTGCTTCCTGCAAGTGCCTATAGCAGCTGGTGCAGAGACTGAGCTCCATCTTCAACGGGAGCAATAGACACCCTCACAATGTGAGCACTGAACCAGTACGGTTTTGTTCTGATATGGGCAGATGGATGCTCTAGTTGCTTCCCATTGGAATAAGCCAGTGGGTCCCTGCCACCCCTCTCCTAATTCATGTCCGTATGTGCCCACTGAGAGCCTTTCTAGAGAGTCCTGGCAAAGGCTAAGCTGCTGAGGAAGAGACTCTCACAGCTATTTTTGCTCATCCCTAACATAAGGTGACAAGTTTTTTTTCCAGCATTTTATTTCACTTCATATATTTATATACTTTCTCATTAAAAAAAAAAAAATTCTCCATCCCAAAAATCTGGAGGAAAAATTTGGCTTAAAGCATTCATCGGATGGCTATCTCAGTAAACAGTTTCCAGTTTTACAGGGTAGCAAGCCCGTGGCACAGCTAGGCCAAATTCTGCCCTCTAAGACAGCAGTCTTGTTGTAAAACTGCAGGTTGTCTGGACCTTGAAGATGGATGGGCAGCACTGTGGTATAAAGGTACCATGCACTAGCTAAAAAGAATGAGACAATGCATCATGTATTTCGTGAATTCAGGAGAGGAGAGGGTTTAAAAGTGAAGTCTGGCTCATACTGAAATTGTCCTTATCCTAAACTCACGCAGCTACTCACAGAATCAGGATCTCTCTGGATGTTCTTTTTCTCAACCTCTTGCTTCCTGGGGCTATAAAAACAGGTCCCC
The DNA here is from genome assembly GCF_003343035.1 of Apteryx rowi. Lineage (NCBI taxonomy): Eukaryota > Metazoa > Chordata > Aves > Apterygiformes > Apterygidae > Apteryx > Apteryx rowi. The sequence continues at coordinate 2,455,834 of NW_020450085.1, read as the reverse complement.
AAACCAGCCCTGGCACCTCTAGCTCCTTTCCTCCCCTCTCCACCGGAGACGTGACAGTGAGCCTGGGCAGGTGCGAGGCCTCTGGTCTCTGCAGAGCCAGTGCTGTCGCAGCAGTGCGGTCGTGGCAGAAATCAGTCTGAGCGCGCCCGAAACCTGAACAGGAGCAGTATCGCAGCCTAGAGAACAAGCATATTGCATTGCTACTGCTTCTGGTGTTGTGGCAGTGCCGTTGCTGGCATCTTCTTTGGTCTGTCATGGTATACAACTTCAAAGGGGCTCTGTTGCAGCAGTGTTTCCATTGGTGAGATAACAGATGTGCTTCAGTGCTGCAAGTGATATGTTTCTCCACAGATAAATAAAAGCAAGACAGTGAATTATTGGTGGTAAAAGACTGTCACAGACAAATAAGCATGTTCTCACTTGACTTGATAATTTACATGGTATTGCTGAAGGTGATTTGTAATTTATACATGGAAGGGATTTGCTGATCTCATTAATAACTTTCCAAACATCTAGATAAACATACTATCACTCTAAATCAAATGCACTTGAAACAGCCAAGGTATTCACCTGCAAGGGCTTTTGGCACTCTCCTCTTTCCCAGACAACAGAGGTTTGACAAAAGAATGTGGGAACTGCCAAAATGCATTTCTGCTCGCAGCCACCCTAAGGTGGGAGATTTCATCTATTCTTGCTAAATTATTCTTTTCCATTGAAAGACTTGTTGACAGGAGCAGATTCCCGGTTCTTTTGATTTTAAATAGGGACTATTTTACAGCTCCGAGCACTCAGCCCATACAGGCATTTCTCTTTGCTTTCCTATGGAGAACATCCTGCCAAAGACTGTGATGTAAAAGAGCTGCTAAGCAATCTCCCCAAACTTTCTCTACCCAACTGTGAAAGCAGAGCTGAGACAGCCCTGGATATTCCCTGCTGAGTATGCCAGGTTGTTTGCCATGAGATGTTTGTTTCATCAGGAGTAATCACATCCTCTGTTGTATTGGCGCCTCGTTATCTGGAGATCTCCAAGTGCTCTTTATGCATTTATTGCTTAATTAAGCCTCACAATAGCTTTTGGATGTATCTATTGTGCATTTTATTGCCGCCTTGTAAGCGGATAAACTGAGGCAAGCCTGTTGAGGTTTACACTCTGGGTGCCAGTGTATTTCAAAACAGGGGCCCAAAGGAACAGCTCTGCTCTCTCTCCCACTGCTCTCTGCTTGCTATCTTACCACGACCTCGTGTGCGAAAGGGTTATCCGCAGCTGTGATCCCTGTGCTTGGGGAGGTGACCTGCAAGTTACTAAGCAGAAGGCTAGGCTAGACCGCTTGAAAAGGGAAAGAATGGCTTTTACCCTTAAAGAATGCTGTGATATGCACTATCTTCATGAGTACAAGGGAAAGGTTAGGCAAGCTGTCCTTGGTGTCTGTGACAGAGCCAGAAACAAGACCCGGGAGACCATCCAGGGCTCCGCTGTAGCCTTGAGGTCACACCTCACTGGGAGACATTGGGTCATGGGTGAGAACTAAAGTAGAAGGATGCTTCCCAGATGCCTCCCTATGTATTTTTGGTTTTGTAAGTTAGACCAGTGTGGAACAAATGTTCAGCCTCATTTTCAAATCTAGGCTACAATCGGGGAAAAAAAAAAACAATCTAGGGAAGAATTGGGTGGTTTGAGTCTTTCTCCTCTGGTTTCAGAATGTTTTTGATAAAGAATGTGATACGTAAGCAAGGGTGCACATGCATATGACCCATGTCTCACACTTCTTCTGAAAAGGTGTGATCTGCATAGAATAAAGAAAAATACAGCTTATGTGAATTTAAGGAGAAAATGACAAACAACTGAGCTGTTTTCCTCTTTTGTTGAAATTGAGCATTGTGGTAATCTTTGCATAGGTAATGAACGAAAAGTGTTCATGAGCTCCAAATAGCAAAGAGCAAAGAAGAGAGAAGCAACTCATCAGTGTGTGACCCTCTCTAAAATGTCATGGGTAATCAAGTGTGAAGTACTTAATGGATCATGATTTGCACGCCACCATTTTGATTGATGTACTACTTAGTAGAGGATTGATAGTTTTTTACAGTGATGCTGATGGGAGTCTCTCAGAAGTACCTCCATCTGTTTTCCCTAATGTTGGGGAGAGCCAAAGCAGTGCTTGTTTGAAGCCATTGTTTTCTTAGTATCTTTGTTCAACTGTCAAAAACAGTGCATTGTTGTTATCTTGGATAGACCCTGATCTCACCAGAACTATCTATATTTAGGCATCTTCCAAAAACGTTGTGTCAAGCAGTTCTCTGGGGAGACAAAAATAGCATTTATTTAATCATGTTTTACAGCCATTTAGAGAGGATGTGATGATTGAACCATATTAAGGCATCTTGCTATAGCTCCAGAGATAAGAGCTTGAACTTTGTTCCAGGCTGCTCTCTGAAGTATTAAAAAGCCCAGAAGAAGCTGCAGTGTTCGCTTTGTGACTTAGCTCGATCACAGTCGTGATATAAGTTCAAGTATAAGTAGCAGAAAACATTACACCCATGTTGAGTTCTGCTTTAGGGAGTGAAATTCCACTTGCACAAAGAAAACAGTATTAACAGATTTATATGCAGGATCAATCCACAAATTCTTGACAGTAGACAATTCATTAAAAGTAATTAAAAATTTGAGGCAAATTGCATTTTTATTAGTATATATAAAATATAAGCACTCTTAAAATAACTGAAATTAGCATATTAGATGCTCTTTAATACTTTGCTAGCGCTCCCTGTTTTCAGTTACTGACAGCTGATTCTTGCGTTAGTAGCAAGCGGACCTTTTAAACAGTGATGTCAGGGCTACCTGTTAGGCCTTTCCTTTTCAAACTACTCAAGCTGCTACTGTACTCTATCACAGACTTCATCTAACTTTGGGAGTTTAATTGCCTTTTACAGAGCTGTTAAGATTTAGAAGATGAGAGATAATCCCAGGCTGGTTGGACAGTGCTTTGAGATACAGATCTCTGCTCCCATCAGTGCTTTTACACGACTGGGGAGAGAAGCTTGTAAGCAGGTCTCCTGACAAAAGGATTAGAGCTTGTTAATGTGGAGATTCAGGCTCCTTAATCAGCTTTTGCTGGAGTATATTGTAAAACTTTAGTAGGGATTTTTTTCTGTAAAATTTAGTTGCTGAAAACCCCCAAATCATGGTTTTCTATATGATTTCTTCTTCTTCTTCTTCTTCTTTTTTTAAGAAGCTCAGTTTCTGAGGCTTGCTTAAAAAATCTTTTCGCATTGTGAATCTCATCTTGTTGCGTCTGTTCAAGGGAAACTGTCAACTTGTTTTTTTTAATTGAGTAATTATTTGAAACTGAATACTTGGCTCATCTCTTAAATCTCACAGCTTGTATAAAGGTGATTAAACCTTCAAAGTTAGATGAAATCTCTGACAGAGCGCAGTGGCAGCTTGAGCAGTTTGAAATGGAGAACATCCGAACACTTGACTCAGACGGTAATATTTTAAAGATCCGATTAGTGGTTGCACAAGTATGTCAGCAGGGATTGTCTGTACTGATGCCACTCCTTTTCAGTTGCTGAGAGGTGAGGTCTTTTCAATAGCATGGGCTTCATTTATTGTTTCAATTTATTAAAAAGAACAAAAAAAACCCCCCAAACCCCAAAACATTTGGGTGCTGAGTCCCCAGCTCAGTAGGGGACATCCCTATTCATTAAAACACTTAAACATAGGCTGAAGTTATGTGTGCTCTTGAATGCTCTGCTGAATCGGACCCTCGGGTGCCTGGAAAGGAAGGGACACCACCTCGAAATATTGTCAGGACAAGCAGTCCTTTCCGCTTTCTGCCGGCGGAGCGCCTGCCGTCTCGCTGAGCTTCGCTTGCGATTGCCGGTCCTAGCAAATACCTTCCTGTAGGGAGCAGAGCCGGCTGGAGTTTTCTTTCTTTGTGGCAAGTGCTGACTACTCACTGGGAAACGCTTGCTTCAGCCAGAAATCAATTGTTTCAACCCGACCCCCAATTTTTGACTTTCCAAGTTTTGTTTTTACATAGGAAGTAGAAACCCCCCAAACATTTCCCCCCCATAACGTCACAGCTATAGCAAAGGGAGATGTTGCATCTGTAAAATACATCTACTAGTTGATACAAATATGATATTTTCAAGTTTGTATATTCTTGGAGGGCTTTTTTTTTCCAGCAGTTCTGATCTGTCAGCTGTATAGCAAATTTCAGAATAATTCTTAACTAGCTTTTCATATTTGGGCCTCTCCATGCATGTGCCTATGGAAGTTATTTAACATATAAATCATATATATTCTTATTTATACGTTTGACTGGGTTAAGTGTAGTGGTTTCCTTGGAAGAGGTTGAATGATGAAAGAAAGAAAGCAGGTTTCAGCTTTTAAAATGATTGGATTATCAGCATGATTATATATATATTTTCGTACTAGGTGTAAGTTAGTTTGAAAACTTCCTGTATAGGAAAAGCGTAGTATTTCTGTGTAAAACCCAGGAGAACTGATCCTCTGTAGGAGTGGCACCCCAAATCAGCAAACTGTCCCTAAAGAGAGGATTTTGAAGAGTAACAGTGCCAGCAGTGCCATGGTCCCATGTTTAGAGCATGCAGTTTTCAAGTGTAGGGCTCTGTCACAGATATGTTTGGCGATTGACTCTGACATCATGGAATGGTAACAGGGCAAATAAGACCTTTTTAGGTGGGGTAAATAGGCCATTCTGTTTCTAGTATTATACACCTGGCTGTCTTGCTTGTGCCTGTAGTTTCTGTTTGAACAGTTTTCTGTATCAGATGCCCTAGCCTGTTGTGCTTGTACTCTTTGCTGCACTAGTGAGTCTTTCTTTCTTCCTCTTTTACTTCATTGGAATTCTTTTGTATTAAAAGAATTAAAATCTCAGACTCCAGGAGAGCAGATTTTGGCTTGTTCAGGAATCTGCTTGCCAGGAAAGCAGCAGAGAAGCCCAGAAGAGCTGATCAGTCTTGAAGGACAACCTGCTCAAAGGATGGTGTGGTCTGGTGTGCAGCAAGTGAAGCAGGTATAGCAGGAGACCAGTGTGGATGGACAGGGAAAATCTGTCGGAGCTCAGGCACGAGAAGGAAGCACCCAAAAGGTGGATGTGGAGATGGGCCATCCCAGAGGGGTGCAGAGCCATTGCCTGAGTGTGCAGGGGTGAAGTTAGGAAAGCTAAAGCTCAGCTGGAGTTGGACCTAGCAAGGGATGTGAAGGACACCAAGGGCTTCTTCAAGCACATTGGCACCAGAAAGGAAAGCTGAGGAAAATGTGGTCCCACTGCCTCAGTGGGGCAGGAGACCTCGTGACCAAATGGACCAAGTATCCAAATGGAAAAAGGCTGAGATACTGAATGCTTTTTTTGCCTTGGCTTTCACTGGTAAGGTCTGCCACCTGCTCTTCCATGTCCCTGAGCCTCCTGTGGGAGTGAAGCATTACAGGAGAAGACTGAGTTGAAGGGCACTTTAACTGGATGCACACAAATCTATGGGGCCTGGTGGGCTGTATCTGAGGGTGCTGAGGGAGCTGGCCGATGTCATTGCAGGGCTGCTGTCTGTAATCTTTGAAAGGTCATGACAGTCAGAGGAGATTCCTAATAAATGAAGAAAGGCAAATGTCACACCTACTGAGGTGGCTCTGCTTTGTGCATGGGTTGGATGAGATAACCTCCAGGGGTCCTTTCCAACAAAAATTATTCTATGAGTCTATGTTCATAACAATGTGACAGTAGTAACAAGAGAAAGAGAAGATAAATTTAACATAGTGGAATCAATAATACTCAGTAGGTTTGGCTCCTCAGATGATTTCTTTCTGTCAGCACCTTGCAGTCAGAAGCCAAAGCTTCATCCCATTCCCTCCTGAGGATTCAAGAAGACTTCTTGCATGCTGATGGTGATTCATTTCCACACCAAAGATCTTTCTAGCTGCTTGCTCTTCACTTTTTTTTTTAACTTCTGCTACTGAAGTAGGCAGTTGAACTTCATGTCCATGTAGGAGCAAAAAAAAAAAAACAAAAAAAAACAAAAAAAACCTGGCTACCTGTCAGTAAGATAATCGTCACCTTACTGCAGATGTAAATCAGTCTGAGGCAGTTCACAGTTGTATTGCTAAGGTTGCTACACCTTAAGGTTTCTGACTATTGCAATGTCCACAAGCTTCCTCTACCCAGCTGTGAAAGGAGAGCTGAGACAGGCCTGGATATTGCCTGCTGAGTAACTGTCCTCGGCCACTGCATTTTCTAGGCTTGTGACCGTGCCTTATTACTCCTCATCTTGCTGCCTGCAAGCAAACTGAACCTTCCCCCATCAGCGCAAAGAGCTGCTGCAGTGTCATCCGTAGTGGAGGCACCGATTCCTCCCATTGCGGTTGCTGTAGTCCATACTGTAGGTGAAGTGGCTCTGAGATGCTGTACAACTAGAGCATGCTTGCGTGTTGTTGATGTCTTTAAAGTTACAGTTTAACTCAGTGCATTTTGAGTTACGGTTACAGAATTAGAAAAAAATCCAATCGGATAAGGTCTGTTTAATGCAATTTATGCAGACTTTGGCCTTGCAAGGTTCAATTTCAGTGAGATTTTGGAACCAACCAAACCACTTGTTTCTCTGCAGCTTTCTTCTCCGGCAGGCTTACCCACAGCCTTTGCCCCGCTGCGTCTCTAGCACAGCTGGCTAGAGGAGTTGCGTGTGTGGGCTACCTGATGGACACTGATAGTCTGGAGGGATTGAGATGATACTTGCCTGTTGTTCATGCCAGGCCTGAAGTTTTGCTGTCATCGCTGTGTCAGCCCAGGGTGTTTTAAAAAAAAAAACACTCAAAACTGCAAACTTGAAGCCAAGGTTGCTGCACTGGGGAAAAAAATAACCAAAGCTGTTTTTTAAGGTTGCTCAGTTTTGCTGCCTGAATAATTCTTCCTCTCAGTTTACGCTGCAGCTTTGCTAGCGAGTTCTGCATGTGTACCTATGCAAACAGAGTTTCAGTGGCTTAAACAGAGCTCTGGACTTTACTGAGTCATCTGAGTCCCGGTATTTTTGCTTTGAAGTTCTGGTTAAATCTTTTCCAAATCACAGAGTAAAACCGCGCCAAAGTCAAACATTTTTCTCTCCAGTGGGATTGTATTTGTATTTCCATGTGTCATTCATGCAATGGAAATATGTGCTTAGGGCATAGCAGCATTGTTTTCCTCATCAGCGATATGAGTTAAAGATGTGGAACTCATTTTAATTTGTAGAAAATGTAAAGTCTTATCAATAGGAGACAAAGATCTTACAATATGAATATCAAAGGAGTCTGACTTTATTTGGAAACAGCATTTGGTACGTCACATCAAATTCTACAATTTGACTTTTAAGAAAAGCTCCAGAGAAGGCTCTCTCCCCCCCCCCTTTTTTTTTTTTTTGTTCTTCTGGCTTCTAAGGATCTTTATTTATCACCCTCAGGGGCATTACAGTGAGTAATTAGATTGGACCAGGAGAACGACTTAATTTTACAAGAAACTCATTAATTCATCCTATTTAAAATCTTCTCATTTCACCCAAAAACCAATTATGCTTGTAGTGGCAATGATCTGGAAAGGCATTGTCTCGTAGGTATTAGGGGGGCCACTGGGAGTCCTATGGTATTCATGTCGGGGAGACAAGGGCGACTCCCTTTCTTTGACTTTTAGGTCAAAAGAACTAGTCGCCGGGACAGCTTGACAATTAGAAAACCCTGATGAGCATTTGGAACTAAAACAGCTGTACAATAACTGAGAGGTTCATGGTGCGGGGCAGAAAGCTCATCAAAAGAGACTATCCAAACAATTGAGTTCTATAATTAACACACAAAAATCTGTTCAGAAATGGTAATAACAGTAAAAGAGAGCTGAGAAGATGCTGCCTACTTATGTGGCAGATGTGGTTTTGTTACAATCTGAGAGAGAAAATCCATCCTTTTTTAAAGAATGAGAAGAACATTAGAGGGGAAAAATAAAACTAACTTTTTATTCCTAAGGGGGCAGTTAAAACACAAGCTTAAAATATTTCCAAAAGGGCAGGAGCTGTAGAAAATGTAACCAGTGATCTTTTAAAAACAAATTTTTTTTCTTGCTCAAATTTATAAGCTTGGCACTGAAATCTTTTTTCTTAACAAATTTACTTTGTCCTTCATTTCACCAAGAATATATTGTTTTAGGGTCTTCCATGAAAGTTGGCTACAATCATCTATAATAAAAAAGATGTTTTCCCTCTCTGTTGTATGTGGGAAGAATTTTAATTCAAAATCATGTCTCAAGGAATTTAGAAATTTTCTTGCCTACGCAGCTGATGAGTTTTTCTGCTTCAAGCAGTGGAAACTATCGAATGCATTGTTTCTTAAATTTCAGCTAGAAACACAAATCTTTACATATGTTATTCACTTGCCTGCAATAATAAATGTGGTGTGCTGGTCCCTTTTGGGAAGGAGGAGCGCAGTGTGAGTGTGTATTTTCATTAAGCTGCTGATTCTGTCGTGGGCTCCCTCTTTCTTTGCAGAACTCACTGGAGATCGTAGCCTTAAGCATAGCATTTTATAAGATGATGGCTCTGCAGTCCAGCATTCGTGTGCCTGTAACGTACCTCTCCCTACACAGGATTGTCATCCCAGTAGTCTCTTTTTACTGCTGCTGTAAATAAGAATTTTAGAATGTCCATGCCAAATTTTCTTTTGATAGAAGGTCATTGACTTAACTAGATTTACTTCAGCAAACAAATGTGTTTCTAATTCAGCTTAGTCATCCCGTTCTCTTTATTAGTTCCTAATCTGGAAACCAATATTTTCTCCATTGTGAATGCTCACCTTCGGTAGAGGTTGAGTCATCAAGTTAAAAACGATTTCTCCTTGTGTTTGTGTTGGCCCATGAGAGCTGGGGCCGCGGCGGGAATTCCTGGGTAGCACGTGTGAGCGTGGGCACACGCGCTCGCTTGGACTTTCCGCCCCGTCTTCTGCACAGAGCTCAGCCAGCAGCTGAGCCGGCTCAGCCGGGCCGGCTTCCCTGCCTCGTGCAGAGTATCCATCAGCCTTTGTGTGCGTGAGAAGGACATTGCCTCCTTGGAGTACCAAAAAGTGTAACTGGAGCTTGCCAGAGACCTGGATGGGTTTTTTATCTAAGCCTCTGCAAGAAATTAAGCTGATTTTTTTTTAAAGAACTATTAAGCAAGTGAACCCTTTTCCGGATTATGATGGAAAGATTCACTGCCATTTCAACAAGTAAAAAGGAACAATTTGAGAGCAAGGGTTTGGAGAGTTTTTTTGAACAATTTTAAAGGTATCAGTAGATTTTTTTTTTTTTTAATATATTTTTCCCAAACCTAGGGAGGCATCATAGCTCATTTAAAATCATCTAAGGACAGTAATTCCTTTAATACTTAGGTTTTATTTTAGCTGTGACTAAAAAGAATGTGACTAGAACTTTATCCACTGAGGTAGGTTTTTAAATTTTGAAATTGCTGGCTGAAATTTTTAATAGAAAATTCAGCATTTGAAGAGACCAAGCAAAAAGACTTTTCAGCCCACACGTATGTTCTTTTTTTCAGAAAGCCCTAAGATTCTGAAAATCAGGTTTTAATGTGAAAAGGGAATTTGTAAAACAACTTGTGAAAATTTACATTCAGATTTGAGTGAAGTTCCGTAATTCTTCAGACCATTTCTTTTATCAGTTTTCACATGTATCGTTCTAGTAAATTATAAGGAAAAGAGCATATAGTGATGACCAGCTACATTCAACAAGTCCCATCTTGCTTTAACAGAAATATAAATTAGATTTTTTTTTTTTACATCAGGATTCAAAGATATCAATGTAATTATTTCATGCTGATCACTGCTTAAAATGAATATGATTAGTTCTAAGAAAAAATGGTGGATTTTTTCATACTGAAAATATTTTTGTTTAAGAATTTTCCCTGGATATAGTGCAGGTGATTGTAACTTTTTTATATTTGCGGGTGATCTGAATGTGAGAAAAGATTTTTCTTTTCTCTCTTTTTTTTCAAACTAACAGAACTAATTAAGGCAAAGCTAAGGAATTGAATTCAAAGTTTGTATTGCACATGTGAACTAATCTTTTTACAATGGTATCTTTCGAAAGCTGTGTAGGAACGCCATTCATGCCCTGTCTCACCCAGCAAATCCTGCCTGGAAAGGAAGTGGGATGGAGATTTGTCACGAGTAAGCAATAGAGACTTTCCGGGGATGAGTTCTCTACAGGCTTCTTGTTTGTCTGCTAAAATATTAACATTCGGAAAAAGTCCATCCCAAGTTGTAATAGGTGTATCAGCAATACTTCATGCTAAGAACACCTTTTACAGGGGTAGATTCAAGTTTTTAAGTGACAGGACCGTGGAGCTCATAGGAGGAAAGAACAGTTGGTTAAATGCAACATATTCTCAAATGTTCTCTTATGTCAAGTGCTGAGATGTGGTGAATCTCTGAGCACACTAAAATGAAGACAACTAAATGTTCAATAGTAGGTGTATGGCTGAAGGAAAATGGCTTTCTGTGCTTCAAAAGCAGTCACTGCATTTGGAGAGCTTTCTTTAGGTCTTGAAATATTAATGATCTTGGCTTAATATAGTAGAAAACAAAGTACATTGCATGAAACAAAGGGGAAAAAATCCTTGAATTATAAACTGTTGACCTTGCAGTACCCACTGTATTCATCCAACCCCTTTTAAACCACTGAGTCTGGAAAGAAAGTAGGGAGGAGGAATTATGGTTGCAAAAATGTTACCTGTGACATTTTTCTACCCTTTCCAATAAAATGTTATAGTCAGAGCAGAATCAACTTTGTACAAGGCTGTTTATTATCATTTAAATATTTTAATACTAAGAAGATGCAAAAGACAGCTCTTCATTTAATAATTTCTGTGAACTATTATGTTCATATAAACAGTAATGTTAGAGGTTACATATTTTGTTTTATTTGAGTAGTTGAATGAATTTTGTTGGATAAGAGCAGTTAAATCTGCACTCAATTTGTATTCTTTTTTCCATTCCTTTTCTTTATATATGACACCGAGCTTCTGTCTGTATCTCTTCTAGTCTTATACAGATTTAGGCATATTTCTGATCTGAGTTACGACAATGAAATCCAGGAATAATATCTCAGATCAGAATCTGCCACTTGACTGCTGCTGTTGTTAAACCAGTCACAAGAGGACAGGTACCGATAGCACAACTCATTCACTAGATATTGCAAATCATATCAAACACTGAAAGGTATTTTTCTTTTTTCTCTTTTTTTCTTTTCTTTCCCCCTGGCAATTCATATCGGAAGAAAAATAAGTTACTTTTACACAAGTTGCCTTTGTTTGCTGTGACTGACTGACTGACTGATAGGCCGTACCCGGTGGGTTTGTATGTGTGTTTGGGGACTAATTGTCTTTGATGTGGGGAGGCTAGGTTTGACCCCAGTGATTCTTCCTGCCAAAGCTGTGGTTTCTGATTTTAATCGAAACCCCAAGGCCATTTGAAGCATAGCCAAAAAGCACCTTGCAAGTGGAACCTTATCTAATTATGTGATGCATATAAGCTCTGGAAGCATAAATCCTAGTTGTTTGAGCAGCGTGTTTTTATAAGATTCTCTGGTCCAGTGACAGCCAAAGCAAGTGATAGCGGATTGGTCTTGCAGCGYTTTTATTGATGGCGCGCGACACATCGTAAAGTTAGGACTCGTTAAGGAAATTCCATAAATGGCTTTGGTTAATAAGACTGAAGTAACTTGCTGCTTTATGAAAGCGTTACTAAAATCCCTCTCCATTTCCCATTGGAGGGCTTCATAAAAGAGAAGAAGGAAAGAAAGAAAATAAATAAGTACAGGAAGGGGTAAAAYACAAAGAACAAGCAGTGGCTGGGCCCAGAGAAGGAGAATGGCTGTGAAAGGAGGTGCGTGCTGTGCTCTGGAGGCATGCAGATAACAGGGGAACCCTAAAGGCAGTGTAGGCGATAAATGATGAGATGTGAGAGTGAGTCATGCAGTAAATATTGAAAGTAACCTTTCCTCTTTACACATCTGTCCTCAAAAAATGCTTGGGCATTTTCTGTGTTCTCCATAGGCCTGAAAGCCAGCGGTGATGGTGGACTTTTATCTCTAGCCAAGGGAGAAATTTCTAGGATGACATACCTGTTAGCCAGTATTAAAATGTGTTATTAATGATCCTAATGAGTTTTTTCCAAGTGATGTAAAAGTAGCCATCCGTGTAAGCATTGCATTTATGAAGATGATGTCACCGAAAGCTTGCCAACTGCACATGGGACCTCATGCCAGGGGTGCAGTCGTTGATGTGCCCTGGCTTCGAGGAGGGGAGAACATTGTTGATTTCCTTCCTTGGGGAGAAAGAGCCAAATTAATTCTGCCTTGCCAGAAGGGAAACATGCCATTTCCGGACATGTTAGACTAAGGGCCTCACTGCCAATCACAGTGGGTTCCTATTCCACTCCCTCTTAAAAATTGGCAGTGTCTCCCTGTCAGCTGCCATTCCTTAAGTGGTCATAGAATAAACCAATTGCACCCTTTTTGTTGTGCTCTGAGTGTGTGTGTGTGTGTGAATGCAGGTGGACATGGGTTAAGCAACATGCAACTCCACGGTAAACACAAAGAGGCAGCTGATTTTCTGGCAGTGTCTGTAGAAGAGTATTATTATTATTTTTTTAACATCTCTAGGCCAGCTTTTAAAATGGCTCTTGCTGGAATTAGAAATCAGTGTCCCCTGGCATGGGATTGCTCATTAAGAGTGTGTTGATTGTTAATTTTTCACCTGGGGCTAAGAGGACATCATTTGATCTTTTTGAAATGTCTCCTGCCTTGATTTTGAATAAGTAAGCCAGCAATTTATGATCGCAGCCTGGGCAAGTAACACTCTCCCTTCCTGTTTCTCCATCTAGCTTGCAAAATCGGATACTACAAGGCTCTCTCGACAGATGTTGCATGTGCCAAATGCCCGCCTCACAGCTACTCCATCTGGGAAGGCTCTACCTCCTGCACCTGTGATCGGGGTTTTTTCCGAGCTGAAAATGATGCTGCCTCCATGCCCTGCACTCGTAAGTTAGTCTTTTCTCGGTCTTTTCCCCTTTCATCGTCTGTTTCTTTTCTTGTCTTTCTTTTGCTGTGTATGTATGAAACATTGCCCGGAGATTTGTGTCTCCCTTTGAGAAGTGTCCTGCTTCTGATGGTAGCATTCAGTAGCTCTTAGAGCCCTTTGCAGATGCAGTAAGTGTTTTGGATCATGCATCTTGGTGAGAAAACATTAGTTCTCAGCCCTGATTTCCTAACAGTGGTGTGGCTGCGCTGACCCTTGAGAGTTTACTGTCTAAATAAATCAGGGGACTTGAGAGGAGACAAAGCAGAGAAAGAGGAGTGACTTGCACACCTCAGTAGTGGAGTCGGGAATAAAATACAGGTCTAAGTTCCAATCTGAGGACCTGTCCAGTAGATCACATCACCTCTCATCCTTTTAAATATTAATATTTGTAGAAATTGTGAAAGATTTTCTCATAATTAAGTGATATAGGGAAAATATATAATATTTATAATGTCATTAAGTATCTAATTGGCTCAAAATACAGCTGGTGACCCTTAGGAACATAAAAGTATTCCTCTGAAAATGATGGTAATAACAAATCTTAAATCTTAATGAAACAAACCCCAAAACTTTCATTTATTTTATCTTTGGTGTATAAATACGTCAGGTACAACAAATGGAATTATGCTTTAGTTCCACCAGAATTTTTTCAATGGGGAGAACAAGAGGCATAATGCGCTGAGCACACCCACGGAGTTACTGGAAAAACTCCTTGTCCTGTGTTTTGGTTAATGGCTTCCACCACTAAAGACCTGGGAACCTAGACMTGCCCTGGTGTTAAACTGTGATCATCTAGTTCTTTGATTCTTGTTTCTATGGGAGCAGAACGTTTTGAAACAATAAATGAAAGGGCTGTATTTTACTAGGGGATGCCCACGTGTGGCTTTCTCTGAAAGCTAATGGAAATGCTTCCAGATTTTTGGAGTTCAACTGTATATTTATGTAGTGTGTTTGTGTCTATGAGTGAGGGAAGGATGATATGTTTCTTTTGTAACATTTTAATATAATCCAAATTCATTTTGGAGAGATGACTCACATTTATTTTAATCTTAATTTCTCCCTTACAAGGCAGAAACAAAGTATGTCCATAACTAAGCCAGCATTCATTCCTTTCCCGCACCACTTCATTCCAGCTCTTCCTCAGTGATCAGCTTCTTCTTTTCAGCTGTGAGTTTTTGCTGGGTGGTGGTTAAGCAGGTCTGGGCATACCCAGGTGTATCTGCTTGATAGGAAAGTGAAGAGCTCCTTGTATTTCTTGCCAGGCATTGACTGGGGATGGAGGTCTAGCTTATCATCAAACTCTGAAGTGTCTGAAGTGTAGATGAAGTGGATAGAAAAATGCTTTGATAATATAATTTACACCACGTCTCTAGGAGAAATAAACCTGGACCATTTTGATAGTGAAACTTCTCTTTTGCAACAACAAAGCTATTGCTCAGAAGGTGCACACTGAATAACATTATACCAACAAAAGTTTCTCATATAGCTCAGGTTCTAGTGAGTCATATCCTGACCAAATTGAAATCAAATTAATAATCAAATGCTTGAATTTAAATAGGCATGTGCAGTGAATAAAGTATGAGGAGAGAGCTCTAATATGTAGCAAAACACTTCCAGATGGGGAAATTGTGGGCAAATATGTCTGTTCGCTTGTATGTGCAAAATGTATTCCTACAAGTTTAGCTCTTTTTTGTCAAGTCTTGGGCCTACTTCTGGCACTCTTTCCCATTGCTGTCTTTGAAGGTAAGTCACAGTCGCTGATCTTGGTGATCTTTTACCCTGGAAATAGGAAAAATGGAGAAGAGAGAACAAGGGCCGTGTTCCTGCTCTCAGTCTTCACATCTGCTCTCTAGGAGGACTCAAGTACGTAGAGACAAGCCAACAACATAATCCCAAGGACACCAGGCCTGCGTCTAGAGAGATCCCATTTCATAGCTTTGAATTTTCTAGTCACTAAATGGCTTGCATTTGTGTGATCCAAGGTGAAGGAGGATCCAGAGGTTATTTCTGAGCTGGCTCGTGGAGCAGCTTTTCTCCCCCATCCGCTACTTTGCTCTCTAACATCCCCTCTTTGAGATCTGCCATAGCTATGTTTGAATGTTGCTATGGTGGTGGCACCTACACATATGAGGCCCGCTGGCTGTGAGTGCGACCCTGCGTGGTGCACCTCCGTGCTGTGTGAGTAGCATGGTGCAAGAGGCTCCTCGAAGGCCGTCGGTCTGCCCTCCTTCCCACGCCACGTAGCCTTCTGCCAGCTCATTTGAGGCAAGTGACAGAAGCCATTTCAAGGGCTTCTGCTGAAGGAAGCTCCTCTGGAAGACGCTCCCCGTTTGTCTACCTTTCCTGACAAGATGTGGAGACAGAAGGGAGCATCAAAGGCCCTTTCAGACGGCTTCAGACTCTAATCAGTTCTTACCAGTTGGTTAAGCCAACTGGTCCCTTGTGCTGACAGCCATAATAATCAGGCACCTTCTTTGTTCATTATGCTCTCTTTAACCCTGGTATTCTCATTCAGCCCTACGTTTAGTAATCGCTCAGTGTGACGGCACACTAATGAAGAAATAAAACACAGTATCTGAGATCCATTCTTCTAGCAAAAAGATAGACTCTGCTCCATTGGTTTGTAAAATCAGGTTTCTGTTCACTTGGAGAACTATTAGACCAGGTGAATAAAAGTAACATTGGGTAATTTGGAGGGAACACCTGAAATGGACTGTGGATTGATCCTTTCTTTATTATTTCTAAACAGTTTTTAAGATTAAGAACTTCAGGCTTCTTAGGATGCGTTTTTGTAAAGCTTTGACCCTTGGCTATTGATTTCCTTTAGTAATAAACTGGCTGGCCTCGTCACTTATCTCGCCTTCTAAGCTGTAGGAGGAAGACTGTTATAACTTTCCATTAGCCTGATTGTGCTACAGGATGAAGGAGAATTAGAGATTTCCCTTTCCTTTCCTTCTCACAATTCCCATGGTAAATAATACTTTCTGATGCGCTGATCAGAAGAATTACTCCAGAGGTTTCAGTTTTTCTCATTCTGTAACCCCAGTATCTGGCATCTTCTCTGTCCATTGTTGAGTTGTAAAACTGTGCTTCATGTTCAGGTAAGCCAGTCATCCTATCTAAACAAATAACCCAAACTCTGGTTTTAGTATTCTATTTTATTTTAGCTCTACTGAAGTGAGTAGTTATGTCTGGCTTAAATCTCCTAAAAGTAAGAGCAGAATGTGGCTGGGTGCAAGTGTAGAGGACAGTGGAGTGGGCTGTGTTGGAAGGGCAGGCATAGACACCCTGACATAAACATATTTACTTACRCATCTTTTCCTTTAGGTTTGCCATATAGTGATTCATCAATCACCATGGAGGAGCAGAGCAGCTGCCTCCTACTCATGTGCAAGTCTCTCTGCAGCTCTGGGTCTGCCTCATTGGCTAAGTTGGGAAATCAGACTTTCAGTTCTGAAGCACAGTGGGCTTGTCAGCTGTGTGCTTGGGCACGGAGATGTTATGATTGACCTGTAATACACTTGAGCACAAACTGAAGAAAACACAGTCATTTTTCCATTCTGAAAGCATGGCAAAAGTTATATTAATACAACTGCTCGGACCTTCATTATTCTTCAGGACTGGCTCAGAAGATGGGTCTGTCATAAGGTTAGCAATCTAATGGAGAATAAATTGCCTTACCAGTACATAAATTTGTGAGACAGAAAATCAACCAATTTAAGTAATGATCTTCATTCCTGAATTTCCTTTTCCATAAGGATGTGGATAGTAGATTAGCTGTGAATTTCAGTCTGGTGTAGGCAGGTGCAGTTCCCATCCAAGTTAATGGATGTTGGTCCTGTGTCTCCACTGTTAATGAATTGGGTTCTCTAACTGTTTCTTAACCAACAATGCTTGCATTATGAGTGAGTATGGGACAGTTTTGTATTGCTTATATTGTCTGTTTGATTAAGATTATTAATGATTTTTAATTGGAAGCCCTTTACAAAAGAGAGATTACCAGCATTGACTGTCCAGCCTGAAATTTGCCTCAGTAAATGACCCTGAATAATTTAGTCCGTTGTGCCACCCAAACAGTGACTGATTGATTGATATTTTGGCGTGACCTGAAATATTTCTAAAACGGTTGCATTTAAGACAGTTTATACCAGAAAAGCTTAGAGCTAATGAGGGCAAATTTAGTGAGATGCAAGAGAAAAGCACCTGCTTTAAAAGGGCTTTCTCCAGTTTAGATTATCAAGAAATTGAAAGATCCTGACTTCGAACAGCAAACGTCACTTAGTTGTCTTTACATTTGCCTCTTCTAATTGAATTTAGTGCACTGCTGTATTTCCTCCAGAAGTATATTGTTTTTAAATTACCATTTCAGTGCTATTACTCAAGGCCCCTGCTTCTAATGCTTTCTGACAGTTATCAACATAATGAACCATAATGAAATGATGAGCAATCTACAGTGGAAACTCAATGTGGATTCCACTAGTGCTGTGTGACTGTGTTGTTAAAATCTGAACGTGCGTTAAAATAACATGGTCATTATTTGTTTCCAAGGTCAAGGTTTTAAAAAAGGTTGGAAAGGTATAAACACTTCAATTTTGTAAATGTTACAGTCTTAATATGTGTCCTTAGCTCAGTCATCTGTATTGCATTCTAAATATCTAAGAAATATTTGACCAGCGTTCCCCCCGCCACCAAAGACAGACTGCATTTACCTGCCTAATAACTATGCTTGCAAATGAGTAATTACACAGGAGCTGATTATTTGAGCATATGTTTATCATGATTGCTTAGACTTCTAAATAAACAAATGTGTTCTCTTTTTTTCTTGAACTTAACTTGTGCTTCGTCTGAATTTCCAGACAGACACTGATTATCACTGCTCTCGTTTTTAAAGAATAAGAAAGTAGGGTACAACACATGGTCATATGATGAGTAGTACGTTGTAGGTAGCTTTGCATTGACTTTGCTGTACTTCCTTCTCAGGATTTTCACACACTTGTCTTGGGACTGTTTGTTCAGTCCAACCTCTTTTGTAGTAGCCCATTCTATGTAATATGAAGTAATGACAATACAGACTGATTTTCAGAAGTGAAATTTTACAGCATAATAATTCTTCCATATCTTTATGTATGATAGTAACCCTTAAGTAAATTATTTTGTTTTTAAAACATATATAAAGTTCTTCATCATGTAGACGGTATATTAAAATGCCTTTTAAGATACAGTGTATTGGTTGCAACAGCGGAGGAACAGTGGGTAGGCAGTAGGGAGGGAATGGATTTTTCTTCTCCAGGTTGCTGTGAAAATACAATCTGTCATTGTCAGACCCGTAGGAAAGGATTGTGAATGACAGGAATTTCAAAGGAGAAGGCTCTCCTCCCCTCATCCATGGTCATGGACTGAAGGGTTTGAGAAAGCAGTGAGTAAGAAAGGGAGTGGTTATGGACAGAAGAGGAATTGGCTATCGGGAAGGCTTCAGGAGGAGAGATGGGAGTAATTTGACAATGTGTATTTATAATCAGTAGGCTTAAAATCATCACTCCTTTAAATACAGCAACTATTTATTAGTTGTCTTCTGATTTTCTCTGTCCGGAGCTGTAAATTAACAGAGCCATTTACTCAATTAACTGGGGGCTTTGATTTGGTTAGTCAGGACTCAGTTCTGTAGAGCCATTGGAGTAAATTAGAGGACTGACAGAATAAGAAGTTCAGGAACTGGGCCAATGACAGAACTACCTGTTTTTCTGATTGGAACTCTTTCCAGTCAAACTGTCAAATAACTTTCTGGTATTCACAATGGGATTTGTTTCTTTTTATCTAGAAAGTGTGAGTGGACAGATATATGATATTGTCTGCAGACAGCTTTTTTGAAAGTATACAATAACATATCTTAACATTTCTGGCAATGCAGAGCGTTCTTATGTGGCAGTTTTGGGAAGGGAAATCCAGAGCCCAGAGAGTGGCACCTGCAAGCATCATTTTTCTCACACCTCTGCCAGTGGTAATTGGACCTCTTCACTTAACTCCCTTAGCTCCAGAGAAGAGGAAATATCAATTGCATTGTTCTCTATGTTAAAGAAACAAAGCCTATTGTGAAGCTGGTAACCAGGGTTCCTTGGCAAGTAAATAGGAAATCATAYATGCCAGGAAAATGGGCATTTTATCACTGGCCCTAGTCCAAGATCCCTAGCTTGGCAGAACTCCCATTGAAGTCAAAGGAGTCTTGCCCGAGTAAATAAATTAGGAATTGTTTACCAAATCAGATGCCTTATTAAAAACCAGTTGTAATGCTAAACATGTACAGAACGGAGAAAAGGGGGAAAGCAGATGACTAATATTTCAAGTGGCTGCTGCATCTTGTGGACTGTTGACTTTACTCTCACCAGTTGTAAAAACACATGATCTATAGTGATAAATGGTCAGGAATATCCAGGCAGGCAAGAAGCAGGGGTTGTCCTAACTGTCAGTGCTTGTGTAAACTAGCCCACAGCAACGGGAGACCTGTCCACAACTGCTGAAAGAAGCAATTAGTGGCAGCAGCATACGCAACTGTCACTGGAAAGTGCAGGCTTTATTTCTGAGCACAAACTTACACAGTCCAGGTGTTTACTCTGCGTTATAACTTGTCTTTCACATGGGTAAAGATTAACAGCAAAAGTTTATCTGAAGGGCTTCACCGCTCACATGCTGAAACACTATTGATAGCTCCGAAGCTGGGCATGTTTAATGAAGCTTTATGAAATGAGAGGTGGAAGCCAAGGTGCTTTCTCTTGAAGGCTGTGCCTGGCAGCACTTTCCCAGACATCTTAGTGAGGCAACTTAARAGTTTAAAGACATTGATTATTTAATAATTACTTTCTTTGCATCCACTTTGAAAATGGTAAACTCTTTATTTCACACTCAGCTTTGCCTCCAGGGAGATGAATTTTAGGATCATGATTGAGTTAGGAAGTATTGATTAGAATTGCTAAAAGGCTGTCAACACATTAATGGCGTAGCGAGGTCTCATCGAGAGGGAAGCGTTATGGTCACATTGGCAAGGCAGACGCGCAGCTAAAAGCCCTAATGCGGTCATACTGTCTCTCAGTACCCGAGCTAACTCCTTCAAAGTTGCTTGTTGTCTTCAAGTGTCATTTTGTTGTTCTCTGTAGATGTGCTCCAAAGATCCTTGGAATTGTTCATTGTATGAATCTTTTCTTTCTTACACCTCTTTATTTATTCTCTTTATTCTTGCTGTGTTACACAAAAGCTGACTCTCAGCTCTCATGTAGCAGAAGATGTGTTATACTTCTCACCACTTCTGATACTGCATTTCCAGTTAGATTTTAGTGCTATTAGACAGTTGGATGCTTACTCCCAGGTGCCTGATGTTCCTGTAACTTAACTACTTATATGTAGTATAGCCAAGGCTGAGTTGCTGATTCAAATCAGTCCAATTCATACTAGGCTCCTTTCAAATTACAGCGAGTCATGGCAGTCTTTTCTGTTATATAAATCTTATTTCTTATGTAGCAAATTAGCTCAAGATTTCTAAATACCCTGATTTTCCTTTGAAATCACTGGAGATGGGGGGTCAGCATCTCTCTGGGGCAGGCTCATAAAGAAGATTCTTGTCAGTCCTTGTCCAAAGCCTGTTGAAGCCTTTTGGTCTGTTTGGTTGACTTTGATTAACAACACTCATAGTTTGCGGTCTGCTGTGTTTAACAATATGTTTATAAGGTTTTTTCAGTTTAAGGGGGGAGATTAGAATGTTTCAAACTGCTATTATTTTACTGTTTGTTAGAATCATAATCTTTATAGGTCTATTTTCTCTGTTCTGAGAAAGAGAGGTGATATTTCCCTCAAGGAGAGCATGGGAACAGTTAAAGAAGATTAAAGTCTTTTCTACATGCTTGAGGTTTTCTGATGTCTGGTGGGAATTGCCAATGAAGCTTCCTTCCGATTTCACACTGTCAGGCGAACGCAGACTGAATGTAGGGTGACAACCCACTTGAAAATAATTATCCATTGCCCCGGCTGCAGAGGCATCCGTTACCTGATAGAGAAATGTGCTTTTACACATATGCACATACAGACTGAGTAAATTATTTTTTAAATCATTTTCTCCTTCCAGGGTTTGAAAGCCTCATCCTGCTCATTACTTGGCCACATAGGTATCTTTTGAAAACATCTTTCTTTTAAGAGAGACTACATTTTAAATGCACTGATCTGGTGACTGACAGGACACTCATAATGAAGTCTTGCCTTCTTGAGGGTACATATTTGAAATACCTCCATTAGCACTTCCATGAAGAGTGTGGGTTTTGGCTTGCGTTTTTAATAGGTCTCCTCCTACAGATATATGTTTCAAGGTAATAAATATTAACCATACTATAGGTTAATAGTAAACAGATGGGGTTACAGTCCAAATACTGATAATATCAGTGTAATCCTTAATGGGTAGTGTTGCTTCCAAAATAATCCGCTACCACTGTTAGTGTCTAAGGACTAAGTCGGCATAAAAAAGAAAGGAGCTCCTTGGTAAGGAGCCCTCTGGTAGGGGGACTGAGGCTGGGACGGGGGAGTGCAGGCAGACAGCTCCGTGCCTAGAGAGGCCTTTATTTTCAGTGCTGTCAGTGGGTTTCTCATGAGTACTAAATTCACTTTAAAGGCATTATGTGTCAAAACCCTGCTGGATTGAGGGCTGGAGAGGTTTTTGGTTTGTTTTGTGATGTTTTGGTTTGTTTTCCAACCTAGGAAGATACCCTATAAAGGCTACTCAGGTCCATTAAAAGTGCCCAGACCAAAACTCACAACTTCTATCTTCAGTGCTCTGTCCACAGGGCCCTAGAGGAAAGAAAAAGTAAAATCTTTCCTCACCTATAGCTCTGATTTATCAGTCCAGTGAAGAAAAAATGTTTGTTACCTTTGTTGCTTTCCCACTGGATAAAATCCCATTGCTATCACCAGCTGCTCTAAAGGCCTTTCCAAAATTTCAGGCTGCTGGTTGTCTGAAACTGAGATTGTGGCATCCTATCAACAGCAGAGGACCAAGTTATATGTTCCTCATTATGTATTTTCATTATATGGGACAACAAAGTCACTCAGGAGCTGTTTTGCCTGGAATCATTTATTTCTCCTCTCTTCTCACTGTCCTTTAATCCAYGCCCTCTAACCATATACTGTTGCTGAACTAAATTAACTGGTTTAGTGAAGACAGTATTCTCTATGTCAAACAAGTCTGTCCAGTCCAGCTGTAGAAATACATAATTGAATTTACTGCATACACCCAGAGAGGCTTTTGGAGAAGCACCTTGCTGGGCAGATTAGTAATAAAAATGTAAGATACAAAACCAGTGATATTAAAACCTTTATCATAGAATCCATTTAAATATAGTTCCCCAACACAGAGCATTTACAGTTCTACCTTATGATCCTAGGGATAGTTGTTTCCATAGGTGTTTTCCGGTTGTGTAGATCGTCCGGGTTTACAGCTGGAGGGAGAAAGGGTAGGCTGGCTTGGTGGAGCGGCTCTGCGTGCCTGGCAGATTGCGCCTGCGCGCCTGCCTCGCCGGAGTCCCTGCGGCTCCAGGAGCACAGCTACAGCACTGTCCTTGACGTGGGTTTGCAGTAGACAGGATTTGTCTTCCAGCCGGGGGAAGAGGCCTTCTCCTTCTGGACTCCTGGCTCAGTGGCGGTGCCGAGTTTACAGAGTCCTCACGCATTTTGAATGCCAGGAATGTGGTTTGGCCTAGTTCTTGGGCGTGCGGAAGATCCTGGCGTCTTTATTTTCCCTTTTGCATGCATGAAGGGACTGGGCGTGATTGATCCTTGAGGAAAGCAGGAACATTCGCTCGGTTGCAGCTAATCTTTTTGTGCTGTTTGCCTTTGAAATGGTTTAGTGGATTCATAGGGATACACTTTCTCTTTCCTGACAGAACAATTTTGCCACTTTCACTTGGTTGAATCTCCTACAGTTATATTGTTATTCTTTGGTGGCAGAAAAAAAAGGGGGCTTTGAGATACCTTCCTCAGCAGGATGATGTCAGAACAAGAGACTGCGCAGGGGGACTAGAGCTGTCCTCCACTGCACCAGTTCAGGCAGACTGAGCCAGCAGCCTCTTATGGTCCTGCAATGTGTTGGGCAGCTGCTGTAAGTGCAAAATACGATACTCATGGCAAATAAACAGTTCCTTGAAAAGTCTTTATGCCCAGTGATAGTCTGCACCCACTTTGCTGGGAATACATTTTTTCCCCGGCGTACAAACCTGTCACCCTGCCAGTGCGTTGTGTGTGAATCCTCCGGGTGTGCCTACCCCACACATTTGGCCTGCACCCTGTTTCGCTTCGCAGTCGTGGTCCTTTGCCATCCACACCGCGTGCATGTTCAGTCCTGAACGGAGAGAGGAGAGTTCACTACTGGGTCTTCACTCCGGAAACTCTACGTGAGTGAGTGTGGGGCCTGGACCAGAGTCTGATCCCTGGTATGAGTCACAAGGACTCTTTAAGTACGCCCACAGAGACCTATAATCCTCAGAGGGAAATAGCACACAGATAAAATAGCACACGGATTTGTCCTGTGATTTGGAAGGTGGGAGGGAGCTGGTCAGCTGGCGGTACTTTTCCTTGTTGTGGATTTCAGCAGGCTTTTTATTAGCCTTGTGGTGGCTTGCTGGAGGCCTCTGACTGGGAGAGGGACTTGAGTGTTTATAGGAAAGGAGGGAGAGAAATAGTGATGGATGAAAGAAGTTAAAATGCAGCCTGAGGTGGTGGAAAGAAGGCTAAAATATGTCAGTCCTTTGAGTACAAGTCAATGCTCATGCTGTTACCAAGGGCCAATGCTGTTAACCTTTTAAACACTGTAGTCTTCCTGAATATTTATTTGACAGGATTCAACATTGTCCTTCAGTCAGACAGATATACATATAGGTGAAAGACAGGCAGACAGGTAGATATACTGGTGATAGCTTATTGCCGCATGAGAAAGCCAAGCACAATCTCTATTGCCCAATACATTTAAGTAAATCTAATAGGAGGGTTGAGGAAGAGATAGCAAGATTAGCTTGACAAAGATTATTTGTTGCTAAACAGACTCTTCAGTGTTTCCCTGAGCACTGATACACACAATGGACTTGCTCCACCTAAGGCCTTTCCATTTGCTTCATGGCTCACTTGATTTAGGTAGGCTTATTGTGAAGCAAGATTTATGGAGCCCTAAGAAGGAATAAAATAAAGACTTCCATTCCCTACATCGTCTGTAGGATTGGATCCCCAGTGTCTGCTCAGGGTGCTTGTAATTGGGCTGGGTGAGGGACTCTGCTTTCAGGCCCCATGCAATCAGGGCACGTCCTCTTTGCCACCCTCACCTGAGACTTGTGAATGGCTATGCAACATGTTTTGTTGTCTTGGGGTGGTGAGAGGGAGAATCTGGCTTCCTGAAATCATAAAATGAACTTTAAAATGGGTTATTTTACAAAATAAAAGTTTCTCAATTTTTATTTTATTTTATTTTATTTTATTTTTGCCTTCGGGGCTCTTTCACATTTTCAGGCTTTTGTGGGCTGTGGGACATTATTAGCTCCATGCTTAAAGAATGCCAAATTGCTCATGCAATATCATGACTGTCAGCAGGAGTTTTCAGAAAAATGCTGTAAATCATGGGACTGGTGACAAAATCACTGAGGTTGGCAACAGTGTTTCAGAGGCACTGCTCCTTATCTCCCCTCTGGTCTGTCCCATAGCTAGATTTTTCTCCACGGGGCCACAGGGTTTCTGTGTGAGTGCAGTAATCTGGCTGGCAGGACGTGCTTTTCCCGAGTGATCCTGCCAGCCTGGGTTTATCATGGAGCAACACTGACATTTAGAGCCTTCCATGTCTGCGAAAGGGTTTTCCTCTCATCTAGCAGCAGTGGCTCTGTTGTCAGAAACAAAGCAAATCCTGCTCGCCACTGAAGGGGCAGATACGCCCTGTGTTTCAACATCTGAAACCAGGCCCATCAATCTGAAACTATTCCCCACTCCCGGTGCCAATAGCTCCGTTAACAACTATGCTCCAAAAAGAAAGGAAATTGCTTTTCCTCTGACTGTAACGTCAGCCCACCACTGGGAAACTCCCCCGCATCTTCCTTTTCATGCTGGAGGTGGTGCACTCATCTCCGTGACCTGCAAGCATCTGCTTCCCTGGTTTTCCGCTTCATTGCTTCTCTGTTTAGACACTGCTTTGCCCTGTCCCACATACTAATTACTGACTTTTTGCTTCTGAGGAGCTTGATTCATTCTGGCACATTTTCCCACGTGAAACTGGACCTAGAGCCTTGGAAAATATCTTAATGGACATCAGAGTAAGTCTGAGTTTAACCCCAAAGTGGCTGCAGTGTCTGGGCTAAAGGCACGTCGTTCGGCCCGTCGGGCTGAGGGTGCAAGCCTTGCTGGGACGCAGCGCTCTGCCTCGTGAACACCCCCCTGAACCGAGGGCAGCCCTTGGAGCCGCGGGCTCGCTCGGGGCGGGAGGTGGTTTTATATGGTAGCACCACGTTATCTCAGCTCTCCAGAACACGCTCAAATCAGCAGTCTCRGTGGTGGTATTACAGCAAGGGAGACGGAGAAGTTCTGTAAGAAAAAGCCACTTGGTTTTTCCTGTCGGGCTCTCACTGTAAGGCCCTCGTGTTTTCCACAGGAGAGTTTTTCGGGTTTGAACCGCCCAGGCTGCGGGAGGCCGCGGGGCGCCCGGCGGTTCCTGCAGGCACGCAGCTTCGGCAAGGTCAGGCCCGGGCTGCGCAGCAGGCACGCAGCGCCGCAGGCTGTTGCGGCGGCTGTTGTCCTCCAAATGCTTGTGCTTATTTTCTTGCCTTGTTGACAGTGCTCTGGGACACATGTAGTTGCCTCGTGTGCCTGCCTACCCTGGGTGGAGAGCCTTGGTGGAGAGGAATTTTGCGAGTTTTGGGGTAAATGGGCTTTAGTTCAATACTGCTCAGTAGTTCCTGTGTTATTGCTCGAGTTCATGATTTCAGGAGTGTCTTCCACCTCGTTACACTCAGAAGGTATTTTTAAAAGCAGGTTTATGTGTTTGTAGGCTAAGCAGAGACTACTTTCTCCTGCCTGAGAGCCCCTCTGCAGGGAATTGGGATGCCCAGCTTTTGCGAGCAGGAGAGCTGCTGATGGAGGGAAGGCGCGGGGCTGCGACTGGAGATTGGTGATCGATTCCTAGATTTGCAGCTCACGTCCTGTGTGTCCTTGTCCACTCTCTTCGTCTCTGTGTACCTCAGATTCCACATGATGAACAGAGACAAAAACAGTTTCTCCCCCTTTTATTTCTCTGCTAGTTTCTGAGCTCTTTGGAGCAGGAAATGTCTCTTGCTGTGTTCAGTCGCTGATCTCTGAGCAAAAGGTTCTTGTCCTTAGGAACTCTAAATGCTGCCAGAGTACAAATAAAAATCCTGAATTGTAGCCTCGTGGTGTGAAAGGCAGGAGGACTCCCCGTCACAGGGGCTGGGCTGTGGTCTGTCTTCGTATTGCAGTAATTCTGCCTGTCAGCCCTCATTAGCTCAGCGACTGTTTCAAAGGTTTGGCAGAAAGGGAGGATTTCCCTTTTTTTGAAATGAATACACGAATTTCATATTTGTGAAGTGAGCATGGAGAAACAAGCCTTGCTCAGCCTATCTTGCAGTGCAGTCCGTTCATTTAGCTACCGAGGAGAAGTAGATGCATTTGTCCTCTATGTAATTTAAGATTTCTTTCTTTACCTACCTGCCTCACCTAAAATATAAGTACTGGCTCCTGTTGAAGATGTGTTACATGCTGGCTGCTTCAAGAGCAGACCCAAGGACATGATGCAACCCTCAAAGCTTTTCCTCCACAGCATACTCAGATCTCAGACTTCCTTTTAGATGTAGCCGATGAATCCAGGCAGCCAGAATTAATCTTAACTATAGTCACCTTTTAAATGTCTTAACCTCTTCAT
The DNA here is from genome assembly GCF_003343035.1 of Apteryx rowi. Lineage (NCBI taxonomy): Eukaryota > Metazoa > Chordata > Aves > Apterygiformes > Apterygidae > Apteryx > Apteryx rowi. Next base: position 2,428,794 of record NW_020450085.1, on the reverse strand, counting down.
TGCTACACTTGAGTCACTCTGTAATTTCAGCAGAATTTCACCATAATTTATTCAGTTCCYAGCATAGCCTGACGGGTGTTTTTATACCTTTAGCATTTGAGAGATTATGATTAATTTATTTATACACTTAATGAAACTGTTGGTGCTGGCTGTTTTTTTTCCCCCAATTTCATAATATTTGACAAATAACAAGCATAGAAAAATGTGACTGAAACTTGTAGGAATTTTCTCTTCATGTTTCTTTCCTGCCAGAAGATCAAATTGATTTTTTTAAATTCTAAATGTCTAATATATTTTGAGAAATTTAAGAAGCTTTCATAAGCAGTTAACTTCTGCGTCTTGAATAAAAATTGTGCTTCACTTTGTGACATTCTAGAAAATTATTTCCAGTTTTTTGCTGGTCATAACATTTGTGTTTAAAGCTCTAACCATGAGTAATTATTAAAGATGGCTTGTCACTAGGAGAAGGGATTTCAGGATCTCCCCTGTTTTCCAGTTTGGATTGTTGCATTTTGTGTCCTTCATTCTCCTTCCCTGTTTCTTTTCTGCTGGACATGACGTTTTACTTTATGTCCTGCGCTAGGGTGTTGTGTCCGTCACCGGAGAGCCATTGCCTTCTGCCCCAGAAGTGGCTGCATCTTGATGATCAGTGAAATATTTTGTAACGCATAAAATCTCTCATCTATTTTGCGGGGGTACTATGAGTCATTCTTGTTGCATTTATGAATATAAAAACAGTGTGTCTTGCCTCAAATGTATTGCAATTACATTAAAAATCACAGGATTAGCTCCTCCATTTTAATGTGCTTATTGGTGTTGAGCCTGTGGGGATTTAAGCATGTAAATAAGAATTGTGCCTGTGCTTTGGTTACACAGTGAGGCTGGTTGTTGCTGGAGGCAGCTTGGCTGGTTGGGCAGAACCGACCATTAAAATCAGAAGCGAGGAGCTGCCTCCTGCAAGCTCTGCTCTGCGCTGCTCTTGCCCTCGCTGTGCCCAGCTCGCCCCTTCCCTCTTGCTCACGCTCCAGCCCTCGCGCGGAGGGAAGTCCTCCCCATCCTTGCGGGATTCCTGCGTGTGGCTCTGTCCCGAAAAGCCATAGCCCTGGTGCTGGAACCACCCGGGGACTATTGGGCAGCATACTTAAGAGGTATGAGTCTGAAAAGTCACCTAAGCCCTATGGTGCAAGAGCTGACCTTGGATCTCTGATACAGCCTGTTTCCGAGCGCTCTGTATGGTCCCTTGTTCCTGACCGGTTTTCTTGCATCAGCTTTTCTTTCACCTGCTCACTGTATTTTCTTCCCAATTCCTTTGCGTTCCCCAGCACTCCCTTATTGTAACTTCCTCTCCCTTTATTTTCCTTCCTCAAAGGCTTAGTTCCCTGTCCATCTTCATATCCAGATCTCCTTCCTGCATCCCACAGTTTTTATCCTCTCAAAGTTTTTTTTTCCTACTTGCTGGGCTTCAGTTTTCACTGAGCATAATCTAACATCAATCTGTTTGAAAAATACTGCATTTTTATTCTGAAGAAAAAAATATTGGGAGATTAATGATTTCAGTGAGAGTCTGCCTGTATGTAGTGGGGGACCCTGAAAATCTCAAGTAAAGCAGGAGTTTGTGCATTTGATGCATTGCCTGGGAGATCATGGAAAATGAATATAATACTGTATCTATTATATATATAAGTTTTTCATAACAAATATAAATAGCGACAGTGAAAAACATGAATCTTATTTGATTGCAGTACCGGGCTTTCATGTTAATTTAGATCTGAAAATACTGTTAATCCTTAAAATGAAGAGATTAGAGTTTGACTTACCAGTTAATTTTTCATCTTCATTAAGAACATAGGGAAGTAAAATTCTGTATGGTCTTTGCTGTCATTGACTTCCCTGGGAGTTGCACACATTCAGTATCACCCAGGACCCTAAATCTGCAGATGCTGTGTTCATTTTTTTCAATCTCTTAAAAACATGTCGGCTTTTTGCTTTCTAGGCCCTCCCTCTGCTCCCCAGAACCTGATTTCCAACGTCAATGAGACATCAGTGAACCTGGAGTGGAGCCCCCCGCAGAACAAAGGTGGTCGGGAGGACGTCTCCTACAACGTGGTGTGCAAGAGGTGCGGGGCAGGTGACCTCAGCCGTTGTCGGTCATGTGGCAGTGGTGTGCACTTCAGCCCCCAGCAGAACAGCTTGAAAACCACTAAAGTCTCCATTACTGACCTCCTGGCGCACACTAACTACACCTTTGAAGTCTGGGCAGTGAACGGAGTGTCCAAGCAAAATCCCAGCCAGGACCAAGCTGTCTCAGTCACTGTGACAACTAACCAAGCAGGTAGGAGTCTAAATACAATTCTCTCCCTGCCTCTTCCGCCTGTTTTTTGGAAAAGCCATGATTTGCATTAAACTCAGCATTAGCAAATGAATGCAGGGAGCCCTAAGAGTCATAGCTGGGTCAAACACTTATTTTCTGGGTTATGCGTGCGGATAGTTTACATTTTTCAGAGCTAGGAGAGCAGAGGAGGGTTTGCCTGCTGCGGCTGGCTGTGCGGCGTTGCTGCAGCACACGGCGAGAACACTGGGAGGCAAGCTGCGGAAGCCGAACAGGCGGCCGCCGAAGGTAGGACCGAGGGGCAGAGCCCGTGCCGGCATCGCCTCTGCGCTGTGTCGCGGAGACCCTGCACATGGACAGGAGTATGCCCTTGATGCTTACAGAGGGGAAAATACGTGCTTGGGGAGCGCAGGATTGTGTTTATCCCTCTCTCCAGCGAGGGTTGTGCAAGATTTGAGAAGAATGACCCTTGTTTGCTTGCCTGCTCGCTCTCCTCGCCAGGCAAAGTCAATTAGGATCTGTCCCCTTGTTAAATAAGCACCTCCTTAACCTGCTACTAACAGCATTTCAATAGATCAAAGCTGGCATTACTCTAGAAGTCATATATGAGCCTGCGTCTTCACGCTGGCTGATTTTTGCATTTCACTCATCTGGCAGACTGAAATAGTACTTTGGTTTGTACCTGATGATTTCAGATACCCTAGGCAGTTCTCCTGTTTTTAGTTCTCTGTGCTTGACTTAGCAAATGCTACAGAACAAGGTTTGGTTTCTGTTTTGAAGATCATTTGTATTGATTTTTTTTTTTTTAATTGCATGAAAGCATTTCATGCCTTCAGACAACCAGAGCTTCATGTGCAGGGTTCTAGTTGAATTTTTAATTTAATGCACAAAATTATATACATTTGAATATGACACTTTTCTTTATGCAAATTAGATATCCAGACTGTCAGACTGGCTACAAGACTGTCAAACCTGTTATCTAGTCTCTCTCAGCACTGATTGCCTTCAAGTCCCATAGATGTTGCAGGCATTCAGCACCTTAAAGCAYAGCTTACAGGATATCATTTATCTGTAGATTTATAGTGTCCTGGATAATAAAAACATTGTGTGTACTGAGAGTGCTGGAATATACAAGTATTTTGTATTCTGTTTCCTAGTAGATCCATGTGGAAAATAGGAATGCATAGTCTAAACCTACAAAATTGAGCTATATAATAGTTCTGTGCACTTCCATRTTAACAGTTAGAAGTGCACTTAATTTTGCAGTCACAGTTACAAGCAAAATTGTCAAGTCCACACTGAAGTTCCTTTGGAAATGTGGTTCTGGGTTTTTTTTTGGTTTTTGTTTTTTTTTGTTCTTTATACATACACTTGACAGTACCCCTTTTAAATTACGATTCAAAAATTCAAACTATTACATTGCCCAGTGAAAAGAAGATTAATAGAGAACGGGGACTATTACAGACTCTTAGGAGAGAGCTCAGTGAGAATGCTGTCTGTCATACACTATATGAAAAGAGAAGATTGAGAACTGCAGCAGGGACAGGGGGTTTGTGCTATGAACGCCTAGCAAAGAGAGTATTTCTGACTGATTTTGGCATGTGTAAAGATTCGTGGATGCATATATGCATGAATAAGGGAGTGGGATCCATCTACCGTGTGAAAATTCTACCATCTTATGATTTAATATGCAAMCCAAAATCTGATTGAATATGCAAATAAGCATTGATTTTGTTTATTATCCATGAGTAACAGTTCTTCACATCAGAAAATTTGTAGTTTTGCCAACATTTCCTATTATGAAACTTGCCTAGTCTATCAAATGCTTCAGAGGGCCGGAGAAAACTGTACTGGTACAAATAAAAATTAACTCCAAGGTGCCAGTGGTCTCCTGTGCTTAATACAGCACTGTGGATTCTGCTGCATAGATCTATGTGAAAAACAGAAATGTGCAGTCTAAACCTGCAGATCTCAACTCAGATAAATAGMCCTACATATGCAAATAATCCCATTGATTCCAGTGAAACTGCTTGCTTGAGTAAAGGTTTGTAAAGTTGGACCCTTGGGTTTTACAAGTACTGATCTGTTTAATCATTGCAAATGTGTATCTGGGGTGCATTAAAATTCTTATGCCGGTTATTTTCTTTTGCTATATTTCATTATAAAGAAATAATGTCATGGTAGAGCGCTGCCATAGGCATGTTTGTAGTCCTGTACCTTTCTCATACTAGTATGAAGCTACCTTAGTTTCATTGCAGCAATTTCTAATTTAAGAAAGATTAGAGTCAAGCTCCTTTGTTAATAAAAGGCTTCCCCTGTTTTGCTAACAAAACTGAGAATACCAGCGGTGAAAATCTGTAACCTGCTCTATTGTATTTGCTATCTATGCTTGTGCTTTCCAGCGTTTGATAGAAAAAATGTTACTAACGTGGTTCTTTACTGATACGACTAGTCCTTTTGGGTCGTTTCCTGGGGAATTTGTTGGACTTGTTTGCAAGAGATGTATCTTCAAGTTAAATTCAATAGGGATGATAAACATACTAGGGTCTAGGAAATGTCTTAACAACAGTCTCAGTTTGACCTTACAAATGCWCAACCATATAATCTGAAGAAAATATACCGAAATTTTAGAACGTAGTTTTAAATGTCAGGATSAGAAATCCTAATATTTGCATGTTTGTTTGCATTGGTACCAGCCTCTATAGAAGATATGCCTTTGGAGACAGACAGAAAGCTGTGAGAAATCAGTATAGTTACTGGCATATTCACCACAAGATTGAAGAAATGTATTGCAGTGACATAAAAGGTGCAGTTGAAAGGCACAAGTGTTTTTTGTTGCTTTTGCCATCTTATTCCTGGAGATAATGAAATGAGGCCATTTACTTTCTACCTTTGTTTAGAAACTATTTGCAGTTCCCAAAACTGCATAAAAATGTTTAAATAAAAATAAGCTAGCTTTTGTCATTCAAAGTAGAATCAAAAAGCATTTGAAAAAAGTATTTTTCCTGCTTCCTTTGAAAGATCCTGCTTTATATATATATATATATATTTTTTTTTTTTCCTACAGAGAGAATCTAAATTTCAGGCTTTGAACCAAGTAAAAATTTCTGTCTCCTAGAGAAATACTTCAGTGTTGTGACATTTTAAGAATTTTGAATGGTGAATTCAGCTTGCTATTATACGTGTTTAGTATAATAATTTTTTTGGATTTTTTTTTTTTTGAGATCGGAACAGCCACTCTTTTCCCATAAAGATTAAAAAGAAATTAAAAAAGCAAAGCATGGAACACGGGGCTGGTGAAACTTTGAGCCAATGGGTATTGGGAAAGGCTGCTGTTAAGGCTCTTGAGCAGCAGTGGTGACTGCTGCGGCTGTCTGTGTTTCTGATCAAATGAGATCAACGCTTTGTCCATCCTTTACAAATGTGAAATGACTTGTGGAAGAGATGCAACCAGCAATGCTCGTCCGGTGCTAAGAGGAGCTAATTTCCCTGAGAAACCCTACCAGGCAGTTGACTGAATGGCTCAGAAATCTCCAGGCTCTTTCTTTGGCTAAGGATAATGCTTCGAAGCTGTTCAAAATTAAAAGTAAATCTCTCAATAAGGAGACCTTGTTCACAGCAAGCAGGAAGCTTTTGTTTTTTTGAAGAGGCACTGAACAGTTTATGTTTTTATTAAAGACTGCAGCCTAACCGTTCAGGTCTGCAGCCTGGGAGCCAGGTTCGCCCGCGCGCGCGTGTGCGAGGGTGCCGCGCAGCAAGGGCAGCGTTTTTGTACAGCTGCTCTAGGCGTTCGTGAGGGGGGAGCAGCGGGGGGGAACCTACACAAGCGCTAAATGAAACGTAAAATCCAGACTCACTACGCTGCTTTCTTTCCTCCCTTCTTTTCGTTTTCATTTTACGAGGGCCAGGCTTCCGCCGTGCTCCTTTGCTTGCAGGAGCCGAGCGGTTAATGTTCCTGAATAAGCAGGCTGCCTGGTGATTTGTTACCTTGTTAGGTTACCTTGGGCTCAGTGTTTCCTTAAGCGGACCATCGCACTTAGATGGAGGCAGGATGTGCCAATTAGGATGAAAATATCGTATAAATAAACGTACTGCTTCTCCCATTGCATCAGATGTTTTCAAGCTGCCTGTGCTTAGGCTCGAGACCTGATCTCTCTTACGAATATCTCGGGCTCCCTGTCCCGTTTTTCTCTTTTTTTCCGCTCCCTCTCCCCTCCGCGGCTCCTTTGTCTCTCGGAGCCCCAGCGCGCTGCCTGCCGAGCTGGCTGTTGCCTGTCTCGGAGGCAGAGCGGTGCGGCTGGCTGCCGCAGCCCTTCGCTCCCGCGTCGGGGTGCTCCCGKCTCCCTCCGCCGCGGCCGGTGCCTGTTTCCAGGCAGGAACTCTAGTGGGTCTCCCCGTCACCTGAACGGGAGCTGCCGAGAGGACCCAAATGAATCAAGTATTCCTCTGGGACAGGCTGCGGGTGTAGCGACCCCTAAATGTTCAAGTTCAGTGSAGGGAAGGAAAATTCAATGGTTACTCAGGTTTATTTAGCCTTTAGGTTTGTTTGTTTGTTTTTTTGTTTATGTTCTTAATTTCATTACTAAAAGGAAAAAAACCCCAACAGATCCTTTGAGGATAATCTTAAGTTAGAAATGAGGAGGGGAAAGAAAAAGGAAGTGGGAGTTATTTGCTTCCAGATGACTAACAAGTTCTACTGGACTCTTTGGKAGGGAAATATTCCCATTTTGCATTTTGGTGGGACTTCTTTGAAAGCCCATGTTTCCTTTCAAGTGCTGATTAGCATTCCTCACGTGTTGTACAGAGCAGCAGAGAAAATGCRTATAAGATCTTGCATTTTGCCAGTGTGATTTAGCCTGTGCAGAACTAAATTTGCAGTCAGTAAAAAATGCATAGACATAGATTGCCCTTGGTCAGTGTGCACTGTTCATATTGACAAAGTAATAGTTGCTCAGGCAGATCAAAAGCAAAACATGCCATAGCCAGTAAACCTCAGGTTTGTCAGTGTTTCCTTTTTAATACCCTGTTTCTAGATATTTATAAGTTATCTATAAAGAATTGCTCCATACTGAAGCATCAGAAGACATTGTTTTTAAGTAGATTTCAATTGTGGGTTTTTTTTAAGTGCCTGCATGAATGTGGGTGCCTTAAACATCTGTTTGAAAGGAAAATTAATAGTTATTCTGAAGACTGATCAATCCATCTGATTCTCTTACTCCATCACATTTTTTGAGTATAATCCTAGTTTCAGTAGAAGTAACAGTACATAGTTTCTGTTGCCTGAGAGCGAATATGCATTTTCTGATTTTGTACATGGGACAGGGAGACACAAAAAGGGTGATGTGACATGTGCATGTTGAGAATTTTATCARTAGGGAAGTGGTCAACGAAATTAATTTTGCTTTCAAAAATAGTAAGGTCTATAGTTGTTCTGCCTTCCATAGTTTTATGGTCATCTATGCTCAGCTCTTGCAAAGGGTTTTTTTGTTTCATGCACTCATGGTGGCCAGCTGTTCACTGCTGTGTCGAAACATAATTGTGAATATACAAGGCTGTATAACCTTGAGGAAGATGCCATTGCCAGAGTAGGCAGGGAAGGAGAGCTGTGAACTTGAGGACAAGATTCATCACACAGTTGTGCTGGAGTGGCTCAGATGCTTCAAAATAGCATAAGCTGGCAAAAGAAGTCATTTTCTGTTCTTGCATCYGTGCATCACCCCTTCCCTAGGGCTGTGGAAGAGCCTCGGGAAGCTCGTGCAGGTCAGCTCTCCGTTTCTCGGCAGGGTGGGTTTTCCTGCCCAGTTCACTGCCTGGCTCCGTGAGGGCTGTGGGGGTACGAGGGGGGTCGGCAGCAAGGGCCCGCGGCAGCGACGCTGGTGAAGGTTTTGGCTTCGTGGAGGGCAGGATTAATGTGTTCTGGTAGCCAGTTACTAGGTCAACATTTTGGACCAGTTGGAAAGTATTCAGGTTTGCACTGAGTTGCAACAGTCTAACCTGGAAGCTGTGAAGGGAGCTAAATTTGTGTCTTTGTCCAAATACAGATGTCAAGGAGTGAGTGGAGGGAAGTTTTCCAGATGTTGGGCACAACAATATCTGTCTGTAGTCTTCCGAGAAGTCCAGGAGTCCATTCAGTTTTTTGGAAAGTGCTCGCTGCTGGYGTGGTCCCACCCTTCTCAGTTAGGTGTTCCCTGGGGCCAGAGGATACCAACAGTCTGTTCCAGGAGTCCTTTTCGCAGGCACACACTGCAGGAAGGAAATGCCTGCACCTATCCGGGTGTGTATCAACAGTCACAACGCTCTGGCCCCTCAGGTCCCCAAAAGCCTGATTTAAATTGGTCTCCTGGCAATCATTTGGATACGTGTCAGATGCCCAGAGCATGGGATGGGTGTTTGATACTTCCAGCCGCTGCATCTTTTTCTGCAAAATGCCAGAGTAATGGAAAAGGGGAGGTTTTTACTTTGCTTTTAAGGCGTTTGCACTAAGGATGATGGATCGGCAGTCTCCTTGTTCTTCAAATGGAGCTGTGTCGRGCATGAATTCAGTAGGGAGAGAGATTCAAAACTGGTAAGCAGGGCCTTGAAAAAGGGCTGATAAGTGAGCGTGACACTCCGAGTGATTTGTTGCAGCATTTTATAGAACTGCAGGCTAATTGTATGCAACTTGCTCTTTCTGAATCGAAACCAGTGTGGTTTCTAAGGCTTTACACTTATCTGCTAGAAATAAGTAGCAATTCCTTACACCCCTCCCACCCCCCCGCTACTTTTTCAAGCAGAAGGGCTGGGACAGGTTGTCAGCTGTTGCAGAGTTTCCTGCCATAATCAATGAGGTGATCTGACAGTTTGTACAAGATGACGACCTGCCTTCTTCTTTTTTCACTTGGGTCCTCGGAGGGAACTGTGTTTTGGCTTTTGCTGTCTGAAGATTTACATCGAAGTGAGTTGCCGCGAGGAGTTCTGAAGCAAACCAAATAATGTATTTTGGGAAACCACAGGCCTCTCAAATATGAATGTGGTAGGAGATCCACAAATAAGATGAGTGATCACAACACAAGAAATTTGGGAATTGTATGGAAATGATCAGTTAGGAATAGTTGTGATTTGGCAAATCTCAGTGTTCAGTGTGAGATTCCTTAGCAGCTCAGAGACGCTGTGTGTTGACTGCTTCAGGCTTCTGCCACTGCGCATGTCCTTACCTGCGTAAGGTAATGTGCCTGGATAAGGAGCTGCTCCAAGCTGGCAGAGGCAGGAGGGAGTTTCTTATTAATAACTCTGTGTTCTTGCACAGGCTTTGAGTAATGGTCTGTAATAAATGCGTAGTTATAAGTGTACGTGCTACCATCTTAAAAACAAAACTGGGAAAACTATTGTTGGGAGGGATTAAATTATTATTTTAAGGTAACTGCAGTTCTCCACAAAGAAATAATAATTAAAATAACAACTGCCTGCTTGCTGACAAAGCTGTCTGCACCACCCATTTCCATGAATTTGTATTCAAGGTGGGGGATACAAGTCTTGGTCGGAAGGAAAAAAAAACAGTGCTTTCTAAAGATCCTTAGTAAATAACCAGCTTCAGGGTTCAGTGAGCAGCTTAGACAAGTTGCATGTCAGATAGTGCCAAGAAGTAATTGCGGCATTTAAATAAAAGTTTGGTCACATTTTTAAAAAGATCTCATAGTTTGCTGTGGAAAATGGAGGTCAGTTACATGCCCTCCTCAGGAAGAAAATGCTTAATTTCAGGTCTGGGTAGTATTGACCATATTTTTAGTTTTATAAATTTACTTTTAATAGGCACCCTGGATCATATTCTGATCTCAGTTATGTTGGTACAGATGAATAGTTACTAAGCTGACATAGATCAAGGTATGGTCCTGGAGCTTTTATTTGCTCTGGATTATTTAACTGCACACTTCCTTTCATTGGCCGTGCACTGACATTTAACAATCTCTAAGCTCACGACCCAGCCTGAACAATTCCCTTATACAGTTTAAAAGGAAATGTTATTTGGAAGGAGACTTTGTCCAAGAATGTTTGTGGCTACCAAATGTTTAGGTGGGCTTCTAAATTTTCTAGTTGTTTTTGCAGCTGACTAAATTAATTGGAAAGCAGCCAGAAAGACACCAGAGTCCAGTCTGGAGTTGAGCAACAATAAAAGGCTTCAGAGAACTTTATCAAAGCTTCCATTAACCCCCTGCTGATGTCCTCAAACAGGATTTTTTTGAGAGAGTGGAAGCACAAAAGCTAGGCTGCACAACTGCCCCTGTGTGTCCATTCACCAGTTTTAAATCCGCACAGTTACTAATTAAAATGCCATGCAGAGTAGCACAAATAAACATAGCTAGTCCCTGAATCCCAAAGTTTCTGCACTGGCTTGTAGTTTGAAGGGCAGGGTACTAAACTGACCCAGCAAGGACGGGATGGGTAAGGCAGCCCTCTGGTTCAGATTTTCCATCCTTGTCGGAGGAGCTGCAAACAATGTCAAGCCCATCCACATGTGTGAAATCATGCTCCCATAAAGCCAGCCCAAGGTAGCCTGCTATTTATTAATTTAATGTATGGTGCAGCGTTGTGTYGTAACACGAGGACTAAATAGAGCTGTAGCGTGTCCGCTGGGTCTCTATAATCACGTTTGCAAGATTTTGGCGGATATCAAAATGCTGAGCACGCGAGCGAATGCTGCTCCTTTCATTGGCAGTGTCACTTCAGATTTAGCCCCCCGTGCGAACTGGCGTGCAGGGAGCGCTTCATTATTCTGGCAGGGCTCCAGTGGGCTTCCCCACCCAAACAAAGCAGGCTAATGCATAGCCTCTATCTGCGTCTGCTGGGCGGATTTCATGGCATCTCCTTAGATTAACGTAATCTGCCTTCATTACTAAATTGAAGAACCAGAATCCAAGAACTCTGCCTTGGTAGCGTACTCGGAGAACACAGTCAGGGTTCCCGAAAGCAGTGATTTGTGAGCTTCTAATAACAAAAATTGACCAGGTTTGGGTTTTTTTTTTTTTTAATACTGTCTAAAGAGAGGTAGGAAGCTAAAACCATCTGTATTTTATCTGTTCGGTCATTTATATTTCAAAACATCCTTTATGGAAAAGTCCTACTGAACTTAAAAGAAYAACTATTGTCTTAGCTTTCTGAGTTGTTCCTTTAGAATTTATTAGAATTTATATCCCTGCTATTGAATTCTACCACCTAGTCTTAAAAAGAAGACAGAATGATTCAGACTTTCTTATTAAATTCTTTTACAATTCTATAGAATCCCTTTGGTTTTGCCTGTTTTAAAATCTGTTGAAAGTATCAATGGATTATCACAGACAGTAAAACCCTTAAATTATAATGTGCTTTCAATATAAATGTCTTTCAGTTCCTTCCTTACTGAAGACTAAGAGCAAAGCACCAGAGTTTTTAATTAGCTTTTTATTATTTTTATTTTTCTATGCACCACTGGATAGTCCCATCAATAAATAATACAATAAGGCAGTTTGGGCTGAGCAAAATAGGAAGATGTAGTGGGCTGGAAGAGATGTCTCTCATATGAAGTGAGTTTTGTGTGGTGTCCATTTATTTTAGCAAACAAATAAAGGCATGATCTCAAGACAGCCCACTACAATGGCTCCCTGGGAAGATTGCACTTGTCTAGATAACATAGTGCGTGCTTTAAATCTGTCCTCTGAATCAGCCTCAATTTGTCTCTCTTAGCATAAAAGTGAATGCAGATGGAATGGCTGTGTCTTTCCTTCCAGTTTATCAAGACTGGGTGCATGCACATAAATAAGAAAGTGACTGGAATATGCAAGTAGCTGAATGTTAAATCAGACGTTCTGTGAGCTCCCCCGGCCCTCCAGGACGAGGTTGCCAATGGGAATCTGTGCCGAGATCTGCAAGCCCTCCGTCCTACTTCAGCCATGACGTGCAGGCCCAGCGGTGCATTTCCAAAAGCATTTCAGTCTTTTGCTTTCACTGCTGCCTATGCTGAAAGTTAAAACACTGCAATTATGCCTGTGCTGGGAAGGAGGCAGTGGGAGAACTGATTTGAAGAGAGTGGACTGGGCTCAAACAGGGAGACTGCGTTAGCACTGGTTGCAGATGTACAATTTTTCTTTAACCAGAGAATATTTTTAGATATCGATGAGCTGCAGACATCACAGGTTAGAGAGGGTCTTCGGGCAGGAGTTTCCTAGCTTGTTTTGAGTCAGAATGATCAGTAAATAGAAGTTATCAGCTTCATCTGGATCAGATAAGGGGATCAAATCCGTGGAGCTGTTGATAACAAAACTGAACTAAAACCATGAACCTTACAGGGAGGGGAGACATAACATTGGAAGGTGCTTTGCATGCTGTTGGAAAAAGAAATGATTTTTGAATTCAGTTGTTGCGAGTTATGTAGAGATGAAGATTATATTTTTTGTTGCAATTCCCATCCTGGCCATTTCTCCTAAATTCCATCCTGTCAGTAATCTTGGGGCTTCCACCCAGGGGAGAGGCAAGGTCTGCTCTGTCCCTGCAGGAGTGCAGCGGGGATTTTCTAATCAGCAATCAGGAGTGGATCTTTCAATGTCCTCCTACTGTACTGAGAATTTGGGACAAAAAATGAAGGTCCAGACTCAGAACGTAGACCCATCCATGAGATTGCTGAGCTAATTTAGGATTATTGTTCTCACTGATTTTCATTTGTCCAGCGTCCTAACTCCGTACTCCTCTAGTAAATAAACATGACAGATGTCTTTGTATACCCCCAAATTTCATAAGCTCATGAGTTTTGGGGGTTTTTTTTAGGATTGAAATTATTCAGTCTTTGTAATGGCACTTACATTGCAGAGGAAATTTTACCAATTATTATCTTTCTGACCGTTTTCCACTAAGGCAGCCCCTTTAATTTTTAATTGCTTACAGCATTTGTTTTTTTTCCCTAATTTTTAAATTAATTATTTGCTAGTTTTCAGTACTTAGAATAAAAACAAAATCAAAGTAATGAAAACCCTGTATAAGTTGAATTATGTGCCACCTGTGATATAATCATTTACTAACATTATGAAGTAAGATTTTAATTTTAAGATTTATGTGTTTCAGAAAGCTTAAGACATCTCCAGTTTATGTCTCTCATCACTATTTTTTACTGGACAGCGAACTTCAGGTTGCTCTGCTTTTGCAACAGCGCTGTGTGCAGAATACAGTTTTTTCTTTCATTGGGTCTATTTATGATTTTTAATTTCCTGGAAAAATCTGCATGTTGCAGATGAGGGAAAATGGGCTCAATTCAGTTCCACTGAGAGGAACTGTGAGAAGAGCTCTGAGTGTGAAAGCCCAGGAGGATTTGGTGTGCTGGAATCTAATTACCTATATTAATTTTTCCAGAAGTACAAAGTATCTTTTTTTCCTCAAGAAGAGGAACTGTGATGGGGTTGTATAGCAAGGTGGTTTGCTGTATCCTGGAAGAGCTGAGGAACCCATCTCCCAGTGTTGTCAGGCCAGTGTCCTTCACAAAGTGCTATTAATGTGAGCACAGAAAAGCTAAACCTTGATTCAATCTTGAGAGCTTCTCAACAGCCCGGAGACAGAGATTGTATCGTGTGGAATCCATCTAACCTTTGTACAGAAGGCACTTTACTGAAGTTCCAGTTGAATGCTCTGAATATCAGCTATAATTAAAATTTACAGCTTGTTCATCTGAAATGTAAATACAGAAATTTGAACCTTCTGCACCACCCTCTTGTGTGTGATGAAGCTTAAAGTAAACACAACTGAAGCACCTTAACTTTGGTGACTTCCAAATAATCCGTTACTCTCAAGTGTTAAAACAGGAATTGCAGTTTTTATTGTCAGGTGAGATGTGTTTTGATTCTTTTGGGTACCACAGGCTCAAGAGGSCATGTATGAAACCTAGCTTGCAGTTGCTGTTGGAGCCTATCACTTGTGTGTATCCCAGTTAAAGTAAAATGTTTATCATTTTATTATCTTTTTTCCCTCCAAGATTCTTGACATTTCTGATGTTGGTCGATTGATCTGAGGAACCCAAATGGCAAAGTCTAACTCTCTGCTATTACTGTAGCACTTCACAAGTCAAGATGAGACAACATGAGCAAAACTATTTATTAAAAAAGGAAAAGCTACTTTAGCAAAATGAGTCATAACTTATTTACTTATTTATTTATCTTATTTAGAAGATACTTCAGTATTTCCAAAGCATGAGTGAGTAGGGCAGGGGCTTTTATTTGTCTGGATTTCAGGCAGTGTAAGCAGTTCTTTTTAAAAAACTAATATTCTTAATGCTGAGAATAAGTGACAAAGTAAGTTATTTAGTACATATACGTATCATCTAGACTTCTTTATTTCAAGTAAATAAAAGCAACTGTGTGAGAACCAAAGAGAACAGCATTATGAGATATGTTGCCTTGGGTACCAATTCACACATTTGACCCTTAGTGAATTAAGCTTCACACTGTAACTGCTGAGCTAACCACATGCTCAGATGACTTGGTGGTAAGTATAAGTAAGGACCAAGGAGCAAGAAGGAGTTTTTCTGTAAATAGGTAGTGGCATGAGGCATCAGGTCAGAGCTGTCTTTTGCAATAGGACACAAAAGGTTGCCGTACTGGGATATTTATAAGGCAGGCTCAATATTTTCAGTATTGTTTTATTGGTTGTTGATATGTTATTTTAAATAGTTGAAAAGCTGCACACAAAATGTTTGCAGGGCATAGAAACAGTAAGTTATTTCATTAATCCTTCAGAATTTAAGAACAACTCTACCCCACTTTGTCTGTTGACTCGTGAAGTGTGTGCAGGCATGTCTTACTCCTCTAACTTTGGACAGGAGAATGAGAAAATAGGGAGGATGAGTAGCTGGACTTTACTTGACTTGAGGAAGGGCACAGGGCTTGGGACTTGGGGATCATTGGAGGGCATCTGATGCATCTTTGAGGACAGTTTTGACTTCCCTGTGGAAGGAGCTGGGGAGGTAGTGGAAGAGTTTGTTTGGAAAAGATGGCTCAGCAGATCCTCCTTCCATGTAGTGATACAAATGTGAAGGACAGAGCATTTCTGAGGAGGACTTAGCTCTCATTGCTGGTTCTGGCTTCCCCAGAGCAACAGCAGGATCTGGTGAGGTAGAGCGGCCATGAGAGAATAGCAGTGAGTGAGTCAGATTGCGCTGGACTGCTTATTTTGAGAGGCTGGAGGATGCCCTAACTCCAACATTATAATTCATTTTAATATCTAGAGGTTATGGTCTCTACTTTCTCCTTCTGGATCCCCCTGGAGCCAGTGTATCCTTGGGGAACCCTGCGTTATGTCCCAGCATCAGTGGCTTATGGAGGTCTGTGCTTGGTAGACCGCCTTAGAAGTAACAGAGCAATTGCAGTGTGTGCTTCCCTGAAGTGTTCGACCCGACGCTGGTCATGGGATCCTGCCTCCCAAGCGTGGCTGGTTCAGGCCCTAGACGAGGACTCCGAAAGTAGTGGCGATACCCCTTTGCCAAGACTTTGGCCCGTTTTCTCTGCTTCTGCCTGCCCACTAGAATGTAGTAGAGCATCAGCGTTGGCTTCCTTAGGCTACAAAATTTGGGTTTGTGTATACTGGGTCAAATTCTAACCTCAGCTAGAGGGAAGAGGAACTGCATTGGGGCCTGCTCTGTGACCAGCAGTTCAAAACCTGCCCAGGTTAGAGAGCTGCTGACTAGTTCCAAATCTTAACAAATTGCTTGTAGCTGTAGAATTTCTTAGAGCAATTTACAGCGCTAAATACATTCACCCTTCTTGTGTTAATCATTCTAGTTTAAACATTTAGAAATGTTTCAGTGCTGTTTTTTTTTTTTAAGTGCTTGTAATGTTCAGACAGATTTTTATAAATTGCCTTCCAACTGAAAGACTTGTTTTCCTGTTTGTTTTAAACTGGCATTCATACATACAGGAAATACACACACAGTATCCTGCCATGTTTCTGTTGGCAACTATTAAGTTATCCTTGTCAGAACATGCCAACAGGATTTCTTAGCAAGCTAGCAGAAAGAAAACAAGCAGTCCTCAGACTAAACAGACTCCATGCTTGAGTTGCAATACAGATCTCATGTTAAATGCTGTGTGGATTCTATATTCTTTTGGTTTAAGGCAGTCTTTGGGACTGCAGGTTGCAGATTCAGATCTCTGGAGTTGCTCCAGAGCTGCATTGCATTAGCTGACATCATTATTTGGCCTTCAAAATTGGAGGGCCAGTACCTGAAAATAACATCCTGGTATCAAGAGCTTGTCCCCAGAAATCGATAGTCAGAACGAGCTGTCTCCTGGGTGTGCAAAATCTTTGTTACCACTGTCCCATCACAGTTTCGGAGTTTCTGACCACAGGGAACTGTGGTCAGACCTCAGCTCCTATAACTGGTTTGGTCTAAATTAGAGCAGTTCCAGTATGCTAATGTAGGCTCTGCTAAAACTGGCACAGAACAAGACTCATAGCCAGGAAAATACGCYGGCTCTTTATGGATCTTCGGCAGTTACTGCCGTTCTCCAAGAACTGGAGCTGGGGTAGGATGGTAAAAATACAGCACTCTAATAATCCTGAGCTGCTATTATTTGTTGCGGCTAACAGCCTGCGTCTTTCTGCAGGCTTTTGATTTGATGCAAGTCAGAGCCAGCTTTTGTGGTCTGGCAAGGTTTGCAGTCCAGGTTCTCTTTTGGGAGAGGCAAGAAATAAAATCTTTAAAACAGAGGAAATGTTTAAAACATAATAATGCAGTGTTAACAGTCTTCAAAATCTCATTTTCTACCCCTTACTTTATGAAATACCACTATAAACATAACTGATGTGAGCTAGTCCCGAGGCTTGAGAGCTTGTCACTTGTTTGCCATAGAGCTCATATATGCAGTGACTGCGCTGTGGAGCCTGGAAAGAAGGGAAAGCTAATGTGTGCCTTTCATCTTGGAATGAAGATGTCATGTGACACTACCCTGTGGCTGAGCTGGGTTTTTTCCTGCGCAGCATGTTTTCTAGTAACAAGGAAGGAAACTTTAGTTGCAGAAGTATTATGACTGATTTAAGGGATTGAGAGAAAGAGGCYGAGCTCAGCTGTCACACTGCTTCACATTTCAGAGGCCAGGATTTTCAAATGTGGGCGGATAACCTTGGGCAGTTTACTTCAGCGGTGCAGATTTAAAGTCTTTGCTTTAAATGCTAAGGCTTGAACATGCTGGCCTGAACCTCGGTGCGGCTCGGTTTCAAACGGGGAGGTGTTCCACGCCAGTCGTCATTCCTCGCGGAGCCAAAGGCAGACAGTGGGAAGACAGAGGACTAGGGAATGTCTTGGGAGGCTTCCAGTGGTTCACTTGAGCAATCGGGCTTCTAGATCCTCGTCCAAGTCCTAACCTGGCCAAACCATTGCTAGTACAAATGTTTGCTGCACTTATACACAGGGAGAGTTATTTGGGGATTAATGAAAAAAAAAAAGTACGTAGCTCATTCTTAAGGTGTACATCCAGTCTTGCAGGCTTCTGATGGTCTCTAGGAGAAAAAAGTAGCAATCGTTTTGGCAGTGAAGAGTAGGAATGCCAAACTAGCTCGGTGCTTCAAATGTGTATAGTCATCTAATCTGTGTGTGTACAAATAGGTTCACTTGTGCAAAAACTTTCATGTGCTTGTCCCTGTGTGGATACATGGGTTATGCATATGCTTGGAAACTCGGTCTCCTGCCATTCTTCGTCAATTCTTTTGCTCACAACTCAAATGTATTCCCCTTCCTTTGAGAATTCRATTGCCAGGAGTACTCAGAGCACAGAGGTGGTATTATTCAAAAAATGAAAGTTTTCAGGCATTTCTGTCTGGACAAGAGAGAGGAGCAGGTGAAAGGCCTGAGGGGTTGATGGGGAGCAGAACCAAACACCAACATTTTAGGAAAGAGCAAATTGCTTCCTTTTTAATTTAATCTGGAATATTTAACAAAATAGGGCTGGTTACTTATCCCTTCACTTGATTTGAAGTCAGTGTGACAGCTAGTACAGTAAGTTGCTCCCTTACCAGAATCAGAATGTGCTCCCTTATCAGAATGTGGTCTGGAGAACGTTGCCTTTAGGAATCATTAAAAACATATTTGATTGTCTGTGTTGTATATCCTTTTCCTGCTGTAAAGTTATTTGATAATATCATTTACAATATCAAATGTAAAAAAACCAACATTACAAGAAGGATATTCAAAGACAAAACCTTAAATRTGCCAGGTTTCCTTAAATGTGTTCTTGTTCCAGTTAATAGAAGATGTTTTATTTTCTTGTTTTGATTTTAAGAGGACTTTTCTTCAGTCTTAGATTCTCAAAAATCTTTATTTTTTTTAATAATTAATAATGGAACAGGCTTTTAGTATCTACCCTGGAAGGTAAAAACCCTTAATCACAGTAACATCATTAGTGCTTTCAGGCTTTTAATTTTGATGCTTGACAAAGCACATAGCCATTGATAAGAACAAATAAGTGTTGTTGTGTGCAATTGAGGGAAAAAAGAAAAGCATGAAACCCCTAAGCTTCAAGTAATTAAATTTAAATATGTTATTTGAATTTAGCTGAGATAATGTACAAACTGTGGGCATATTTTTCAATCAGTGAAAGACCCCTTGAGTAAACATGATCCATTTAAATTCAAATCATGGGGAGTGGAAAGTAAATCCTGCTGTGGTTAAGAAGGCATCTTCACTCAAACACTGGGCATTGTGTATCTTTGATATCCAAGTATTCATGCTTTAGTTTTATAAAGGGCCGCTTTCACTCATGGATGCCTACATGCCAGAGACTTTTATTGCATCTATTTATTTCCTGTTTTTTCCTCCCTCCCCCCCAGTAATGAACCAGTAATGAAAAACTGACACTCTGCCTCTGCCATCCTTTAAAGTGCCTCAAAACTGTTATAATTCAGCACTTATTAGCCTTGGGATATAGCTTTATGGCATTTGGGTGAAGTTTTTGTAGTACATCTGTGCTCTTTCTCTCTCTGTAGGCCACAAGCTCAGAACTGCAGTAATAAARCTACTAGTAGGTGTTTAATGGCAGGTTATTGAGGAAGTAGATAAAAGAAAATTGCAACATTCACATCAGTAGGGAGTGGAGTTTTTAAGGGAGAGGAACTGCTGAGCTTTGAACTAAGGAAAGTTACACTTAGTGCTTTTGTTAAAGGGACCCCTTTTTAAACACCAAAATATCTCGTCATTCTTCACTGTAAAGTGCACTGTTCTGGTAGAACTGGTCCTTGATACATACTGTGTGTGCACATGTGGGAGAAAAACTTGCTATTCTAAGCAATGATGATTTAGAAACAAGTTTTACTTAGTATTTCTTTCTAAATGTCTGGGAATAGAGAAGAAGAAAGTGAAGAAGRTGAAAGAAAAAGTCATCTCCTACTCCTCTCCAAAACTATTCTGTAGTACTATTGCAAACATCTCAAATTTGTATGTTATTCTTTTTGATCAAATTATCCTCTGTATGATTTCTCTAGGAGTGTGTGTGTATAGAATGAACAAATATCACAGTCAAATGTAAGAGACGTTACCGTCTTCTCTTCTGCTCGCTATCAAAGCATCATTTTACAATCTGTTACATGTTTATCTTCACAACATCCCTAAGAGGCATTTTAAAGGCAGAGGGAAGAGGAGCAAAGAATCTAAATATTTTGCACAAGCTCACCCAGAGGGCTGGGACAGCACAGAGTATGAAGCCCGGTTACTCTCTCTTTTAGCTAGAGCTACTCCTGGCGGCTGATGGGATGCTTCTGTTGTGGTGGATCCTAAAAAACCAACCAACCAACCAACCTGATTTACAGGGCTGTTTGCAGAAATAAGAGAGTACTGGTAAAGGAGGGTTTTGTCTGTGCAGTGGGATAGCTTTAGTTACTGAGCCCAGTCCCTCAAGGTCCATGGAGCTGCAGATGACCATCCTATTTCATAGACATTTCCAGCTCTGTGCCACAGAGACAGCAAAGAGCTCCTTGACAGCCTTTGGCCATTCTGGTACCTCGTGACATGGACATCAGCACTCTCAGGATTTCTGTATAGCATACGGAGAAGCAGGATAACAGCCAAAACAAAACAAAAACAGAAACAAGTTACTCATCTGCACAATACAACGCAAGAGAATAGATTAAAAGTTAATTAGGATGAAGTTGCATAATGGTTAGTATTCAACAGTATAAAGGACAGGAAGAAAAAGCTAGGGCCATTCTTGCAACTCTAATCATAAGAATTAGCAAAGGAATTGATATACGAATCCTCTTTCTTATCCTGGAGCCCAGGAGGAGGTTGTCTATACCAGTATGGAGTAGTACCTAACATGAACTGTCCGTTTTTGAGAGATACAAGAAAGCATTTATTAAACTAGAAAACTAAGCATCCTCCATAAGAAGAGGTGGTTAATATATTTTCTTCTGCTGTGAATAGCCATTTTACAACAGAGCAAAAATGCATTTCCATTTAGCACTTTACCAGCCTACTAATACAGGGCTCACTAAATTCCAATATAAATGCCTGCAGAAATGAAATGGGAAGCCAAGCAAGTTAAAAAGAGGATGAGGGTAAGAAAGTGAACTTTCTCTCTGAAATTGTTAAGGTCAGACCAGAGTAAGTGACAGATTCTCAGTAAAAAGAATTGCATATCTTTCGGACGTGAGGCACCAATTAACTAAGCAGATTTCTCTCTGGTTGGTTTATTGGTAATGTCATGTGTGTGTGTGTTTTAGAGTAATAAATCTGATTTCCAATTTGTTGGCTGCAAAAGGAAAACTCCTGTTGTCTGTTGAGGAACTGTGGGGTTACTGAGCAGATTCTCAGTCCTGCCACAGATCTGACTTGATGGAGCACACCYGGATCCTCCCTGTTGGCTGTGTTTATAGTCTCCTCTCTCGTCCAGTATTTGCCTTTGCATGTGAGAGACAGACAAGAAAAAAGCGAAAGGTTCGGAGGCATTGCTAACAGAGATGCCAAACTGTCACACAGTGAGGCAGCAAGCAGCTCCCTGGAGGTTTCCCGTCAAGAGGGAGACACCCTTTTGTGCCTGTGTGGTGTCTCCTGGTTATTTTCACTTCCATCACAACTGTCCRATATGGTCAAGTAGGTTTGAGGCTTTCAACATTCAATTTTCCTTTCATTTACTGTGACTGTTTTATTTATTTGTCTTTCTTGGTTCTTTTCAAGGATACATGTTTCAAGGGTTGGGTTTTTTTTCTTATTTTTAACATTTTCATGGATCGTCATCCTAAAGTTAGAGTAAAAAAAGAAAAACAAAAAAAAAGGAAAAAGGAAAAAAAAGAGCAACATGTCTACAGCTTCAGGGGACAAAAGAAGAAATACGTTCAATTTAGGAAGACCTCTAATCTCTGGTTATACAGGACAGCTTTGTTAGATAAGATTAAAAATTTCATGAATGTCCCTTTTTATCCCTGGAGACTCCACCGTTTATACCAGCTATTGTCAGCATCAAAAGAGCTTGATAACAGCTGGCTAGAGACGTGACCACACAGCAACACAACAGCAAGAAAGGGCCAGTCGGGTTCATAAATCTTCAGAAACCCGTTCCCCCAGCACAGCCATGAATCTGCTACTATCGCAGTCAAAGGGAGAAAGCATTGTCCGCCAGCCAGTCAAAACCTGAACTTCAGCGATCACAGGGGCTCTATTGAAAGTGTAGGGTGCGCAATGAGATGTTTTCCATTATCTTCTTCGTTGCAGCCCTTATTACGGCACACAGATACAGTTTAAAGGATCTTTGAGTTTAGCTTGTTGCTAGGTAGAGTTTTGCCAAAAGTCATTCAGCCCTTCCCCTTGACAGTGTAGTCCTACTTCATCTGTTGAATACGTTTATATTGCGCCACATGGGACAGGGCCAGATTATGCCAGTTTGGTACATGAGGGGCCAATCTCTGATATCTTCTAGTTGGGAAACACCTAGTGCTATCAAAGCCAGCACCTGGCCCACGGACGTTGAGCTTCCTCATTCTCCAGGAACTGCTCACAGGCTGAGGTGCTAAGCAGGGCCAGTTAGGAGGCACAAACTGGCTCAGACTCTTGAAATAAAAGTTTTCTGGTTCTCATGGGAGGGTCCGAATTTGTATGTATTGAGCTTTATTCTGGTCTTGCTTAATTCAATAACAAAATTTTCTCAGCTTTAGAGAAAACAGTATTGGTCCCTCAGGAGTTTCATAGTTCTTGTAAAGCAAACAGTGACTTAAGACCAGTTAATTTTAGGAGGTGGAGGAGGAGAATCAGTATGGACTGAAACCTAATGCATATGAGTCTTTGTGCACTGTGACTAACACAGGTCAAAAATGAGGCAGAATCTTTTGGTACTTTAGCCTATTATGGAGGTTTGGTCTATAGGCGTCATGAACATTATGTCATTTAGACTACTATGCTGTGTTACTCCAGAGGCTACCTATATAGCACAGCCCAGAATCTAAAAACAAGATCTATTAGAAGGGAATTAAACATAATTTTGTTACAGAAAACAGCAACAATACTTAATGCATACAACCTCCCACAAGAAAAATACAATTTCTGAAAGTGCTCACGAGTCAGTAAGCTCTCTCATTGTGAAAGCTACAATTATAAGCATGCATTCCTCATTTGAAACTAAATTATTGCTTATATAATTGTTTTTTTGTTGGTTTTTTTTGGCAGCTCCATCCCCAATTGCTTTGATCCAGGCTAAAGAGATAACAAGACACAGCGTTGCCTTGGCCTGGCTGGAGCCGGATAGGCCAAACGGAGTCATCCTGGAATACGAAGTCAAATACTATGAAAAGGTACTGTTCACAATGGACAAGCAAGGAGCTTTGTTTGGGATTAGGGTTTTTTTTTTTTTAACCTCATTTAATTATGTTTTATTTCCAGATAGGATCCCATTCTTTGAAACCAAATAGGTTTAGTTTAATAATATCCAATAAAGGATTTTGTGCACTTGAATGATTGTTTGAAATAATAAGATATAGAGGCTGTTCCAGCTGTGTGGTATGAGTTTGTTTTGTTATTTTTTCTTACCTAGGAAGCAAGTTTTTGTAGCAAGCGTATTTATAATGAGAATCAATAATGTTGGTCAGAAGTGAGGCATTAGCTTTACATCATAGACAGAAGTATAATAATGAGGTATATAACACGCTAATAGCAATAAGATCTGTTTGCCAATAGCTTCTGCTTAGAGTGATGATGTGGGTTGGATGGCTTTTAATAAAGAATAAGGAAAGAAAATTACATTCTTCATACTCTCTGAGTTAGAGGGAGATGTTATTCCTACAAATAACTTCTCTCCTCAAGTATGGAACCATGAAAAGAGCTACTTTCTTTGAAGGTTGTCTGCCAAAATTAACAATTATCTGCTTTTGCTCTCGTGCTGTCACACACATGCACACACACTTTTTAATTTTTTTAAGATAATCACTTTGTTGCTTGCCTCACACATACAGCAAAAGGCAGATGATTTTCGGTGAAGCTAAATTACAATATTTTCTGAAGTATTTTCCAGCCAAAAATAAGAATAACCTTTTAGATGGGACTTTCTGGAAGACATTTTTCAAGTTTTTTCTTTTTATATATGTTTTATATGTTTTGTTATATGGCTCCTGGCTAGTAGGAGGAAAAATGGAGCACCAGCATGTCTGAATAAAATGTCATTTGTTCATCAGCAAAATCACGTTTGAAGACTTGGCTGTTTTCCAGAGGAATTTGTTGTGTGATTTCTTAAATAATCAATGATACATGATCATCATACCCAGAGTTTCATCACCCTTTTTTGGCTCGCTCAGGGATCCCTCCCAGAATGCAGTACTCGAGGTATTGAGCAAGGCGGGCAGCAGAGGCTTTTGAGATGTATTTTGAGAATTCCATCATCATTACTCATCGTCTTTCATCATAACGCTTTTGGCAAAGAAGTGGGATTCCACTGTGCATGGCACAGCGAGGCGTTTTTCCTTGCTCACCGCTCTGTTCTTTTGTTGTTAGGACCAAAACGAGCGTAGCTATCGCATTGTGAAGACGGCCTCCAGGAACACTGACATTAAAGGCTTGAACCCCCTGACTTCATATGTATTTCATGTGCGGGCCAGGACAGCAGCAGGATATGGAGACTTCAGTGGGCCATTTGAGTTCACAACTAACACAGGTAGAAACATGCCCATTGATCCCTTTTTTTTTCCTTGAGAGAACAGTGCAAATGTGGCAGAGCTGTGTGTTGGGAGTTTCCCTTCAGTTGCTTGGATTATGGGGCATCTATTCTGGAAAATGTTCCTCCATAGCTGCATGACTCATGATGTGACTGTTGACTGCCATTTCTGCTGTGGCATCTCTTGTCCAAAGGCTGTTAGTGATGTGGCGAATCTGACCTTAGACATCTGTTCGGATAGGTTATATTCTAGATACTTAAAATGAAAATACCTCAACATGGCATAAGGAGATGTACATTCTGTAAATACATGGAAGCCATTGATTCTTGAGAGATTTATGTACCTATTATTGTTTAATGTAAATGTGAGGTGTTTACATATGTTTTTGGGTTATCTCATTTGCCGGGGAATACAACCTTGTTACTCCCCTTTGTAAGCTATTGACATAGATCAGTGAAAAGTGTGTTACATTAGATGATGTATTTGCACTTGCCCTTAGACTGTCCTATAAAGAGAGAATGTTTGAATGATATTGTCCATAGAGCTTTTCACTTTGCTCAAGGCAACACGCAAATTTACCACAAAAACATGTTTGCTTTTTGGTGGCAGGAAGGTGATGTGACCAAACCTATTTAATTCTGGACATRCAGATCTGTTCAAATCCATTTAAGGTCATGTCAGTCTGTGCCAACATCCTTTAGGATGTTAACAGCTGAAAATAATCAATCCAGCAGGAAGGGGGAAGACATTTTAAAACAACTTGTTCTCTTTGTGTCAGTTGGGGAGTGATCATCTGGCCCCACTGAGAAAAAAGGAAGAAAGAATAGTGGAAAGCAATTAGGAGGGCAAAAAAAAAATAGCCATTATACCCTCTGAGCAGCACTGGAGGGGAGAAGGAGAGGGAGTCCTTGTTCTCAGTGAACTGAGGTTCCCCAAATCATTATCAAACATCATGTCTTCAGCTAATTAGGACCCTCTTGGAAAATTATGTCAAATGACTATATAATGAAGGCCTGAAAGTGGATTTGAGTACTACTCTAAACTGCCTCCACAAGCCAGAATGCCTCATTGAGTGCTACCTAGGTTGATTTTTTGAGGGTGTCTGAAACTAATGCTCCCTTTTCTGTTTCCAGTTCCTTCCCCCATCATTGGCGATGGTACCAATCCCACAGTGCTTCTAGTTTCAGTGGCTGGCAGTGTTGTTCTTGTGGTCATTCTCATTGCAGCCTTTGTCATCAGCAGGAGGTAAGAACTTAAGCTTCTCTCTCCCCCCTCTCTTTCATGAGGGAGCTTTTTGTCTCCTCCAAACAAAGCTAAATTCTTTGATTAGCATCATAAACAGTGCATTTGCATTACAAGCCTTCTCCCATGTAGCTTTGATCTTCTTAACATTAGTACCACAGCAGCATGTGATGTAATGGCAATAGTTCCAGCTCTATTTGTCCTTCAGATGCAAAGCTGATTCCAATAACTGGCATTGAGAAGCAAGCCAACTAGAGATTTGTGGCTAGTGTAATTTGAAGTTAAGTTTAATGGGTATGCGTACAGTAGATCTTCTTGGACTGACTTGTTATATACAGGGCATAAACAACTATACTGTTGTGAAGAAAGCTGTTGGGCTGCTGTGCTCATGGTTTTGTCTTAGACACTAGCTGCCTGTATGAGTCTGCATTAGTCTTGGGTTAGTCCTTCCACTGTGAGTGGAAATGACTGTAAAACAGAAACCTCAGTCATTCAGCATCATATGCAGTAACACAACAGACTGGATCAATAGGTTATTTGATCAGAGCAGAACCACAATCTTCTACCAAGTACTTGTTCATTCCCCCAAATTCAACCCAGGCATCAAGAAAAATATTGCAAATGGGAAGGATAGTGTAGCAGAAACATAATGCGAGTGCTTCTGACTTCATCTTTTAGTGATTATTCTTATTTAAAAAGATCGGCATGAATTTGGCTCCGTATATTTCCGAGAGAAAACTGGACATATCACTACTCCATCTCAAGTCTGGGATTTGAGGGATGCAGGTTTTCAAGACTGATCAGTCTCCTATCAGTTTAATGGTGACAGCCGTAAATGTGCACAACTTCCTCTTGATTTGCTCACTAAATTGTCTTAAAGAGCACTTAAGTCACTATGATTATAATATCTAGTAAGTACTCATGCATTGTGTTCAACTCAAAGCCTCCAAGCCGGCAAGAAGAAAGATGAGCAGAACATATGGAAATGTAATGCAGAGAGACAGGTTTATTAAAAGCCATTGCAACGGAAAATAGCATTACTGAGCTTGATGACTTAATCTCTTCTCTGCTTTTATTGATCACTTTATTATTTAAGGCAGGATTGATAGCAGGATACATTGGATTTCTAATTATGAGTCGCCACCTTGGAGAATTGAGCCTGTCGAGTTGTTCTGAGATGATTCCTTCCCCTCCTCCCCCTATAAAAAAAAATGTCACTTCCCAAGGCTGATAAACACTGCTTGGTGATTGGCCCTCAATGGATCACTTCTTAGAAAATGAAATGTCAACCCCTTGCCCTCGTATTGATTCTCTTTAGTATCGGCCATAAAGCTGTCAAAGGAAAGGCTGCCTGGAGCCAGGTAGCTGACAGTCTCGCTGATGCTGATGTGTACTCAGCCAGTTCTCACTGCTCAGGCTGTCTGCTTAGTTATCTCTGCCCAGAGGTGTTTAAACTGGACAAAAAAAGCAGACAAAGAACAGTTGAGTAGCGCAGACAAAAGGCTGGTCCAAGCACTGGTGGGGATGGAGGTAAAAGTAGCTTAGTGCAGTGGGTTCAGAGATGCCCCATACCTCTGTACTGATAGGTCCCCAGAGGCTGTGGGAGGGGAAAGACAGCAAAATGAATGAAATACTAAGACAGGGCAAGTGTTCTGTGCATACTGATGCATGGTGCCTTGTTAATTAATAGCCTTCCTCAGTACACAGCTCGCCAGTAGTTGGAAGTAGCTCTCAATAAACAGGATCTAATATCCAATATTACACTAACAATTTTAACCACCTTACCAATGTYATTTAGAGGTGTGGGCTTTGGGGATATTTCGTGATGTTCCTATACCAGCAAAATTAATAGCAAAATAATTATACATTGTTCCAAAATTACTTTAGCAGAGAAAATGCTTTCCTGTCCATACAGTCYCCATGAGGAGGTTTTGTAATATAGCTGTGATCTAAAAGTCATATTTGTACAATCAAAACTGTGCTTTGGCCTGCAGATGTGGCCTCCCTGCATCTGTGAGCCAGATGTTGGCAGTGGACATATTCTGTAGGTGCCCACTTTTGGACGCTGGGTTATTATTACTAATTTAGCATTATTTTTTTTCAAGCCATTACTCAAATCCCAAAATTCATCCTCACAACAGAATTTGTCAGAGGACTTCGCCTTCAGGCAGCTCGAGCTGTTTTTTTCTGTTCTGTGACCACAGCGTTTATGTTAACAGGAGAACTAACCTGCCTAAATGTTAGTTTAAACTTCCTGAGGTTAAGATAAGCATATCCATACAGCTGAAATCAGGGGAGTGTAGCTAGRGTGTTTCTAAACCCTACCCTACCCAACAGGAACACTGAGTAAAATTAGAGTATTTCAAATAGAGTTTTAAAGGATTTGGAAAACTGTGAAACAATAAGAGCTACTTTTTTAAAGGAGTTGGATGGAGAAAGATGGCTTCTACAAAATCCTTTGGTTATCTAAAAGTTTCTGTCAGAGACTCCTGTGTTTGTTAGCTTGCTTTATGTTCTGCTCTGCAAGCTTAGCTGAACACGTTTGCCCGCCTTTGCTGCTGGTTTTGGATCAGCATGCTCCATCAGCCTTGTGTCGAGCGCTGCAGTCACCCCAGCTCCTCTTCTGTCTGTGAACCGAAGGCGGCAGCACCTCAGTGCATGCAAGTACCTTCTAGTGTTACTGCTGGTGCTCGGAGAGACCTTCCCTCTCCTTCTCTCCGTGCCCCACCTGTAGATTTGCCTGTGCCTCTGACCCCCGCTGGTTCTGAAGGCTTCTGTGTTTTTTCCTTGAATAGCAGCTATTTAGCCACCACCGCCAAAACCCCTGTAATTGCGGCATTCAAAGCCGTGACAAAGGCTGCCTGTGTCACTCAGGTGAGCGGCCGGGGCTCCTGCCCGCTCTCCTGCCCCGGGGCAGCGCGTCCCTCCGTGCCCAGCCTCTCACCGGGACAATGGCAGCCAGGAGCCTCCTGCCCCGAGCCAGCAGGAAAGGTCAGCAGGTGGCAGAGGGAGACGTGGAAGGAGGTAGTTAGTTTGGAAGGTATTATTTAAAGTTAATAAGCTACAATTATATTGTTTGAACAGTAATCCCTTTGTTTCCTTTTGCTTTTTGCACATCCTTGGGTTTTAGTGGGGGGGAAGATTATTTTTTTATCTGTTAATAGGGTGATTTAAGTTTTGAAAGTAAGATAAAAAGCATTTTTTCATACTTAAAAAATACTTTCATGCAAAGAACATTTGTGTTTTGTATTGCCCATCTGTATCTGAACATCAAGAAAATGAATTTGAAGGGGTCCTGCTTAAAATGCAGAATCTTTTTGTTTTTTTTGTGTAGTATCCAAATCATCTCTGCAGTCCCCCTAGCTGACTTGGTCCAGTATGATAGTGGGTGCTATTTTGTGCTGACTCTTCCTTGTTCGGTTCAATAACTCGGAGCAGAATGTAGTCCTTTTATTTAACTCTGCTCTGTTATACCGGTGCTGTAAGTCCTTGGGCAAATAAATGTTTTAAATTGGCATTTGGATCCAGTGTGGTTTTTAATAAGGCTCTTCTTGTGATTTGAAGTCATTTGTGTTTAATTGACTTTCATCAAGAAAAGAAGCTCCCAACCAATTATGGGGTGTTCCTGCTTTTTATGTCTGAACGCAAGTCCAGCTGATATTGTCTGGAGCTGTGAGACTTGGTTCAAAGATGGGTAGTCTTGGCATGTTCAGCAGGATTTTTTTTTCTTCTGTTTTATCAATAATTTAAAGTTTGTACTATTGATATAGTWACGCCCTACACTAAACAATGGCAAAGACAAAGGTTGGGAGATGGCCTCTTAGCTGGTAGCGATGGGAAGTTGCCATTGTTTGTAGGCCCAGCGCAGAACAGGAAGTTAAGATGCTTTTTGCTGGTGGGCATGAAAGGTTTTTGCTGACAGGAGAATGGTGAAACTCAGGAAGATTTGCTGCAATCAACGCTCCGCAAGTTGYATATTATTTTCTTCCTGCTTTCTCCAAGCTTTTGCACCCTTTTAACTCATCTCTGCCAGTAGGTCTTTCACTCACCCAGTCCCKTTTCCTTCCTCTACCACTTTCCATTTTCAGGCTTTTAACCCAGTCTCACTTCAGTATCCCCAAAACAGTGGTTGTCTTGCCCTGCTCTGGGCACCCTGTTCCAGTCTTACCCCACCTTTCCTTTGGTCTTGGTTTCTCTTTCTTCCTTCGCTCTTGTTYGCTCCAGCCCAGACGCTTTTGCCAGTTGGGTAACCTGGGTCTGACACGATGGGATGTTTGCCCCAACTTCCATAGGAACAAGCAAGCTGAGGACTAAACCACAATAAGGCCTTCTCTTTGGCAATGTCTGTTCTTACACCTGGTTCTGCATTTTCAGTGAACTCTATGTAAAAGCCCAAATCAAACCTCCACATCTAGATACCATTAAACACCAGGGAACTTCTAATCACAATACACATTTGRCTGAACTGACTTCTCAATATCCTCCCTATCAGAGTAACCGCTTCTATTATTAACTTTTCTTAATGCCACTTACCCTTTGAGGTTTAATGCTGAACTAATTAAATATATAACTGTATGCATAATTGTGTGTGTAGGTGTAGAAATAATAATCTATTGAATTAACATACTATACACTACATTATTGCGTTCCCCTCAGAGGTTTAGTAGAGGGGTTCTGCCATCAAGAGTTCTTTTTGTCCCCTTCAATTATATGGTGATAAAAAAAAAATTACATTTTTGATGACCAGGATTTCTTTGCTTCAGTTGTGATTTCTGTGTTTATAGACTGTTTCAAAATTTTCAGTTAAATAAGGGTGGAGGTATTGGCATTTGCCCAATTATGTTTGAAAATCAATCTACCAAAACACCTCTGTTGTAGCATTTGAATCCATATATGATTGTGCTGAAAAGCAGTTTGGCCCTTTTTTTGCACTGAATTGCAAACGCACATTTGAAGAAAAAGTAGCTGAAATGCAAGCTTTCTTTTCTTTGTTTAAATGCCGAGATGCAAATACGATTTGTGTTTGCCTTGATGCTTTGTTGATGCCAATAACACTTAGAGCAGTTTGAGGAGAGGAGGCTCCTACCCCGCTGGTAGGTGTAAGCTGTGTCACGGGCTCTTGTAGGGGAGCTGCAGAGCACAGGTCGTGGCAGGTGTAAACAGCTCAAGTCTCAGCAGGTCAAGAAGACCGAGCTCATCTCAAAGTAAGATGTTTATTTTGAACTGTAATGCTCTTTTTTGTTCTGACAGACGCAGTAAGTACAGTAAGGCTAAGCAAGAGGCAGATGAGGAGAAACATTTGAACCAAGGTAAAAAGCAATGGGGCTTGGGATTTTTGATTTGGTTCACAAAACATGTCCCATGTTCTGATGATGCTTAGGAAATAAGGAATGACATTCCTCTTGAGATGAATATGTTTGTTTTCCTTATTTGCAACCATCCTTATACAAAAAGTATGCATTTTAGTAACAGGGAAAGTAGAAATGTCTGTATAAGATATATTTGAGGGAAAAGACAGGAAGAAGGTTCATCTATTTTTTCCCTTTGTTCCTTTCTGCGAGAAGACTCCTCCTCTTGGCCAGTGATGTCTAGGCATGATTTTTCCCCACAGTACTCTGCTAAAGAGTTTTTCCATCTTACTGGATGGGCCAGAGGCAGTCCTGCAGAAAAGGAAATGTGAACTTTGCTGCCTTTTTTTCAGGACTGAATCCTACTGTTACTTCCATCTCAGTCACCCAGGTACCAAATTTAGGACCTGAACTCAGAATTTCTTTGCTCCCCAAATGGAAATTTCATGTCTTTTTCTTTCATGGGTCCATAGTCTGACCATTGGCCTGTTAGTGATGGCAGTGATTTGTGAAACTCATTTATTGGCAAAAGCCTGATTCTTTCTGTCAATACTGGGAAATATTAAACATTTGCATTAAAAAATCACATTGGGGAAAAATATGTTAAGTCCTTTCTTCTTTCATCAGTCATTCCTGGCTTACAGTACATTTTTATTGTACACTCTCTTTGGTGTTGTATATCATTAAGGCTTCAGTCTCATATGTTCTGTGTTCAGCAGCATGTAGATCAGTGACTTCAAATAAAACATTTCTGCCTTGCAGGTGTTAGAACATATGTGGATCCTTTTACATATGAGGATCCAAACCAAGCTGTGAGGGAATTTGCCAAGGAAATCGATGCCTCCTGCATAAAGATTGAAAAAGTTATTGGTGTGGGTAAGTGCCAAAACTTTTGCATTTTTTGCAGTAAATAGAGTTTTAAATTGGCTTTTCGGAGAGCTGGCATTCAATGGTCTTTGTATGACAGTTCCCCAAAATGAACTGACTATTATGGTCTGACAACACAGGTGTATGCTTCAGGTTCATGACCAATGGGTTCTTGTGCCTTTTTCCTGAAGGGGAATTTGGTGAAGTGTGCAGTGGACGTCTCAAAGTACCAGGAAAAAGAGAGATCTGTGTTGCTATCAAGACTCTAAAAGCTGGTTACACTGATAAACAAAGAAGAGACTTTCTGAGTGAGGCCAGCATCATGGGACAGTTTGACCACCCCAATATCATCCACTTGGAAGGTGTAGTTACTAAATGTAAGTAGGTCATTTTCATGACAAGGCCAATTTGGAAGTCACTGAGAAATTAAATCTGTGGTCTTTTTTCTTTTTTCTTTTTACCCTCTCTCCTGTGAAATGACAGATGGAGCAGATCCACTGATAGCTAATAGGAGGAAATCAGTGCAGGACAAGTCATTAATCTTGTTGTCAGCTATAAATGGGTTTATGGTTTCAACTGATACTCTATCTGCAGGCAGCTTGTACAAGATTTTGTAGGGGGAATTAAATACTGCAGGGGTCGGGGCTTTTTTTTTTCCTTCTTGCTATGCCAAACAGGCATCTTTCACATCTTTGTGAAACTGAGCTGATTGTTGCAGGATAGGCAGATGGTAAGCAAAGAATTTAAAATGGTTGGAGGAAAAATATCAAAACAAAACTACAGTGTTGTATGTTTGAGATAAAAAGCCCAGATGTAAAGAACAGGGCTTTGAATTGAAGTAGTCTGTTTTAGTATGAAACTTGCTTATTTGTTTTCTTTGATTTACAGGTGTGATAACTTCACTCTGTTTGCAGAAATTACCTGGCTGATCTTTCTGTTTGGTTGGATTGGGTTTTTAAAAATTGTTTAAGTCTGTTCGCATTCACTGTGCCCATTAACTCTGTCTGAGAAAGAGAATGACTGAGCTCGCTGGATGCTGTTTCCAGGCTAGAACTGGAAATACACCTGTGAGCCGTGTTTGGGTCCGAGTTCATAACGTGCCGCTGAGCTGGTGCAGTTATTGTTCAAGATGGCCCTGTTCCAGCTGCTCTAGGTAGCGTGTTGGCAAAGCGTGGCACCGGCTGCTAATCCGGAAAGACCTTTTAGATTTAGGGGCTCGTTCTCAGGGCAGCAAAGACATCAGAGAGTGAGCCCGTGAATTGCTGTTAAAGGGTGGGATTTGTGGAGCTTACCTCCTGCAGCTGAGAGACTGTGCAGGCAGAACAGAAACTCAGGATGTTAATCGTGTAAGGAATTAAAATTAGGTGGGTAAGAAGTTATAAAATATAACTAGAAGAGCATAAAATATCTCCAGTAGAGGAYTGTCAAAGCTATCAGTAGCACTGAAAAACCCTGTCCCTCTTGAATGTTGGTGGGAGCTGGATGCTTACTTTACCACTTGTGTTTCTGGAAATCCCCCCCTACTCCTTTGTGTTTCCTTCTCCTGGTCTGCCTGTTCTCACTGTAGTTGAAAATGTGCCTCATATAGGATGTCACTGTTTGCTCCTCAAGACAAATTTCACTAGGGGAAAAAAAGGGGTCTCAGACTTCTTTTGCCCATTGTTTTCTAGGCCTCAGAATTTAAATCAAAATATAATACTCCATTTAAATTTTGTGGGTCTGTTTCTCTCTCTCTTTTTCTCTCTTTTCATCTTTTTTTCCTTTTTTTTTTTTTTTTTTTAAACAAAGAGGGGAGTCTCTGTTCAGGTCACAGTGTGTTTGCCATAGACAGTGATTTTTGTAGCATCACTGTGAAAGAAAGAGGCAAAACAGGATCTTTGTGTTTAAATCCCACCAAGGCTCTAAACCCCATAGCTGTTACAGCTCTGGCAGTTATAAATGGCTGTATGCATTTGCATAATGCAGTTGTCACTGAATTAAAATGATTTGAAATTTTCACCGAGGAGGTGGTAGCCTGACCCAAGAACATTTCATTGCCTGGCTYGCAGTAAGCAGTATTTCTGCTGCAAGCCAGCTTAGTTACCTCAGAGCTGGTGCGTTTGGTAAACAGGGCTACTTAAGAAGACATTCATCTCAATTTCTCCATAGGTTTTCTGAATGCTGTGATAAATGAATGCATTTAATAAACTGAAAATTAAAATGTGAGATAAATAGTGGAGTAGATGGGGGTTGAGGGGAGAGAGGCAGCAGAAAACCATGAATACATTATTGGCTGCTAGTCAAGTACTTTAATAATTGACTCGCTGATGGTAACTTCTCCTCTCTCTCTTCCCCCTCCCCAGCTCAAGAAGTGCCTGAGTAATGAAATTACGTGTTAATGCACTGAAAGAGTCTCCCTTTCTTCCTTTCTACGTTGACATAGTGTTTTTTGATTGAGGAAGGTTAATTAAAACTCATTTAGGTGTATTTGTTCTGTGGAAGAGTTCTGGTCACAGCTGTGAGGATAAATGAAATATGCAGATTTGGTTGGAGTTCTTTCTGTTTTTACTGAAGAATGCTTGGAAAGGTGAATTAGAGGAGGAATGATGTTTTATCGCATCTCTTTCCTTAAGGATGCAAATACTCAGCCAAGGTCACTAAACCCACACACCACAGTTTGCTTTGTGCAATACCATGTCTTTTCTGCTTTGTTCATGCAAATCAGAAAGGGCCCAGCTGCCTGACTGGCATTTCACAGGTCTGCTGGTTTGCATGCAACCAAAACAGTAGGAGTTTTGCTATCAGCTGGGCAGGCCAGGAGAGTTAGGAACAGGAAAAAGCCTGCAAATGCTAGCTTGGGACTGACCAGGTGAAGTAAGTAATGATGAGTGAAATAAGTGACATATTTCACATATATGTTAGCCTAAGTGAAGTAATGTAAAATTTTCAGGATAGCCAGTCCTTATAGCATATTGTTTTCTAATCAAAAAAAGGGTTACTTCAGAACAGAAATCTGACAAATGAAGGGAGAAGGAACTTGGTAAAAAATGCACTGAAGTAGAAGTGATTATGGGAGCTTCTCAATGCTGCAACATTTCATAGTAGAGCAGTTTTCATAGCCGGTTGTTCTGGAGCAGATACTTACTGGTGAAAGAAGCAAGGAAAAGTTGAGTAGTTCTGATAGGTCAGTTCTGTCTTGGTATCGACAGTGTCTAAAGTCTAGGTGACGTCCACTGAACCCTTCTTCCCCAGTAATGGTCCCTTATTCAGAGCTGCTCCAGGCAGTTAAGTACAAAAGTGCAGTTTCTCTGGGACATTGTTTTTATGTAGGAGAAAACACTGCAGTTCCTTAGCTAAAGCAAAGAGTTGAGAGGAAGGGTTTCCGTCCCCGGCTGGTGTTCATCGACGTGTGCTCCCTTGACTGCGGGTGGGCTTAACAGTGCTCATTTCAGGACGAGGCTTTTGCCTTTCAAACTTTTACAAGTCACTTAACTTCTCTACATCTCCCGTTGCTGACTTTTAAAATGGAGATGATATTGGACTCATTTCTGCAAATATCCAGGTGCTGAATATCAAACATAATTAACCACTGGAAATAATTAGTGTTATTTAGTATGTACCTAAATGTTTTCAAATTCAGTGTCGTGTGACTTTGTAAAGCACTTGAAGGCAACATCAAGCATTATTTATAAATTTGCTATTATTTTTAGGCAGAAAAGTGCCTAGAAAGCATTCTTGTGCCAGTAACATTACATTTCTCTCCAGATTGCCCAGGCTTAGTTCTCTGTATTGCGCCGTGGAAAGCTGAGTGCTGCTGAAGCATTATACCCCACATGTGACACAATTCATTGAATCATTTATCCTGTGGTTGACTTCATGAGGCAAATGGCTTTGGCTCATTTATAAATAATGAGAGACACAGGATACAGATTTAAGATAGAGAAAGTTGAGAGGAACAGTTTATATTTTGCACTTCTGAATACAGTTGTCTTCGAGTACCCTGTAGCTGCAGACAATTTTCTAACTCCCCTAAAGTATTGATGTTTCAAAAGAGAGAAAGAAACCAAAGCATTCACGAATCCCATTTTGGAAAGCAAGGCTATATAGTCTGCAAACAATTTAACTACACTAAAGATTTCTGTCAAGTTTGAACAGATCTTTTCTTCTTAGCTGGCAATTATCAGTTCATGTATTCCTTAGAGACCAGGAGCCACTTTAACTAAAGACCTTGTCAACAAGTCACCTAAAGGGTTAACCTTCCAGATGGAGCCCTTTAAATGTTCTTGTCCTATAATATTCTTCTCTTGCTCCCCACAGCTGAGGCATAAGCTTGGTGCTTTTCAAATTAAATTAGATTGTGTAAGACAGGTGTCTTGGCAGTAAAATCATGTGCAACCCATTTTTATCCCATTAACATCAGTGTTCATCACCGATTTCTGTTTTTCTTTCTGCAAACTCTAGGTAAACCGGTAATGATCATAACTGAGTACATGGAGAATGGCTCCTTGGATGCCTTCCTCAGGGTAGGTGACTGCTTCGTAATAAACTAAGGAGATTTTATACTGGGAAACAATTTCTGGTTTCTTATTTTGGTTCTGTTTTGCAGGAGGATATTGAAAATACAGTATTTTAAAAGAAGTTATGTTTATACTTGGTAAATTCTGTTTCTTTTCTGGTTTTGCTCCTATAGAAAACAGAATAAATGGGAAGTAGAAGGATATAGAATAAATGAAATGTTTAAAATACCAGGCTCTTAAATAATCCATGTTTAAAAGGGAACAGTTTTGATTTGCTCCGTTTTTGAAAGCATCACACTGCTGTAGACTCATTAAAACTGGATACATTGCATACATCACAGGAAGCTGTAACAAAACCTCTGGGTTTGTACTTTACTGGTGAATTATAGACACTAGTTAGGAGAGTGAGGAAATAACACTGCATTTTATTTCAGACAAGACGGGGATCCGGAGATACGCTCTTTGCCAATTTCAGCAATGGCAGTAATGTAGCTTTTAGCGTAATGCTCTGTGATTTTCTTCCTTCCCTCATATGCAGAAGAATGATGGCAGATTTACAGTAATCCAGTTGGTGGGGATGCTTCGTGGCATTGGCTCAGGAATGAAGTATCTGTCTGACATGAGTTATGTGCATCGGGACCTCGCTGCACGAAACATACTAGTCAACAGCAACTTGGTCTGCAAGGTGTCCGACTTCGGCATGTCCCGCGTCCTGGAAGATGACCCTGAAGCAGCTTATACCACACGGGTAAGGAAGGAAGGAAGGAAAATAGCCTGTGGATTTTCTTGCCTACGTAAGATTTTTGTCCGACAGTGTGGGAGGTGGCAATAGTTTGTTTTAAAATAATCTCAGGCATAAGTGAAAACCTATATCACAACATAAAAATAAACATTGGCCCAGGCTCCATAACAAGTATAAATTGATGTAGTGTTATTGCTACATCAGTGGCTACATCAGTATTTCTTCTCTAAGGATGCGACCCATGTTATTCTTCTGGTTCTCTTAGTGTGCTAGGAGTGCGTGACAGGAATCTGATGTCAGAAATTAGAGCTTGGGCTTCCATTCCTTCTGACATCTAGAGGGGTGCATAATTATTTGCAAGTGACTAGTCCCGCTGAGGTTTGAGACAGCAAGTGTAGATTTGCCACAAAAAAAAAAAAACACTTTTGCCCATCCCAAAGCTCTTCATAAATTTGACCCAAATAACTTGAGCTGGGAAAAGTATGAGGCCTGCATTCCCAAGATTGGTTATGGTAAATGCTTTTGCCTCACCTTTTTTTTTGTTGTTGTTTCCCTCCCATTTTTTCTATATATCAGCTTCCCACTGTTACTAATTTTGCTAAGCCATTTTAGTATGCTGCTTGTGAAATAGTACTAATGCAAGTACTTCTGCCCACAAAACAACATCCCAACCATTACCAGCCTTTGTACCAATACCTCTGTAATTAACGTGTGCCTGAAAAAAAAAGTCAGAGAGTTTATAAAGTCTCTTTTTTAACTGCTTATTTTCTTTGTTTTTAAATATCTGCCATTCTCCATCTGTTCTCCCTAGTGCAGAGTTTGTTTGCAGTACTCAGTTTTTGCAGTTTAATCCCCACACTCATCCTTTAATGGATTCACAGTTCATTATGGGAAGGATAGACTCATGTACTATTAAATGCTGGCCAGCCTTGGTATTTCTCACTCATAGGGGTGGCAAGTGGAAGAAGCAGAAGCAGAGGTCTGGGAAGCTGTATTCAGGGAAATCAAAGCTTAGACAAACACACAAGGGCAAGRCAGAAATGACTGAGAAGTCTCCCTTTGAATTTAGTGAGTGCAGATACAGTATTATGTTTTCTCTCAGAAGTAAACTACAGGGAATCAATGCAATTTGCATTACAGTGCATTGTCTTCATTTGCTATCAGTAATGAAGAATCAGGAAAATTTGGGTGAACTCCACTGTACTCAAACAGCTAAATAAAAAGAGCTTACTGACAATTTTTAAAATGACAACCATATGTAAGCAATGCATCTGTGTCCATGCATCTGTGTCTGAAAGGAGGAATCGAGTTTTTCATAACCAGAGATGATACAGTAAAATGCAATTTTTAAAGGCTCCTGTTTTGGGAGGATTGTGCGTTCTGTTCCCCGTTAGTATTGTAACTCGTTAAAGTGAAAGCATCCCGTGGCCACAAAGAGGCACATAGTACCACGAATTGATTCACAAAGGGCCTGATCCAAAGGCCAGAGAAGCCAGTAGAAGGACCCCTTTTGATTTCAATGGGCTTTGGAACAGGTCCATATTAAACACTTGAGAAGTATGTGAGGACAATAAACTATTAAGTATACACATGCTGCACTCAGTTATGGATAAAAGTATCTACAAGATTGCTGAGAAAAAAACTTACCAAAATAAACTTAATCAAAAAAGCATAAAAGCAAATGAAAAAACCCTAAAAGCTTTGTTCAGCTTAAGTCATTTCCCAGATGTAACTGCAGGAAACCAAAAGCTCAATTAAAAACACCTTGTATATTAGCATAAACAAAAGGAGAAATCTCTGGCCTGGGATCACTCAGCTAAGGCAAAATCAGATAAACAGGATGGAGAGAGTTCCTTTTAAAACAGTGCAGAACCCCCAGTGGCCCAGATCAGATGCCCCCAGTGTTTTTATTTGTTTAAAAAAAAAATTGTAACAAGAGGCAGCTCTCTCCAACTGCTATCCAAAGCTGCCTTGTGACATGGTCCAGCATAAAACTCCTTGCGCATGGACTGGGAGAGCCAGAGGCTTGCTTACCTTCTCACAGCCTTTGTAGGATTTGGGATATTGCCCAGGGGAAACACCACAGCGTTCATAAATCTTCCCAGTTCATCCTCTCTCTGTTTTACCCTTTTGAAAAACAAAATGTTTATAAACCCGCTTTTCTGAAACAGGGCAAACAGGTCAGACAGGCAAGCAAGGAAATAGTCATTAACAGCATGTACTTATTTGTTTTGTCAACTAAATCTCTATCATACACTTTGTAAAAGCTCCGGCCTTTTCTCATACTTCTGCATTGCCCTAAGCAGAGATATCTAAGTGGGCTGATAAAAATACATTTTAACAATTTACTGGTTCGCCTCCCTGTCACTGAAGAAAGCAGATGGACAGCATTGCCTCCTGGTTGAATCTGACAGTTTTATGGCAGGAGAAAGTGAATGCCTTTTTAAGAACGATTCTGGAATTGCATGCAGAAAACCATTCTGTATTTTTAATGGCGAGGTAGAAGATGGTCAGCCGCACGCAGTGCTGGCTCAGCGACTCACTAGCCGCTGGTTTCTTTTCTTTGTGGCAGGGCGGCAAGATCCCTATCAGGTGGACTGCACCGGAGGCAATCGCCTACCGTAAATTTACGTCGGCTAGTGATGTGTGGAGCTATGGCATCGTCATGTGGGAAGTGATGTCCTACGGAGAGAGACCTTACTGGGATATGTCCAATCAAGATGTAAGTCTCCTCCTGAGGCTTCCTCGTCCTTTTCCTTTTCTCTCCTCCCCCTTTATTTTTTTCTTTAGATGCCTTGCTGATGTTTTTGTGTGTCAATTGCCATGTGGTTATAACACATTTCTCCCAGGTTTTTAAAAAGGTTATCATAATTCCTGTTTTCCCAGTGAACCTCTCCAGAACAAAGACTTCCATGAATACCTCAAGCCGCGTATATGATCAGGGGAGGCGGATTCTCAAGTTAGGATCTATAGTTTATGCATGTATCCTCCCTCTCTCCCTCTCTTTTTCTCTCTGCCCTCTTTCCTTTGCTCTTTTTTCCTTTTTTTTCTGTCTCTTTTCTTCTCTCTTCTCTTTTTCTTCTCTTCTTTTTTCCTTCTGTCTTCTCTTTGAAAGTAAAGTTTTAAGTGGTTAAAGAAAGAAAAGTGAAGATTAGAGCAAAGAGAAATGAATTTATTCAAACTGTCAAATCATAATATTGTAAAGAGAGGAGAAATTTGAATATTGATATTAAATCTCAGTGTTATTGAAAGTCATTAAGAAAAAAAACACTTTAATGGGGCTTCTTATTAGTAATTAATTCCTCAAAACCCAGTATGCTCATAATTCTTCCAAATGATTTTATTTCTTTTAGGATATCTAAGACAACACATATGAAATCCAATTCTGATTCTCAGTTAGGGCATCCCCACAACGATAGCATAGCTGCCCCCCGAGGACATTAAAAAGCAGCTTTGCTAAATGACCATTCTTAAATTATGCATGTCCTGTTTAACTGTACCATCTGGACTACTTCAGTGTATTCCAAGAGGGAGCATACACAATGACTGCTATTTCTGAAGAGTATTTAATAATAATACTAATAAGGGCTTTTTCTAATAGATTTTTTATTAAATTAAAAAAAAAATTCCAGCGAAAATGAGACATAGATTATCCATAATTCTTTTCCCAGGGGATTTATAAACATAAAGGAGGAAGAAAATGTTAATCTGAATATATGGTCATGGGAGTGGTTAAGTCAYTTTACAAGTCATCTGCTTTCTTATGTAGAGCTGAACATTTTCAAAGAGTGTCTAGATGTGGATGGCATTTAATCTAAACAGAGGATTTAATTTTAATTCCCTTCTGATGTGAAATGTCTCTTCTGGCCCTCAGTCTTGCCTTCCTTTGCTAACAGGAAGTCATCAAGACTTAGCAAGAAAACAAAAAACACCAGATTCATCTCAGTTATATAGGGCATGTCCGCACAGCTAGCAGATTAGCCTGGTGTACAGTGCTAGTGTGCAATGCTAGACCATGTTGAAAAGCTAGCTTGAAGGGCATAGTCAAAGCCGGTGTTAGTGTCTTTGCATTCCCTTTTTAGTGCATGGTATAGACATACTGTATTTTTCCTCCTTGACAGTGGTGAGAGCAGCGCTTTCCAGAACTTTTTGTTAAGACTGCACAGACGGTTTCTTATCTCTGCGTTTCTTAGTTCAGGGCATGCAGTGCTGAGGGAACAGGGTCTGTACAAGGCCTGTATTACTGCCGGGATGAGCTAGCCCAGGAGGAGAGGTAGGAGGGATCTTCTGCTGTCCTCTGAAAACAATGGGGAAAACTTCAGCTTCAACATGCTGCACCCAGAACTGGCAGATATTAACAGATTTCCTGTGGAGCTGTTGCTTCTCCAACCCTCTGTCCACCAAGGATGGCTGCTTAATTCTAACATGGGCTATTTTGCCTTCCCTTTATGCCATGTTCTCCTTTTGATGCATTCCCCTGCTGGATCTGATGTCTGCTTTGGATGCTGTACCTAATATTCATGTTTTCTGTATTAATTGCCACTCCCTAGGTTGAAGTGTGTGCAGTGCTCTTACACTCACAATTATACTTCAGTCCACATAAATAGATCCTAAGATTTGCTTCTCTACTTGCTGTAACCCTTTTAGTTTTTGAATTGTCAGGCGAAAATGACAGTACTGAGACCACCAACTGCTTGAGTCTGAGTGCAATTTTCCATATTGTTTCACTTAACTGTGGATTTGTTTCCATACTCTGGATCACCCTCGGATAAATGATACTCAGCTGGTAGATGTGAGCAGCATCTGATGCTCTCTAATGTCTTCCTAATTGCACCATTTATAGGTTATTAAAGCCATTGAAGAAGGGTATCGGCTGCCACCCCCGATGGACTGCCCCATTGCTCTCCATCAGCTGATGCTAGACTGCTGGCAGAAGGAACGCAGTGACAGGCCTAAATTTGGACAGATCGTCAACATGCTGGACAAACTCATCCGCAACCCCAACAGCCTGAAGAGGACAGGCAGCGAGAGCTCCAGGTCAGCTGTGCTTTTGTAATGGTGATGTATGAGGAAGTACACTGGAGGTGACAAGCAAGCTGTAAGTCACCTGAGCTTGGGCGCCGGGATTCGAGCCTGCTCCGTGGCTCTGCAGCGCCAGGCAGCACGGCACTGGGTCACACTGCGCAAGAGAGCTGAGGGGCTGCAGCGACGCGCTGCAGAGCCCCACGGTGCGCCCCAGGCTCGCCTCGCTCTCCTGGAAGGAAAACCGAATGAGCAGAGCACTTGCTGTATTACACCAGTGCTGACTGCGTTTATAACGCAGATTTAAGTGTGTCCTGAAAAAGTTCTGGTG
Source organism: Apteryx rowi (assembly GCF_003343035.1). NCBI lineage: Eukaryota > Metazoa > Chordata > Aves > Apterygiformes > Apterygidae > Apteryx > Apteryx rowi. The sequence goes on along the minus strand of NW_020450085.1, from coordinate 2,386,304 downwards.
CAGCCAAGCTCTGTTTGAAGGCAAAGTGTGCAGTGTCTTTTCCCTCTGCCCCCACAGCGAAAGGGCTTGCAAGGGTCCTTAATGTGGTATAACTAGCAGCAGTGATGTGGTTTTCTGCAGGAAAACTACATCATCAAGTTTTATAAACCCTAGATTTGTGTCGGATTTGCAAATGAGCATTATGGCATTACAGCCAACGCCTTGCGGGCATTGGGAAGGTGTGGATTAATTTTTATGTGAATTTGAATTTAATTTTGTGGAAAGCCAGTTTCATGTCTCCACTGATCCCGCGTTACATTTTTGTTTTGTTTTGTTTGCTAAGCATGGTATACCTGGTACGTGCAAAAGGATCATGGTAGGAAGGAAACTCCCAGTGCTGCAGAAAAAAAATCTTTGTTTTGGGGCAGACCAGCAGTTGGTTTATGCCAGTGAAACACTGCTGAAGTAACAGGAGCTTTACTAATTTACACCAGCTGTGCTCTATTATTTTCAAATATTTTTGCTTTGTAAGGTGAATTCATTTACAGCAAAGCAGGAAAAAAGCTTAGAAGAAAAGAAACAAGGGGAAAATAAGGGGAAATTATTTCTCAATAGAAAGAAAGATACAGAATATCTGCTGGGAAATGCAAAATGAAGTTTCTTGAATCAGTGAAGGAGTAACAGAGGCCAGAGAGGTCCTGATTTAGCCTCCAACAGGCTAACATCCTGGAAAAAGCTGTTTTTCACTTTTAAACTTGTAGGTCCCTTTTTGATTCTTGCTTATAATTTACATTATCAGAAGAGGGATTATTAACCCTGTGAGGCCACTGTCACCACATATCTTCCAGACTGCCCTAATTGCAATGGTAGCCTGGCAAACCTGTATGCACCCTTGTGGGTTAAATATTTTAGATGGTGGGAATCGCAGTATGATCTGCTTTGATAATTTACAAACTGTTCCATTTTGCTTTGTTTGCAATTTTCATGTGCTCTTTGGGGAAAAAATATATCTGTATCTGTATATAGGTATTTATGTATAAAAATTCATTTATAAAATTTCATTATATATATATTTACAATTATTATTTTTTTTTTGTTTTTACAAAAGTTAATAGCCTGTTCAAGGTCATTTCATGTGCATGGCTATCTATACATCTTTATATTTCTTCTCTTTGGAGTATGGATTTCAAGTATGCATATAACATTAATATATGACTATATGTGGAGTGTAATTGTATGTAATTAGGTTGCAATCATGGTCTTGTGTTAGAGAGTACAGTAAAAGAGTTATACCAAGTGGCATGAACCCAGTGCCTTAGGCAAAGCATAACAATGCTATTGCATGCCTAATCTTTGATGATGTGCGTTTTCAAATAAATTGCTAGATGATAATTGTTTTGGTTAGATATATAGTAGTAATTTATAAAGGCTTAGTGAAACAATGTGATTTACAAAATACATGGAATAATAAATGAGTTATTAATAGGTGAAGTGAATTTTGTTAAATCTGTGCAAGGGAAAATGAAGCACATTCCACAGCCCAAACAAAGATCAAAGCTCCCAGTATTCCCGCCAGGCCTGGCACACGTGCTGGTCAGGGATGGATTGATTAAAGAGGAGATTAACTCCCTGCTGTCCTGAGCTTGTCTGAATGCACTGAGCTTGCTTGCAAACCTGGCTAGAAACACGACTTATCTGCACCCGCCCTGAGCTTTGCGCTCCAAACCAGTCTGGCAGGTTGCGAGCTCGCAGCTCCTTTGCTCATACTTCAGCAGCGTTTCTATAGTTGCTGAGCTGAGGCCTGACATATGCGGGATTGGCAAGGTCCTGAATTGCTGTGTGTGAGACAGAGACACAGTAGGCTGAACATGTTACAGCACTGCCATCTTTTTTGTTTTTTRCAGCTTATTGAAATAAAAGCTTTTTCTACAAACTTGGTTCCATTTGAGGCTGAAATTGTAAACAGCATAGTCATTCAAATTATAGCTGAAAGCAGCAGTAGACATCTAGGGTCAGACTCATTCGTGGCGTGGATTGGCCCATTATCTTACATTTTGCAACGTTTCTTGCCACTGCTCTGTTCTGCTGTACAGAGAGCCACAAGTTTCGCTAGACACCCAACTTGCTGCTCTTACTTTCCCTCGTCACTGAGAATATTTGTTGCAGGGACCGAACTTGGGTTTGTGATTCATGATTCAGCTGACAGGATTTCTCTGTCCTTTCGCTGTTTGGCATTCAGGCCCAGCACGGCCCTGCTGGATCCCAGCTCCCCGGAGTTCTCGGCGGTTGTTTCTGTTGGTGATTGGCTCCAAGCCATTAAAATGGAGCGATACARGGATAACTTCACAGCTGCTGGCTATACCACCCTAGAGGCTGTGGTGCATATGAACCAGGAGTAAGTACTCAGAGTTATAACAAAAAACTGGTAAATCTGGATTTAATCGGCCTCTTTTGCTTTGTGCTGCATATCATTGCACTCATTAAAGGAATGGAATGCCTTTCATTTGGACGGAGCAGATCTTTAAATGCCTCCACAATGCCTTCACTTATTTAATTAAACATTTCTGTACATCTGCCTTGCTTTTTTTGTGTTACTTGTGGTTGACTCTTAATATTTTTCTCTGCCATCAGCATTTGATCCACGACTCTCAGCCCCCTGCTTCTTCTCTTGTTTTACACAGTGACCTGGCAAGGATCGGGATCACCGCCAGTGCACACCAGAACAAGATCCTGAGCAGCGTCCAAGCAATGCGCACCCAAATGCAACAGATGCACGGCAGAATGGTTCCCGTCTGAGCCAGTACWGAATAAACTCAAAACTCTTGAAATTAGTTTACCTCATCCATGCACTTTAATTGAAGAACTGCACTTTTTTTACTTCGTCTCCTCTTCGCCCGTCGAAATAAAGATCTGCAGCATTGCTTGATGTACAGATTGCAGAAAGTGAGCGTGTGTGTTGGGAGGGGGGCCTCCAGAAATGACAAGCCGTCATTTTAAACCAGACCTGGAACAAATTGTTTCTTGGAACATACTTCTCTGTTGATCAACGATATGTAAAATACATGTATCTATATAAATATAAAGTCACATTCAAGTTTTGATGCTATGTTTGCTGCCAGATACTGTGCTTAAAAAACAGAAACGAATTACTTTCCTTCCCCCTATGACCTGTAGGATTACAACCATAGTGTTTTATTTGTGGGTGAAACCACAGTTGTACATCTTTCACTGGAATGAAGAATCTGCCCGAGGATATTTTTTGCAGACTTGATGYGTCACTAATACCTTGCAGAAACCTCAGTGAGAATATCATTTGGCTAATCAGTGCCTGTCGATTAGTGATCTACCCATTTATGGGCTTGAGACATGAAATGACCCACCTCGTGGATTACTGGGCAAAACTGGACTTCTGGGGAGATCATCGGCTGTTGTTGTGCCATACTGAATCCTACCGCTTAGAGACGTTTTGTGAACATCTTGCCAGTAGTCAACTGTGACAATCGGGGCTGTGGAGCTTTCAGACTTCTTTTCTCTTCCAAGAAGCAATTCCCTTTGCCACACAGAGAAGGTCAGTGGAAGTAGAGTCTCTAATGTGTTCGTGGTGCTTTATTTCTTAAATTGTGCTCAGATTTCATCACTACATGGAAAAAAAGTGCCGTAATATGTATTACATGGGGGTTCCCAACTGGTTTGGATAATCCTGTGCTGATTTCCCAGACTAATTGCTTAGTGTTTCACATTGTTTGCTCTGTTTGATGACAGTGAAAATTGCGCAGTTTCAAAACCCAGTCTTGCTCACAAGCTGTTGCATGTTGGCATGTGCAGACAAGGTGCTGGAGTGTTTGTTGGGGCCCAGTTCAGTGGAAAGAGCCTGACCCCACTTCTCACTGAGCCCTAGAGAAGCCTTTATTTTTTGGGTGGAAGAATTGGATCCCACAAAAAGGACAAGTAGCCTTCTAAAGTACAGATACTCATGAATGTACCAAGAAGGAGAACCAGGGAGKTTCCTGCCCTTTTGTGAAAAGTAGTGGAACCAATATTTGTGTTTTAAGAAGATGAGTCCCAGTTGCTGTCAGCGGTTTTATCTGGGTGGGAGCAGAAGGAAATGGGGTTGTGCAGTCAGCCTGCTGATTTTTGCACGGTTTGGGTGTAGGGCATAGTGACAGCTATACAGTATGCAGCACTGTTACTCTTCAGACAAGGTGATCCAGTCTCATCAGCTGCGAGAGCCAAATTAGCTTTTGGGGCAAAACCCGTRGGCTGGATTATCAAGGCATGTGGGTCTGAGTGCAAAGCATATGCCAGCTGGCATGGAGGGTTGTCTTTTTTTTCCCCAACTCTAGCTTCAAATGCTTTTCCCAGTGGCTTTAGGCAGCATGGCTAAGGTCTAAGCACACTTCTGTGTGCATGGGCAACCAAGGTGGAACATAACCTGCTTGAAAAACTGCCCTCCATCTCCTCTGAGAACTAGGTGGCAAGTTAAGTGAAAGCATCCCCTCGGCTGCTAGGTGGGTCTTACTGCTGTAGGAGTGTGGTTGGCCTTACTAGATCACATGGGATAAAGCTTTGTTCAGTAAAGATCAGAACACATTTAGCTTGAATTTAATTTATATTAAGGCTTCTATAACACTTTTTGATCAGTGAAAAGGGAACCACAGGAATGTGTAAATTAGATTCCTTCTAAGATCGTTTTGAGGACCAAATTTATGTGAAGAGCTTAAATAAGAGACTGGATCAGACCCATATATGCTGTGATGGGAAAGAAGAGGACTTTCATGWCACCTGAATAGACATTGCATTTCAGCTGGGCCRGGCAAAATGTCAGGAAGATGAGATTTATATTTTGATGGCACTAGGATTGCTTCTTTGGTCTATAATATTTTGGTCCCACTCTGCACCTGACAGCAACTTCAGAAATGATTTAGGGGCTTTATATGTCAGATTTTTTAAAATCACTACATTTGTTCTAAATCCAAAACAGCCGAGTTGGACAAATACTGTATCCACAATGTTGCTCACATCATTTTTTGTCACTTTTAACAGTGACTTGCTTATTTTAACTAGTAACTCTCCCTCACTCCAACTTATTCAGAAAGCAGCTTGTTCAGGATAGGGGGTGCTAAATTTGGACCCTGTGGAGTCATGGCAGCTTAGTAAAAACCGTTCAGCAGTATTACTCATAAAAGCTTTTCCATTTGGAGGAATTTAAGATTTCTTTTTAAAAACTGCTTAAACCAGCATGTCTTAAACCATCATTTTTCCAGGCAATGTAAGAATGGGTTGCTCATTTTAAAGACCTGACAGTGGTACTTTCAGCAGCAAAAACTCTTTTGCTTCTTAAGCGCAGAGATATTTTAAGATTCCCATTGCTGTAAATCTGTTACATAAAGTTGAAATTGTCTTTTTCCATAAAACCAAAATGCACCCAATTTCCTGGACAATTTGAAGAATTGTTTTGTTGGCATCTAGTAACAGTTGTTCAAAATACTTCAATATTTTCCATACAAAATGAATGTAAAATTTTGTCCATATAAAATGAAAACTCTAAAGGCAGTTCAGATGCCAAATGTTCAGAACTGCCGTTCATGGTTATAAGCTCCTTGTGATAAAATATGACTAGTGAGAGGGCACACGCTTGAATGTGATTTTAGCTGGAGGAAAGCAGATTAAAAAAATAATATGTGGCACGTGTATGTTACACATCCATTTACATTATGGCATGGAAACAAGACTTAAAAGGGAAACGGTGTGAGGGAAGGAAGGGCACAAGGAAGGTGAAGGGTTCTCACCTGAAAAAGTGCAGGTTAGCTTTGTCCCGCTGGCCTGAGACGGCCGAGCGGAGCAGGGGGAGCAGCGGCAACGTGCTGCGGCTGCTGTTCGGCTGTCGCTTTGTGAATGGTGTTGCCGCTTGGGCCTTCACCTTAGGGAATACCATGCTGCCGGGAAATGGGACTGACTTTGGAAGAAGCCTTACAAAGGAGGTTCACTCCTGTTAGCCCAACTGAAGAAAGCATGAGCTTTCTCTTCTTTTTTTCTTCCGCTTTGGAGAGACATTGTTGTACAGACTTTAACTGAAAAGCTCGTGTCTATAGTTGGTGGCTAATCAGTGACAAAGTAAATTGCCAGTGAGGAGTTTGTGACAGCCGTGGCCTGATTTCTTCTGGTATCTGGGCGACTTGCATCTCTCTCCTGCTTTCTCCTCTGTCCTTTAGGAAATCCTTCTCCCTCGCCCTGGGGGAGATGTTTAATTCTGTGAACTTGCTCCCATCTCACCTCTTCACAAGGGCAGAAATGAGTTCAGGACTTTTCCTTTGATGTGAATTAGCAATCGTACCAGCAAAGGAGGGGCTGACAAACCCCAGACTAAGATATAGCAGTACTTATGTTGGGAGATCTAAGAGGAGGCATTAGGGTAGGTGTACATGTCTGCTATTTTGCATGTGGTTTAATATATTTGTGTTTTCTTCTGTGCAGGGAAATTAGAGTTTGCTTTCACGGCCTCACAGCCCGTCCTATTGATCATACGGACCATGGAGGAACTTAAGACTAGACATGAAGCCTTCTGGATCCACAGTTGCGTCTTCCCTAGCACTGATTCTGGGAAAAACACACTGAACAGTCACTGGTCCCTGAAGAGTGCGTGACTTTTACTTTCTTCTTTTTCTTCTCCAACCCTCCGTTTTTTTCTTCATTGGAACATAACTAACTCAGACTCAGCATCCAGTTGTCACTTGAGGAATGTACTGGGTCAAAGCCCTGCAGACTTGATTTTTTTCTCCCCTTCTGCTTTCTCTTTCTACCTTTGGTTTTATTTATATATATTGTTATTTTCTCTCCTCATCCCCCGGCTGTCACTGCTGCATCTYGGATGAATGCAGGTGACAGAGCACTACATGTTACCATGGACGCCAGGCCAGGTGCCACCACAAAGAAACCAGTTCCTGTGAGCTGCCTGTATACATTGCTGAAGTGACATTTTACACAAAACGTGCCATTGCAGTGATATAAATATATTTTTTTCCTTGAATGGATAATGGATTATTATCTCCTACAAAAGGTGCGTATGTGTGTTTGTGTGTGTGTGTGCGAGTCACCTCGTGTGTACAACTGCCTGTGAACGCGCTGGAAGCACCTCTGAAAGTGCAGGAGTCCCTCTGTCGTATGAAAGCAGGCGATAGCTCGTGTCTGCAATGGCAGCAAGAACACACACATTCGAAAAAGGTTTAAACTTCTGTATCTGTAAGTGTGTGTGTTAGCTGCCACACTAACCTTAGTGAGTAGTTTTGCAGCCTAAAACAGGGGCACATTCACATTAATTTTGGAGTGGTGGATTACAGGATCCATAAGGGTGATAAAGATTTTCATAAATATCATTTATTCTTACTAACACCCTGTTCATGATCAAAATCAACCAGTTTCCAATGACAGGGTGATGGAGGCAACACTTGGATATCCATCGACTGGTAACCCTGAACTGAATTCTTAAGTAGCCTTTTTTATCTGCAAAAATAGAATTTTAAAGACTTGTTGAATGCGAACAAATATATGCAATTCTTCCATTCGCAGAAGCACATTGCTCTGTGTGCAAGCTGTGAAAACTTTTTGTCTTGTAACTTAATAATGAACAAACACGTCATTTGCTCCCAGCACAGTTATGGAACAAAAATACAAGAAGACTTTTAAGGTTACAGCAGTTAGCAGAAGGGTTGCAAAGCGYGTCCTGTTCCTCATCCATGTAACAAAAGCTGAATGAAGTGATGCAGAAGGCACTCTGCCGTGGTCCCAGGACCAGTCCTAACAAATCACTGGTGCTACCTTGAGAAGCTTACTGTGCTTGGAGAATTCACCGCTAATTTAATGTAAGCTAGTTTCTGAGTGGAGCTGTATGCTAGAGTTCAGGGAACGGACYGCGTGGGTAAGTGATGGGCTCCGCGTGCTCTCTGGCTGCTGAGGGCCGACGGCTGCCCGGTACCCAGGGCAGCCCTGCAACCTGCCGCGAGACAAGCTGTGCCCCAGATGTACCTTGGAGAAAGCTAGATGTGCCGCATGAAAAGAGTGCGCAGCATTGACCAGAGCCATAAAGTGGTGTCACAAAGTTGCTTCTATTTCCTCCTCTTTTCCCTCCTCCTTGTCCCCTTTTAGTTCATTAAACGAGGAATTACAGGTCAGGATAGCTGAGGGGGACTAACGCAGCTGTGCTGCTGGCAGAGGCCACGTGGGGCAGGTTGGTGCCAGGAGGTGCGAAGGGCGCGCGGCAGCCCGGCACATGCAGCCGGCAGCCCGCCGGAGCGGGGCCGGCGCGGACACGCAGCAGCGTCCTGCGACGTGCGCTTTCCCTGCGCTTCCCGGCTCAGAACGTGCTGTCAGTGGGACTCTCGCATGAAAAGCCTCTGTTACGAAATCGTCCTGCTCACCACACCACTGGTTGATGTTTGTCCAGGTTTCTTGTTGTACTAACTTTGTGATGGATCTATGTATTAAAAATATATATGTATAAAATACAAAAGGCTGGTAAGTAACCAGTAAACAGGACTTAAAAAGCAGTATTTTTCTTTTACGTGACATTTTCATAACCAGAAAAAAAAAATCTGAAATACTAATCAGACAAATAAAAAGAGAGTGCATTTATTTTTTTGTATCACTGCAAGTATGTTGGAATATGCAAGGACTGTGGTTAAACGTAGAATGTATGAGGCATATTATAATTTAGTTCATACTGAAAAAATCTAACAGCATTTCTTGGTTCGTGCATTTGAACGATCTCTGGGTTAGATATATAGATTTTCTATTTTGTTTTAATTTGTAATTTTTTTTCCCCTCCATGAATTTTAGGTACACATAACTTATGTCATTTATTTATGGTCTTTTATACCTAGTTTGTAAAATTGTAAAATAGCAAACAATGCAAACATTTGCATTTGAAAATAATAAAGTAGTTGCTGTACAAACCTGAAATGGGATATTACTATATTATTGCATCTTTTTATTATTTAACGTTCATCCACAACAGATATGAGTACAGAACTCTGAGTAATCATCCTGGTCTTTGCCCCAGAGGGATTGTTTTTCTTCAATAGATTTCACAGGAATGCACTCCCGAAGTTCATTTTAACTGAGCAGTTCCCATATGTATTTTAAAGCATGTTGCTTTCTCCTGTTACACAGATTCTGCAGAGCGCCAAATATTTGTAATACGGGAAAGATGCTGCAGTCAGGCTGACCTTGTTAGCAGTCCCAATGATTTTTCCTTAGGGAATATGTAGTACCAGCAGGGACTTTTGCCTGAAAAAACTGCAGGATCACACTACCAGTCTCTTGAACTCCTGGAATACTCTGAGAACGTTCTCCCTCCCCGTCCGCTCTCTGTACCTTTCCCTGGGAGCTCTCGGCCCCAGCAGGAATCTGAGAGTTTTTGCAGTTTACTTTGGGCCAAGATTTCACCGTTAATGTGGGAACAGGGACCTCGCTGCTTCGGTGCTGCTCAGTTATTGCACGCGGGTGGACTGTGTCGCTCTGCTCGTGTTCTGCGTTTGTGGGTCTGGTGGCCTCGGGTCGGAGACTTGTGGCTGGCAAGGGAGGAGGCAGGAAGAAGCGAGAGGGAGAAGCGGAGGAATGAAAGGAAGAACAGAGGGGTGAGAGCGTCCGAATGAGCAGGAGATGGAGAGGGACCATTTCTGTGACAAAGGCTCCAAGCCAGACACCTGGAGGTGGGTATTGTGTAAAGGATATTGCTGTAGCCCTACAGCACCTGCAGTCAGGTATGCTAGGACCGTTTTTATAATCTTCAGAAACTACTTTTGAGTGCTTTAGTCTCATACCCTCACTTTTAAAAAAAAAAAAGTGTTGAAGCCATCTTTGCATTTAACTCTTTGGAATGCTATAAATTATGTAAAAATACAGATTTTCAACTATAGTAATAATAACATATATATGGGAGTATGCTGCATAGTCTGCATGCCAAGTGTATAATAGCCTTAAGCCATCACATCTTAACAATGCTGCTACTTAGTTTAGAAAGTGCAGACTTTTGGGGATTGTAACCATCCGGATTATACATGGTACCCAATTTGGAGGTACCGGGAAAGCAAGGTGGCTCTTCTAGAAATGTGCTTAAACTTTTCACGTGTGTATTTGGAAAATATTTTGAATGAAGTTCTTCTTGGGTAAAATTCCAATGAAGCCAATGGAAGTCTCTCATACAGCATTATTCCACCATTCTGTGTATTAAGAGAGACTGTCTTGACTAGAAAAACAAATTTCATTTCACACACACAAAAGTTCTACAAATTATTTAGTTTTATTGTGACATGAAAGCAAAACCTTTGAATTTTTTTTAACAAGCAGAACTGCTTGAAAATCTTCAGTGAGGACTGAAAGCTCGGGTATTCCCCCTTCTCCTTCTGATTCTCCCCTCTTTTTCCCTTTCAGTTCCCAAATCTAAAAAATCATCCTATCAAAGCTTTTACCAGAATGGTTTCATTTTTTTCAAATATATGGATTTTAATGAAAGATTTTGTTGTGGAAAAGACTGTGACCATCTGTAGCACGTTTGTGTGCTCTGCTCCTCACTCTTTCCATGTATTTTTACAGCGGCAGGAAGCAAGAGATTCTAGTTTGTATATAAGGCCTATATATTTGCATCTCAGTGACAATGTATATAGCTGCACAGGGACTGAGCATGGAGTAGTGTGAGGAACAGGCACAGTCTCTCTAGAGATATTGGGGCCATTCTAGTCATGTCAAGAAAAACAAAATGGGTTTTGACAATTGCCAAAAAGAAAAAAAAGGCACGTTATGCTCTAAATCAACAACATGATTAAAGCTAGAGCTGCGTTTTAGGCCTTGACCTCAGTTATTTTACCCTTTCCCTTTTAAGGAAGTACCCTTGGGCCATTGACTGATTCTCTGTTGAATGGGTTACAGACCTCTGACATATCTAATTTCTGGTTGTGGCCCTGAACATAATTCTTTGTTTACAGGAGCCTCCTATAAAGTTGTATGAATATGTAGAAGTTTTCTTTAAAAAATAAAATTAAAACCTAACGCATTCCATTCCAATCAACTTAGTAAAATGTATTCTCCATGCATGGATGGAGAAAGTAGCCACAGGAATACTCTATAGTAACTTACTTATATACAGTAAATAGTATGTAGGCCAATTATATTCCAGTAATCTGCTGTGGATTACTAGCCTGTAACCAGAGCAACAAAAGGTAATGAAATCCTTGTCTTTGTGGTGCTTTTGGATTTATTCATGATTCTGTTCTATAAAATTTTGTATAATGAAGTATTTTGGTGTTCACTTTTGAATACTGTTTTCTGTTTGTTTGTTTGTTTTAAAAAAGAAAGCTGGTCAGCAGAACAAACCCACCATTAGGCACCCTATTGCTCTCCCATTTCTGCCACGGTAACTTGCCTCTCCTGGGGTCTATGACTCAAATCTCAGGGCCAGGCAATCTAGGGCTTTTAGGCAATTGAGGGTGCAGGCAGGTGCCTACTGCTAACTTTTCAATGATGTTTGGGATCTGCATGGCCAAAAGATGCAGCAGCTCAGGTAATGGGCTCCCACTTCCTAGCTGAATTTTCAGCCTTGCATGAAGTGTCTTCTTGCTGACTAAGCTCTTGAAATGTCTCCACCATAATCACCTGCGGGAGGTGTTTTCCAGAGGCGCCTGCCCAGCGAGAAGCCATGTCAGCTGGTGGAGGAAGGGGAGCCAAGACGGGCTCTGTGGCCCACCTGCCGGACTGGCCTGGGGCCTTCTCTGCCTCAGAGCCAGCTGCAAACCCTCTGCTGGAGTTAGCCTATGTAAGAGACCTGCCTCGGGCATACCTTACCCTTGCAGCCGGTTTTCTAGATCCAGCCTTCTGCTTCCTTCACATTGGGTACTTCTCTTGCAGTCAAGATGTTAGTGGGACTCTCTTTGGTGGTTCCCTGGCCAAGGAGGTACTTGCAGAGCTTCTGCTCAGCTGAAGGCTGTGAGAAGGTCACTAGCTCTGGGCTGGGACCAGTGTTCAGGCTGTGCAGCAGCTGCAGCAACAAGCCATAAATGATTTGAAAATGCCAGCATCTGGAAGGTTAGGGAGCCCCTGAACTAGAGTTTTCAGTTAGTTTAAATCCAAACACCCCATAAAAAATCTGGCCTCAAATAGGCTTTTCAAAAGTGCTTTGGAGCTTGATGCCATCTTATTGCCATGGGCCAATGAGATCACATAGAAACTCAACACTTAGAAATTCAGTACAAGGATCTCCAGCGAAGTAGGGTAATGCCTGTCTCATCTGCTTGCCTGATTAATCTCTATCTGAAAGCTTACACAGACCTTTCCAGCCTGTGCAGGACTGCAGAGTTGCATTATATGGCAACTATTAAAAACTGTCTACTTTCACCTTTATGAAAAATCAGTCAAGTTTTCTGGAGGGCAAAATGCTTCTGGGAAAAAATGTGAGGTTAAAATTGAATGATGATGTTGTTCTTTCACACTTAAGAAGGTTGCTGGGTTGATTAAAGCAGCATAATATCAAAGGCCTAGGAAAGATGACACTGACAAAATAAAAAAATAATAAGGATAAATGAATTGATCTAGTCCCTCTGGTGGTATGAATTGATTCCACTGGAACTGCCCTGATTTGCATCAGCTTAAAGACCTAATCCTTAGCTATAAAAAAAATGAAACGTTAAGGTAATTTATATTTTTTCCCAGAAAAAACAGATTTTTAAGTGATTTTAAAGTTTTTTTTAAGAAATCACTCAAGCAGTGATAATACATTCAGGCTGGTCTTTTTTTATATTTTTTTTATGTGACCATTATTCATGCAAATATTTGAAGTATATATTTATTAATACAAAATAATGGTATCAAACGGCAGATAAAGGTTTCTGTGGAGGCACAGAGCTCCTGTCTTTGTCAGCTTTGTTTTCAGGTTCCTATTATGACTGCAGATGGGTTTTCTTTGGCCAAATGGCTAGAATTGCAACATTCAGTCCTCAGAGACCTTCGTGTCATTTTTGCAGACTCTCTTAGAGTGCTCAGCTATGGCAGTTGAAGAGATAGGACATCTATGTTTCATTCACCAACTTTTGATCTCTAATATTCACAGATGGAGGAAAGAAAAAAACCTAAACAACCCCCTCATGCCATTAAATGAGTTTCAGGCTTGGGCAGGTGTACGTGGACACGAAGTGCTCCCAGTTATCCAACAACCTAAACATGCAGCAGACGGCTCAGTTATGCCTGGAGAAGCAAAGCGAATGGCTGAGCCAGGATTCAGGGTCTTTTGTCGAGCTACAGATACTTCACAGAGGGGAAAGCAACCTAATAAGCTAACCATTATTTTTCAGAGGTACCAGCAGTGCACTTAGTGCTGTTTGAAGTTTTGAAGGTTCACTCATGACACTGTTTCGCTCCTTGTGTTCTTCTGCTGCAGCGTCCCACTGCGCTGGGTGAGGTAGGTGGGAAAGCCCAAGCCAGCAGCAATTACTGAATATTTGTAGTGAGCATCTCCACTCTTCCTGTGCCTGAGTATACTGCTTTCCTAAGACAGCTATTACTGGCTTCGTAACTGATGTCTAGAAACTTTTCTTATGCAGATGTTGCTTCATTTTTCATTTGCTTTTGTGCTTCATGTCAGGCTGAATCCTGCTGTGCCCTGAAGTTTGGAGCTGACCAGTTTTGAAGCCAGTTTAGCATCCTGATCTGGTGGAAGAGATGACCAAATTTTTTTAATCAGCTGTGAAAGTGTGTGTAGTTGATCCAAGAACAAAAACCGTTCACCTACTGCTAAACCCAGTCAAATGAGGGTGATTGATTACTTCTAGCTTACTTAATTGATTGACTGTGAGATTTCTAGGAAGGAGCTATTACAAAATTAAGGAAATCCACACAGCTGTTTCAATTTTTAGAATAACCTGTAAGTTGCATTTTAACCTGTTTTTGAATTCAACTGTATTGAGTATTTGAGCAAAATATACAGATGGTTGTGTTAGAGCTGTGCTGGACTAGAATGGGTGTTTTCTTTCCTCTTGTTCAGTAACAAGTTAACTGGTGGAAGAAGTTTGAAAGAGGCTCCTTTCATCCCAACAAGGTAGTACAATATATATCTGTTTCTATATGTATATGAATTGCCTTGCATATACATACACAAGTATAAAAAGAGTGTTGTTCTGCTTGTTCTGCTGTTGTCCTGGCGCAGTGCTGAGCCCTGCACCTCCGCTTTCACCCAGGTTGCACCCATGGCTGTCTTGCAGATGGCTCGTACAATTACGTTTGACATTGCAGTGACTTGCCATGGGTGCCTGTGTGTGAGAGCATGCTTTGGAGAACATGACCATAAGCCACTCACTCACTCATTTTGGGTTTGGGCTTATCCATTCCAGGACCATCCTTAAGAGACAATTTAGATATACTTTGTAAGTGTAAGTGTACCAGTGTAAGTTTTTAAATAAATTCAACTATTTTTACTTGCACAGCTGAAAATGAGACATGAACCTGTCAAGTGCTGAAGTACCATTTCTGCAGTAATGCTGCTGCCAGCGTGCATGCTATGGCAAATTGTAATGTCATTRTTTTCAGCATGATAAGACAACTCCGGCTGTGACTGAATGCACGCAATACACAGGGATGCTTTCAGTACAGTGTAGAGCAACCTGTCTGAAGGCGCCTCAGCTGTAAGTGAAGGCCTATCCCCTTGTTCTGCAGCTTTCTGCCATGTCTGGTGATGGGCCAGGGCCAGAGTTCTCATGGGATTGATGGAGGAAGAGCATTTTCAAAAGTGCTTTTGTACCTGTTGAATTCTTTGCCATGAAAAATTGCTGTTCCTAGGACCGATTGCCTTCCCCATAAAATGCAGGCTTCTTTCTGGTTTAACCTCTTTTCTCTCATAACAATAAGCAATATCTAGGAAGTGTTTTCAATAGTTCTTAGAAAAGAGCATAGGTAACATCAGTCTGCCCCTGAGGTACAAAACCGTACTTGGTGTGTTTGGTTGGGACTGGTGATAGTGTATGTGACAGAGGGCGCCCAGACACCCTGGAAGGAAACAAGCACACGTGAACATCTGCAGGATCACATGTGCGAATCTTTAGTTGTGGTGTGATGATGACCAACAAGGAGACCAGAAATCACATTGTTTCTCAAAACTCTTCATATAGGCAGAAAGAGAAAAGAACCAGTCTTTTACTTGTGCGCTGAATACTGGTGCCTATGTCCTGGAGACAAAGACATACGGCCCCTTGCTCTATTGCTAACATATATCTGTAGATAGACCCATGTTAAAAGAAAAAAAAAATTCCACCATAAAAAAAGTTCAGGATTTGAATTTAGAAACAAAGGAGACATCTTTTTGTTTAAATATTGCATGTTTACTTTTCCTCTATTGGGTCATCAGAAATCTTTCACTTGCTTTGTGTTGTCCAGGACAATTTATGAGTTTGTGATTTCAATCACAGGAGAAGTGTCTGTTGGTACTACATGGACGTTCGACACTTTGCAGTGTAACAAAGCCTATGCTGTATTCCCTACCATTCTCTGATGAGATCCTTGGGAAAAATTCCTTAGACTGTTCTGCAGATAAAACTTTTAAGAACCATCCATTATCTCTTCAGGGGAATTCCTCCCCTGTGATGAAAACTACTTTGCTGATGTGGAGCTGGATTTCTCATTCAGTGATAACAGCTGTGGTTATTCTTTTAGTTGTAACTTTTATCATTATTGTTAAATAGCTTCTCAGTCACACCAACTTCATGTCATCTATTCTTACAGTACCTTCAAGTGACCTTCTCGCAAACCATCAGCCCCTTTCTAAAACATAATTATATTTTGGGTCTTGGATGAAGTCACTGCAAATAAAGATTCTAGAGATTTGGTTAGTAAAATTCTTTCTCTGGGGCCACTTTTTACCTCTGCATAGGGGTAGTCTGATTAGGGAGAAAAGACAAATATACTGTTGACATTACATCTTTCTGCTACCCTGACTTCAGCCACATTATTTCTGCTTCCACCTGTGGGTAAATGGAACTGGTTGTCTTCAGAATTACCTTTGCAAGGCATATAAACCACCTATGGTCAAAGTGCATCTAGCCTTTGCCAGCTATGGAAATGATCTGAGGTGYAGCCCAGCCGCTGGGCATCTCTCTTAAGTCCAAACCACAGAGTCCTCCTGTGCTCTTGGCTTCCCAGCTAGCCAGCAGTCATGCTGAATTGGGGAGGAACCTGTGAGGAGCCAGGTCCCTGAGGATACAGGAATGTTCTTCTTCCCCAGGCTTGGTGGCAGGACTAGGAGTTGCAATGGTATCAGTAGGTGCAAATAGTGTCTCTGTATGAGTCCACACGCCATTTCCAGACACCACCTTGTTGAGCAGGAAAAGCACCCCGAGCCCAGGAGCATCCAGAGTGACAGGCATGTTGGAGCTTGGCCGAGTAACCGTTCCCCAGCTCCGTCAGAGAGGATCAGCATTTGGTGCCTTGGCCTGTGTGTCTGGGCTGGGTATGTTTTGCATCAGAGTGAGCCTTTGGCTTGTCATTTACTTACCCAAGTGGTGGGGGTGGGAGAAAGCAGCAAGCAACAAACAAGTGTGGTTTAAATCAGAAACACCTGCAAAATCATGCTAAGTTTGTGTGTGTACATATTTTAATTGAAAGCAGGGATGTATTGTTTTTTTAGGTTGTAGTTTTGCAGTTTGTTGAAAAATGATATGGTCTCTGTTCTGTCCTCCAAAAGTTAATTGTTGTCAAACACTGAGCCAACTGAAATAAGCTTTTGTTATTCACAGTGGAGGAAGAAAAACTTTATAGAATCATTTTGTGCTTCAGAAGCACACAAGGGCAGTTCTGGGCCCTGTGCTTAGATTTGTACTGTATTGATCAAAGAACCTAGATAGAGTAATAAATAAGGCAAGGACTTTGTCTGTACTGTCAACAGAATCACTAGTACACATTTGCAAGTTTTACCTGAAACTCTCTCTCTTTCTCTCTCAAAAAAACCCTCACATTTTCATCTGAAAAAATACATTAACTGGTAATTACTCCATTCATTGTTATCATCAGTGCCAGTACTGCGCTCTTTCAGCCATGCCACCGTTTTCAGTTCCTTGGCCCACTCGCTGTTGATGCAGACAAGGCTCCTCTTCCTCAAGTCAAGCTTTGTCTGATAAAGTCCTTGCTTATTGGTTTTTTGATTGCTTCTTTCCTATGCTCATCCCAAATTATTCATATTTCCTATTCTCCAGCTCCCATTTATGTCAGTTTCTTCCTATTCTGTCATTAAACCTCCCTCATCCATCACTCTTAAATTGCCACTGGTGAGAATTTTCCATTTTCCCAAGTCCTGAATGCACCGTGATTTCCTGGCAGATCCACTCTTATTACAGGACTAGAGAGACTCATGCCTGTCATAATGACACACATCCAGATAGCATAACAACAATATCTAATGCAGATGCAAACATATTTCAGGAATAAATGACAAGCAGCTCTACTTAAATCGTAGAGGAAATAAAGACAGTTGGCTGCAGGGTACTGGAATGCTTCCTCGGGCTTTGTTGACCATCATACACTTTCCCATATATGTGCTCCATGTTCTGTGAATGAATTTTCTTTCATCTACAAATGAAAAACTGTATGTGGTTTTATTAAGGAACTGCCAAGACAATTCAGAGTGCTCGCATAACCTACACAGCTTCCCAGCACAGGACAAGTCACCAGCTGATTTTGTAACACTGAGTCTTATTTCCTTGCTGGATCTTTTGTTCATCCACCCTTTTCCTTATTGGTTCTAATTTTTATTTACTGTCAAACAAATTTATACTAACACTAAGCCCTTTGTGCTTGGCTTAGAAAGGGATTTCCATGGATTTATAAGCTTACCTTTTTAAATCAGAATGCCATGTTAGTTCACCTCATAATCTTTAGTATCTCATTATTAGCAGGAACAGCATATGGAATCTTAAATTGAGCAACTGGAGATCTTATTTGTGGAAAAAATGTGTCCATTGTAAAGTCTGAATCTATGCAAAGAAACAGATATGCCTCTTCCTTATATGACTGCATGAATTAGCATTCATCCCTGTAGACAAGATGAACTGCAGTTGAGGATTTACTTAGTGCAGTAGTGGACTGGTGGGATCAGAGCTCCAGTTGCTCCATTCATTTCATTTTGCAGCTCTTTCTTTTGCCTTCAGCCTAGGTGGTTGTGTCTAGGGCTTTGGTTCAAGTGAAAACTGGTTGAAGCAGATGAGTGTGTGCTCATTTGTAAATGAGATTTGAAATATGTGGAGTTGCTCTGTTTATATAACATTTTGTAAACCAAACCGGATTGTTTTAGTGGATTTGCTGAGGAGCGCAGCCGAGCATTCAGCTCATGAACTGTCCTCTTTGATTCATCACTGTTTGAAATTCACTGTGTGACTGGGCAACTGAGTTGCATGGGATTTTTTCTGTTGCCTGAATTAATCAAACTTTCTCAGCAAGAAACCATCATTAAAAATAAAAAAACCCCAAACCCCACACAGTTTGCATTCTAAAGGCCAGATTTCTAGAAGTGCAAAGCAGCCTTAAAGATGGCTTAAGGAGTCAGCTGGGGTTTTCTTGGCATAAAGCAGCATAGAGCTAACGCGGTTTGTCTTACAGTGCTTTAGTTCAGAGCAAGCACTGTAAGCAGGTATAAATTTGTGGCGTTCAGAGTTGTCTGTGCTTGGCCCCATTCTGCATGCGGGGTTGCTGGCTCTGCAAGTGTGTTTTAAATGCGAGTGAGACAGCTGGGGGAGAGCCACTGCCAGCCCAAGAAACCAAGGGAAGCTGCAAAGGAGGAGGGGAAAAGGAGAAGAGCACAAGTCGTAACAGTTACGACATGCAAAAATACAGAAAAGACCATGCTACAAAGTCTTTGAAAGAGGAGAATTTGCTCATTTTTACAGCTGTCACAATACAAGGTGAAGTCACAAATTAACAATGTGCCATCTGTTCTGATGAATTAAAAACACACAACACGTTATCTATATTAACTAATTATCCAAGTAAAAAACAATCTAAGAATGCAGAATCTGTTGTTTATTAAAGAGTTCAGAACATGGACAACGGACCTGAGAAGTCTGGATGTGGCCTGATATGTAGGGCGGATGTTTGTAATGCATTACATACGGCCCTCCATGCACATCTGATTTTGCGCTGGCAGTCTGTGCTGTTATTTCATGTGATTTGTATATTTAAAAAGCAAAAGCCCCAACTCCTTCCTCATGGAAGATGAGGAGATTATTTTTTTTAATCTTTGTTTTAACTGGACATTAGTAAAATGGATTCCTGACAAAGCAAAAATCCAAAAAATGTTCTACTACTTTTTAGAAAGCAAATATTCTTAAGGGTTCAATGAGCTATGTGAACCAAATGTCAGAAGTGGGAAATCAGAAAAGGTGGGAGATGGAGGGKAAATCGTGGCAAAGAGGAATGGCAGAGCTCTAGCTGGGAAAAACAATACTGGATATTATTGCTTTCTGGGTAGAATGAAAGGGCTGTGCCCTTGGCTGGTGTTAATTGGTCTAACTCTGCTAAACTTAGTAGAGGATTGATTCACAGCAGCTCTAATCCTCCAGTTAAATCCTGTCCCCACTGGGGGTTTTATCATTGTCTTCAAAGGAGGAAAGATTTTAACTGGACTGTTATTTTATACAATCACATCGTGAATCTCATATAGTGAACAGTAAAAGACCTCAGCTCAGCCTCCATGGCCCTGCGGGAGGGATAGGATTCAGACTGCTGTACAAACTAGAAGCATGTACTAGTTTTCTGGAAAAATTCACACAAACTTTTGAAAAAGCCTTTGTCTAATTTTAGTAATTTATTATTTTTCACTGAAATTATTCAAAAGTGCTGAGCTGCCATATTTTCAAACCCAAGCCAGGTGAAACTTCAGGCTTTGGCTTGTTTCATCACAAAGGTTTGGGTTCAACCTGTGGAAATGAAGAATGCAATTCCGTGTGTTCACAGCAGACAACTTGGCTACTCTTAGCCAAACACAGGAGCATACAAATAAATCTCATTTTTACTAAACGTGTCATGCACATCAAGTGACTGTTGGTCCTTGCTTAGTACAAGCTAAGCCTAAGGAAGCCAAACACTTATATGAGACATGAACCAGGCCAGCCGATTCTTCTGGGGTGATGAGACTTACTGCCATGAATGATAAAAATTACAGTCCTCAACTGGGCTAAACCTACGCCTGATAGGGTCCGTGTGGAATTGGCCCTTAGGTATCCTATGTGCACTGATGTGATTTCAGAGCTGAGTTAGGGCAGGCCATATGAACTATAAGGAACAGGAAAACAGCATGAAAAACCTCATATTTTTGTATCCTTTATGCTTTTTCACAGCCTGGAATTCTAGATCCATCAGAAAGCAAGCTGCATTTAGGTTGCTGTTCAGGCTTGTTTTTGCAGTTTTAAACATTGTTTCCTCTTTATTTACATGTGTGGAGTTATAAGCTGTGTATACAGACTAGTGACACATTCCTAATTGTCTTACTCATGTATGGTGAATTTAAGATGCTAAATTCAACTTCCCTTAGGAATAATCTAGGCTCCTTTTCTCAGGCTCTGAATGAAATAGTGTAAGAAACATCAAAATCCCTCTGTCAACACCATACAGATACACACAAAGCCAAGACAAACTCCCCTCACAACACAGCAAACATCCACACACTTGTGTGCAGGAAGTAGGAACAGAAAAGCAGAATCCATGGCTCTAAGATGAGATATTCATAGTGCAGGACCAGCTTACTTGCTCTGCTTTTTTTCCTGAAAATATGTTCATTTTTTGTTATTGAAAAGAGATGACTACAAGAAATTAGTTCTTCTGTGAACACTTTTTGGTATAGAAATGTGGTGCAATTGGTGCTGTTTTCAAAATGTCTACCTTTTGGGGGATTGCCTGTTCAATAGCTGATTTAAAATTAGAATAGCAATTTTTGGGAGGACTTCCCTTTTTTTTTTTCTTGAAAATAAGCCAAAAGTGTAACCACTGTGTCAGAATGCTGGTGTTTTAAAGGCTTTCATAAGGCAAGATATAATGGAGAATCTGTATGTTCCTGCTTTCTTCAAGTTTTCTCTGTATCTTTTCCTCTGCTGGTGAACGTTCTCACTCTGATTTTTTTCCAAGCTTCTGCTTCATGCAGTTGTGGTCTTTTCAGATTTGCCTTTAATTTCTGTTTTATTTTCCCTTTTTTTCCCTGTTACTGACTTTACAACTAAGGTTTTACTCCTTTGTGTGTTAGATTGCTGCCAATCACTGCAGTATCTGAGAACTGCAATATATCATTCTCTGATTGTTTTCTGTAGTTTTATACCAAATAAATACAGCTTGCTTTTTTATTTTGTAAGAAATGAAAAAGTGGTTCATAGCCATCATTATCTAAAAGTTTACTACAGGCTTCATAATATTGGCAATATTCTTGCAGTGATGCTGTTAGCACATGCAGGGTAAGGTTCACATTTCCAACTGTAGCTTGCCAGCTCTAGGCACGTTTGGTAGGGAGGGGAAGAGAGGGGCTAGCGTTAGCAGGAAAGTAAGACAAATAATTGTGGTGGGGAGAGCTTGCTTGGGGATATGTATGAGGGTCAGCTTGAAATGAAAGCCTGCTTTCTCAGTCAAGCCACATCCCTGCTCCTCAAAGCTCTAAATCACATAGTCTGTTCTCAAACAAGTAGTTGTTTCTCTATTTGTATATAAAAAAAGTTTTAGAAAATAACTAAATGAAATTTTCAGACTTCGCATTTCTTTTTCTGTACCTAAGTGGCCAAAGCCACAGCAACCAGCAACCTTCAGTTTGTGAACAGATGGACTGAGCCCCAAATGCCTTCTTTCATTTGCACGTTTTCACTAGGAATTTCATTTTGGAGTTTCTAGCAGAGGGCAGTTTGGGGGCTTTGGCTGTGTTAACAGAAGTGTGCATCAGATGAACACCTTGCTATGGAGCGAGAAGGGCTGGAGACAGAGTGGTCCATGCACCACTGTCCTTTCCCTATTCCTCCTCCTGTCATTTCACCAAACTAACCATCTGCATGGGGCTAGCCACAGTCCAGCATAGCATGCAACTGCTTAGGGTCTTTTTGTTGTAATTTAACATAAAATAGCATTGTAAGTCCTGACAGTAAATGTGGGCAACTGTAGACCCTGCAATCAGCAGCAACACACAGCTCAGGCTACAAATGCAGACTGGAGGCAATTCAATACCAAACTGTCGAAGATTTCAATATGAACTAGCAAAGAGCTGAAGTCAAGAGGCTGTAGCAGGAGAGCAGCTGGGCATGTTGGTACTTCTCACGGCTCTCCTACTTAGCGGGTTACAGAGAAATGGCTCACCAAATGCTGTGAAGACAGTAGCAGCTATCGATGCTAGCCAAGAGCTGAACCCCACTTAATTCTGGTGAGAGTCAAGGAGTTACCGAATTCCACCGCACACTGCCACGACTCCCTCTTCACGCTGCACGGGTGCTCCATAAATCCACACGGCTCTCTCCCTCTTATCTGAATCGCAATGCAGTTATTAAACAAATTGTAAGTCTATTTCATATCCTTTTAATACTTTGAAAACTGCACAGTATAAGGCTTAATAAAAGCTGAATGCTCCAAAACTGCTCTTAGAACTGAAAATATGACTACATCAAAAGACTTTACAAGGGCAGGATTTTAATGGCTGAATAATACGCTGGAACGGAGCAGTAATTTCTTCTCGAATGCTGGGATGAATTATTTATGCTTTGACAACATTATGTGTCTCTAAAGCAGCTTTTAGTTATTCGCCTATTCGAGGACACAGCTGATCCTGCTGCCCGCTCTTGTAATTACATTAACCTCTTGACACTACATGACAAGCTTTTCCTGTGAACTGCGATCAATAGCCCATAACTGCTACCTATTTAATAGGGCCACAGTTACACTTCGGTTCAGATATAATTAGCTCTTTTCCCCCCTTCCTCTTTTAACAGAGCGTGGAAAAAAAACCATGTTGTTTAAATTAAAAAAAAATACACACAACAAAATAAAGGCTGTTGAGGAAAAGAATAAAAGCATTCAGATCACTGAATAAGCAAGTAATATATTCCCTGAGTTTCTGTTCAGAAATGCACAGCCTTTCCATTAGTCCACATCTGCATTTAAATGGAACTGGAAGCTATAGCATATGAGGACTTGTAGGAATCAATTACAGAAGTGTTGGTACAGGTGGGCAAGGCTGCGACCTGATACAGTTAAAGCACACACACATAATGTGGTAAACTAGATTCATTTCCCCTCTGCTTTCACCCAACTTTAGTATAGGCATAGCAATTTGTGGCATACTGCTAGAGTTACTTCGTCTCAGGGATGGATGTAGATTTGGCTAAACACATACAGGTCTGGAAATGAAGAAGTTTTGACTAATTGCATTCACACTTTCAAACAAGTAATGTTTTGCAGCTAATCTTTCTGTTGCATTATGGATTATCTGAACAGACTTGTGAATACCTTAGGACAGACAAAGCCTATAAAATAGTTTTCCATTCCTTAATCTCTAGATGGATGGCTGTTCTCATTTGATAGGCCCAAAGAACATTGCCCAAGTCGTAATTTAAAAGTTTACATACCCTCTTCTAAATAGTCTTTTGCATTTTCATGCCTTACTTTGCAAAATGGCCTTTTAAAACTGAAGAGATTTTGTGCTTTTTTTATTTTGTTTTTTGGTTAGGGGAGTTGAGTGCTTTATGTTGCTGCTCATTTTAAAAGGATAGGATAAGCATTTGTAAGGAAGTTTAATAGCTTTTTCTAAATAGGCAGTTAGCAAGAGCTGTATTCTTTAACTCAAGATCCAGACTAATCAAGTCTATGAGGCTCTTTCCAATTTCTTCAAGAGATGGAGAACCAGGTCTGCACTAAGAACAATTAATACTATCAACGCATTGCTAGCAATATAGGTAGTGAAAGAATCTAGATGGTTTTCTCTCACCAGAAACATGTCTTTTCTTATCTATGGTAATCTATGAACACTTCAGGTTGGGGCACTCCATGGTTTTTAGGGACCTCACTTGAATTTGAAATTTTGAGAGATTAGGTGCCTAAAGGTTAGGTGCCTGAGGTTACTGGAAAATATTCTTTACTTCCTTGACTTCAGTGGCAGAAAATCTAGTCTTTTATGAGCATACCTGTAATGACAAGTTTTCTGAGGTGCAAAAATTACAGAATCTACCTTCAGTTTATATAAGTAATTATTCTCTAAAGTAAATACATTCACTTCTAGCAAAAAATAATAGCTTTTTTTTACTTTATTTTTGTACACTTTATTTACTTAGTTGATGCTACATACTGTAGACATTGCCGAGGTTACAGAAGGACTCATGGACATGACAATGCCTTACTCCCACAGAAACAGAACTTTAACCGATCTGCGACATTAATTCTTCAGAGTTGGGGTGAGGTTTGAGGATTAACATCATACATTCCCAGGAGGATTTACCTTTGCTTAGTAAATATTTTATTTCCCATTTCAAGACTAACAAAACTGTAGTTTTATCCTGCCCTTAAAAATTCAAATAGAATAATAGTTATGGAAGCATATTTCTGCTATAAAGACTTCCTTATTAGAGTGTGCAGTTAATATTGGGATACATTTTTGCAGCATAGATGGGTGAACAGAATTGTTAATACCATTCTAAATTAGAGTAATAATGCTGTTTGAGATGGTAACGAGAAGCTCCTGGGGATAGCAGAGAAGTAATCAACTATAAGGCATAGGTAAGGCAAGGAAGCTCTGAAATGCCTTCCCATTTCTCCCAAGAGACAAAAGACAAGAAAGAGAAGAGCTGAATTAGCAGTTAATAACATATAATGAGTTAGAAGTTTGAAGTTTATGATGATTCATAATTATTATAAGAAACCAGTTGGTCGATTCCTGAATTCAAGACAAGCTTGTTTTCCTGCATGCTGACTATTGCCACTTGCCATACTTGCAAGGTACTGCCTTTCAACAGAGCTTAATCTTGGAGAAATTTTTTCCTTTCTACAGCATGTCTGACAAGTAAGCAAAGGGTTTGGCTAGGTTTTCTCCCTAAATGAAAAAAATAGAGGTCAGTCAGGTTTTCAAAGGTATTTTTGGTAACAACACTTCCTTTTCACAGATTCGTTGATCCCAGCAGCTGACAAGGTATGTTAAAGCAAGTTCTTATAAAACTGCTGTCCTAAGAAAAATGAAAGATTATCTGTTTCTCTGCAGAAGTGAGACTTCCTCTTTTTACGACTTCTGGGGATGTCAGAAGTTCTGAAATGTGACCCTCTTGTAGTCTTGACAGTCTTGAAAACAGAGTGAATGAGAGTGTAGGAAGGAGACATAGGAAGGAGACAGTGGTGAAGGACCTCAGGGGAAGGCAGGGAAAGGAGGAGGAGGAGGAGGAGGAGGGACGGGTCTCAGCACAGCACTAGTGAGCAGGGCAGAAACAAACACCGTTGCGGCAGAATGGATGAGTCCAAGAGGCTGATATTTGGGAATGCACTTATTTAAAAAGCCATTTAGCAGCTTTCTAATTTTCCAAGGTTAGCACCTCCCTGACCCTGAGTAAAATCAGTGATAATTTTCTTACCATTTTTAGGGGTTAGTGGTATTAGGATAATGCTAGAAGACTGTAATCTTTCTTTGGGGCTCCCCCTGTGTCATTTAAATGCATAAGTGACAGTTCCTCTACCAAAGATATTACTTTTTATTTAGAAAAAGGGAAGATTTCATTATCCACAGTTTACAAAGTAGGAATTGAGACACAGTGAGAGGTAGTTATCTTTTTAAAGGTGACCCAGAGGTATGTGATGAAGCCAGGAACAAGTCAAATCTTTTGGATCACAGACCTGTTCCTTAATCACAGGGATATCTTTCCTGCTTCATTTTTACCTTTTGAAACAGGCTGAGAAACCTTTGTGAATATAGATTTGTTTAATGGTATTACAAGATTGACATTAATCATCTGGCTGGAATTTTCACTAACAAATCATATCACTATGTATTTATTTAACRTGAGATAAACTTTCATTTTCCTGCCAGCAAATATTTTATTCCTTAGATACTGAGCTGACTAAACTTACAACTTGCATGAGTGATACAGAATCTGAAGTTAAACGGTAGACTATTTGTTATATTTATAACTGATAGCAAATGGGATATCAGTTCATAATTAAGAATAAAAAAATCAGCAGCTTCTCAGCATTAAAGTGAAGGAAGTTTGCATTGGGAAATGCATAGCATAGCTAAAGAATTTATGCACCTACTTATTTTCTTGCACACCCATATGATTAATCTGTGTGCTATCCACCAGGCTTCCGAGAAAGATTTCCTCAGCTCTGCATTGCTCAGAGCAAGTCAGGTCCTGGAAAGAGTTGAGAGCAGCTTCAGTTTTGCTAGGCTTTTCTTCTTGCTACTGTAACTGCTAAATTTTGGATTTTTATGAACAAAATGTTTCCATCCTGCCAGGCCTTTTTCTAAAGCCAGTGACAATTTGACCTCATAAAGGTCTTTTAAGGCTGAATGAATTGAGAATGTGGTTTGGGAGTGAGAACGTGGTTTCAATTACTATCTTTAAGCAGATTTGGTACCTTTATCTGAAATGGGGAAGTGGAAATGAAAATCAAACATAGCATCACCTGTATGACAATGCAAAACACTCCCACTAGACAGAGAATTGCAGGTCTTGAGCATAGGCACAACTCCATTAAAGCCAATATTACTCTAGCCCAGGACCTTCTTTTCCAGAGGCCACTGGTTCATTCTTTTCTCATTTGGGAGCTCAGGCACTTTCTGAAAGCACCTAAATAAGGTCTTTGAATGTTTCACTGAGGTAACGCTGGAAGTCGTAAACAAATATTTTTCCTGCTTTTATGGCAATACACTTATATGCCTATACATTATTTAACAATGGTCACCTAAGAATGGCAAAAAAGTGGTATCTCATGTCCCCTATGAGGCGTTATGGCTATAGTATTCTATTACAGCATATAATATTCATAATGGCCTGAGAGATACATTCTCCATATCCTGTGACTGTTTTAAACAGGGGAGGAGAACAATGGTAACATGATCAGGCTACCCATACGCCTGGACTCAGGACACAGCTGGGCTGCTTCTGTTGAAAGAAAACCCTTGAATCCTACAGAACAACTTGCTTCCACATTTGTTTTTCTATTGCATTATTTCAGAAAAGAGTTGTTGCTTTAAAACAGCATTTCAGCTGCTAAGGAGTACCAGCCTCTGTGGTGAGCAAGCTATGAAGTGCACTGGTTTGCTGAGGTAGGCAGAGCATGGGCATCCTGATAAGAAGACGTTTGGAAAGCTAGGGCCGCCTTCTAAAAAGGCAGAAATAACCTTGGGTGACCTTCCTCCAGCGCAGGGATCACCCCTGCTTCTATGTCCTGAGCAGGAAGCAAGGTCAAAGGAAGGGAGCTGTGGTCCCTGCAATATCAGGTTGGTCAGGCTGGCTGCTGGCTGCCACAGTCTTCTGCACTGTGGCACTTGGCTGGGCTTATGGTTGAAGGACTCCCTGCTGCACCACTTATCTGGGCTTCCAGTAGGAATTTCCTCCCATCTGTTTCTCCTCAGCCAATCCAATTCAACCAAATTATTTTTCCCCAACTTTATCCTTTCCTTGCTGACAAGTCTTCTCACCTGATTGTTGTCTATTACTGTATAGTCCAACTTAACTCCTCAKAGAAGAAAGCAAGTAAATCTTCAGCCATAGTGTCTTTCCAGTGTCTTTTTTTCCTTTACACAGTGTTTGGATACAGCCTTTGATTGTTTTTTAAAGCACATTCATTTTAAAAAGTGATTTGATTAAATGTTTCATGAATGTTGTTTGCACTTTAGTTAACTATTTCCACATTTAGCAGTCAATATCAGGCTGCTTGTTCACTTTGTATTCAGTCCTGCAGTCAGGAGAATTGGCTTCTTTACTGCTCTGCATGGATCTACCTCACAGAGTGCCACAGACTGTATGGTATTATTTTTACTTCTTAACTGGATGAACGTAACCCTCCTAATCAGATTCCTGGATGAATGAGCATGGAGAGCAAGTTAAAGTTTGCTTTACCCAATCATTCAGAGAAATTTTTATAAAACTCAATTTCAATGATATTTGTAGAAAACAAGTATATCATGGATGTTAACATGACTGGTGCATCTTTGTATTTAATCTGAATGAATATTCACACAAGATTTCTTTATTTCTCAAATGTTTTCTGCATTATCTACCCCACTCTGTTCTTCCCCATAGACAAAACCTGATTCATCTAGTGAAAATTATTAATTCCACAGGTATATTTGAACCACAAGCAGAAAATAAAATGAAGTATACTGTGGAAAAATGCATACTATTATATACAAGAAAGAGACATATTTGGAGCATGCTCCAAATTGGGATGGATATAGCAAGAAATGATGTAATAAAAAAACTGGGATTAATTGTTTTCACAAAATTAGCTGGGAACTGCAATGTGCTATAACAGAAAGAAGTAGAGGCATAGTTTGAGGCTATATTCACTGTAATGTATCCTGGAGCAAAAAATCCATAGATTTGGTCTTGGTTTAATTTATCGGGGTTTATAATGCCATCTCTTCTTCCCTAGATTAGCCACTCTCAGCCCATCATAGTGACACCTTGGATTATTGCTATCTCTGCATGCATCCTCATGTCTGGGATAGAGCATTTACTGGAAAGATATGTGAGCTGAAAAATACTGATAGAGAATTAAATGGATTGGTTGGGCTCATGTAAACATTAGGAGTTCTGGTAAATATTATGTGCCTAGCTAGATACCAGCTAAGGAAATGAAAGCAGAACAACATAACTGATGGATATTGAAGAAAAATGAGGACTGAGTCACACCACAAAAGCTATGATTTAATTGGAAGCAATAGAATGAACATAAAATGGGAAAACTAATTTGAATAGTAGTGAAAATTTTCTGGATTGGTTTTAGGCTTTCAAACAATATTCCAAGTAAGGTTATGGAGGACTCCTGAAAATTGATTCTCTAGTTATTAATTAAAAAAACAATAAACATATATGATAGACAACAATCTTATCTCTGCTGGAGGGACTGCCCAAATGATCAAGGCGGTATGTGTTGATGAGGGCAGCAGAGGAAAAGCAGTAGGAATGCCTCAGTGCAGGCAGTAACCTGGCTGCTGGTGCTACGCCAATTCAGCCGCCATGGTAAAAAGACCAAACGGAAAAGGCACAGAAGAGAGGAGTTTAGTGGGGAGAAGAACAGAGAGTACGAATATACTGCTCTTGTAAGAGGCGCATCAAGGAAGGAAAGGGCAGCTTCATCAGGAGGTCTGGGGCCTGGCAGAGGGCCGTTGGGCCGTGGCCGCGGCCGTTGGGGTTGGGCCGTGGCGCTGCCATGGCGACGGGCCCAGCTCCACGCGTGGGCTTCAGCGGGCTGCGGGCTGCCCTGTGGGCTCTTCCTCACTGCGCCTCGCTGAGGCTGCTTGGTTTGCGGTTAGCAATCACAAAAAGCACTTTTGTTAAAAACCCTTTCTGGGGGGGGTGCGGGGAGGGGGGGGCATTTCCATGGGAAAGCAGTTGCTGTTTCAGGTGTGTCTGTCCAAACTGCTGAGAGGGTACATGCTGCCAAGGAAAGGTAGGAGCTGATTTCACCTGCACAAAAGGGTTTTTATTCAGACCTAATAATATATATATTATAAAGCCCTGCTGGGGCAGGTCTTGCCCAGCAGTGGGTTCCTCTGCTTAAGCTGGTGGGTGTTTACTCCTCTTTATATTCTCCCCAGGATTTGGTAAGAGCAGTGTTGAAAGAGAAGCACTATCTTGAAGGCATACGTACAAAATGTATCTACATATGTGTGTGTGTGTGTATTTTTATATATATATATATATATTTATGTGTATATATATTTATATTTGAGTGTGTCAAGCTGAGAAGAGTGAGGATAAAAGGTGTTTTCTGAGTATATAACAGTAAACCCAACAAATATATTCCCAGACATTATGTTCGGCAAAACCAACAGCTAAAGCAGTCTGTGTATCAACTGCTGGTTTGTATGTGCTTCAGGCTTTGATGTTCCCAATATTATTGTAAAGGAAAATGTCCATTTAACCGGAAATTGCATGCAACAGCTAACATAGCAACTCTAATTCCCTGTTTGTGTGTCATGCTCGTTCCTCTGTTCCAGCAAACAGAGAAAGCTGCAAGATGTTTGTCTCCTAACATGTAGCAAATCTCTTCTTCCTGTTTAGGACTAGGATTTTTCTTTCACTTAAGCAACACCAGGTCCAGTTCCCATCGCATGTATTGCAGGAACTTCAGTAACTCAAGAAAGTAACTCGCTGTTTGTGTGTTCAGATGAGCCTGTTCATGTAAATTAGTTGAAACTGAAAGTGGATAAGCATCATTTTGTAAAACAAAAAAACCTCACTTTGTGAAATGATAACTCCATATTTTCCTATCTTTTTGAAACTGTATGTTTTAGTAAATATATGTGACTTAATCTGATTTTCAACATCTGTAATTGAATTTAAAATGGAGCATTCACCATTGTGTGTTTGTAAATATACAAAAAATTGTAGCTGTTGGTTTACTACTTTATTAGTATTATGCTACTACTGATGCTACACGCTTCTGCACACTTTTTTTGCTGAGGGATGGACTTCTATGATATCACTTTCCCTTGAAATCACATTGGCAAGTGCTTAAAGGTGTTATGAGAAAGCTTTAAAACGTGAATGCTCTAACTGACTGTAAGTATCAGTATTGGAAGTACTTTTGAGGTCATGCAATGATAGATCAGCAGTAGCGCAAGGTAACTTTTCTGACCAGGTAGCAACTAATTAATGCTACTTGTACAGTGAGGAATGACTTTTCTCAGCAACTGATAGGAATCAATCTATAGTGTCAAATCAAAGAATTCTGGAAATTCACCAAGCCAGTGGAGACCACAGTCTCTACAAATATTTTGCAAAAGAAAAAAGGATTAAATTTCTCAGATGAATGACATTTGTGGGTTATTCATCTAGCCCTCATCAGAGTGGGTGCTGTAGCTTTGCTCTTTTGGTTTTCCCCAGAAAAAACATTTGCTTTGTTTTCCCTGCCTGATTGCCATATTCCTTTAGAGGATATTTATTGTTAAGCCATGGCCTCTGTTATTTCCTTTGCTGCCTGAGCTTACTCAGAACTCTGCCTCAGACATGCAATAAAGCCCAGTAGCAGAGGAAATAACAGTGCAGTTAACCTCCTTAACACTGATAATAAATAAGCACTAATAAGATATGTACCAGGGTAGCAATTGCCCTGACATAATGAAATGAAATGCACTAGTTTAAATAAGTGGTAGCTGGTGTCATTGTGCTTTTCAGTAAGGAACCTATGTAGGCACTMTATTTCCTGGGTAATTTATGTGTCAGATTTTCTAAGAAGCTCAGCTGCTATTCAGATATTTAGTCCAAGTCACCCAGTTTTCAGAAATGCTTGACACCCAGCAGAACCCTTTGTTTTTACAGGTGCCTATTGGAGATCTGAGTAGTTTCTTTAAAAATATTACCCCAGTTGGGGGTGCCGAGCCTTCTTGGAAATCCGGTCTCTATCTCCTCTCTCTTTGTTAAAACTGCATTTCACTGGATTAAAGCCAGCTCGATTGAGAATTTTGCTTTTCAGTCCCTACTGTGACTCTTGATTGAACATGGTATCTCTGCTATCAATTTATGTCCCTGTGGATCAAACAGCTCTCTTCATCTCATTCTGCTGACAAGCTATCATGCCAACTCCATGGTGAATATACACACTCTGTAACTGGAGGAGAGGTTTGCTTCATTGTAAAACAATTCTTCAAGGTGGCTTAGTGACATGTTTTGAAGGAAAGACCAAGGTTCCCTTTGCACCAGACCTAAACTAAAGGAAAACGCAAAATGTTTCCCCCCACCCCCAGCTCAAACACATTTAACTATCTCACAGCTTGGGCACTGCTTAAAACAACTCATGTGCTGTAATTGAATTCAGTGCAGACCAAAAAAATATGGTAGTACTGAATAACCGGGAGATGTTTATAGGTACAATATTAATTAGATAATCATAGCTCATAAAAGCCACATGAGGATGTGATTTGTGAATCGCAACTAAGTCTGAGTGATTGTGCTAATTTACTATGGTTTGGAAAGAGAAATGTAAATTTGTAATCCTCGTTCCTCATTATTACGATTATTATTATTATTTTTTACTCCACAGTCCTCCTGACACTTATTGTGTTACTGAAGCCAAGAATAATAATACCAGAAAATGGTTGTCTTTTATCTCTGTAATATTGCCGGCAAACTGAGACAACATGGTAGCAAAATCATAAAGGAAGTTTTCTTCTGTGAAGTGCCCACTTCTTTGGTTTATGGAACTTGTCAGATTTTCATTATTGCTTGGTTGCAAAAAAACATCTGTTCCTGCTTTTGAGAAATATTTGTAGCAGTTTTGCATCAGGATTTAATTACTGCCAGTGAATGGTGGTTGGGTGCCATACAGTGCTAACAGATTATATCTATACTCCTTTATATCTATGAAGTGTAAATGCCAAATAAGAACACTATTTAACTGTGACTTTAGTAACAAAGGCTATTTGCTGAAGAACTATGTGGTGAGAGAGTTCGAATGATGGGCAACGCTCAAAGGATTTTGTTTCAGACTTGCTCACAGAGTGATGTGATTTGTTCCTTCTTGAGCTCCATGTCAGAATGCAGCTCACTAAATTCTAAAGCTGCTTCGGCCACGAGAGAATCTTTAATATGAACCTTGAAAGAATCTGAGATATTAGAAAACTTCTGAACAGCTGCAGTAATTGTTCCTTATGTTTTTTTAAAGTGCTGATCATTGTTGACTCTGAGTGCTATGCTTTTGATGGAGTTATGTTTTAATAAATTATTTTGTTAGGTTTTAGTCATTCATCTGCTTTGGGCTGTTTGGGAAACATCTTCTTAGACTTTTATATTACCATGAAGATACAATCTGATTTTTATACTGTCCAGAAAGTGAGACATCTCAGTCATCTAGAAATATCAATGCATAAATATGACTGATGACATTTAATGGGAGCAGTTTCTCTGGTAATTAGAGAGAAGCACAATACCAGAGGCAGCAGTAATGCAAGTTCTGGCTCCTTCCCTTTTCTGCAAAAGCTTATGCCATTCTGGTTTTGAAAGCCTTCTTTCTTCCTGTTCTACTAGAAGAATGAGCTTTTTCTCACATCCGATGACTTCCCTCATTTGCATTGTCTGTGAATTCTCTGAACTCTTCATCCTTGTCAAATGTATAAGCTATGAAGAGATAACCGAAAGCAGGACTTGGATTCTCTTATGCCATGTGCATCTTCAGCTGAATAGCAAAGAAGGTAGCTATGCAGGCATAAAGCCAAGGGCTGTCACAGATGGTATTGAAGTTCCAGTTTGGCCTGGGGAACCTTCTTACTGTGGCTCCCTGCTCTGCTCAAACTCTTCTTGTATAGTATTTGCATGAGAAGGAAAGAGCCCAGCTTGGCTGGTAGGAGCAGGCCCTGGAATTTGTGGAGAAACTCTTCAGTGCTTATGTATGGGATTATATATGGAAATCATGATATTATTATAGCTTGTAAGAAACATTTATATTAGGGAGGCACCCACATGCTCTGCTCTACATTTATGTATGCAAATAAGTGACAAAGTGTTTGGAGTTTGCAACTCAGAAACTTTTGTTTTTTCTTTAATCCGAGTCCTTGTTTGGTTCTTCCAATGATCTAGCCATGACAAAAGTTGAGACTCTGGTATTTGAAAACAGTTTCAAGTGTCTTCAATGTTTTTTAGCAATATTGACATGCCTGCACAGGCAAACAGACTTAGTGTGAACTCTCTTTATACCAGTTTATCTTGTGTATGGTTCAGGGATTGAAACAACCTATACCCCTAGGGATATTTTATATTGCTTTTGTATGAGGGCTTTGCTCAGTACAGAAGATTAGAACCCCAGCAGATATTGCTATGGTGGCAAAAGCTTCATGTGTCAACCTTTATTTTCTTTAAAAATTCTTGGAATTCAAAAAACAGTCATTCTGTTCCTTGCCTTTCTTTTGACTGCTAATGCTTTGCAGAAGGTTTTGGTGATGGATTGGTTTGTCTAGGTGTTTGTTACTTTCTGACATTGAATAGTGTATGCAGAGTTAATGCCATGAGTTTCAGACAGACTGAGAAATCCTCCTTCAGCTTTCTCCTGAGCCCTAGGAACTCATTTCACATCTCATTCGTTAGACAAACTAGCTGATCTGAAAACAGAATGCAAAATACCCCAGATACATTGCTCTGATGTAAAAGTTTAGTAACCTGTTTCCCCAAGGAGTGCCAATAACTCAGTTTCTAAACCTCAAAGAAAACTCGATTCTGAGGGTCCAATTTATGATGGCTTGAAAATGAATGTAGGGTAGTGTTTATGAGAACCGTAAGCTAAAGACAACAAGCATTTGTTAGTTTAAGATGGCAGGCCTGACCCTCACCTGTAATCTCTGAAGATTACCGGCTCCTACTGCACTCACAAAACTGACAATGCGCTGTTCATAGCATACTGGCCTGGGGCAGATTCATAACAACTCACATTTCTGCTCAGGGGATATAATTTCACTGCTTTGACACAAGTAGTGTTTCTTTTGCCCTTCTCAAATGAGTGACAACTCCCATATACTCTCTCTATGTGTTGGGCCTTTTGCTGTCAATTCTAATGTGCTTTTTCAATTTCACATGTACACATCTGCAAAGTTAAAACAGATATTTCCTTGTATGGATGTAGACTACTAGGATGAGGAGACTTACTAAGATGATGTTCAGGTAAACACCCTGAATTCAGATATTTATATGAAACTATAAGGTATTGCTTAGTCTACAAAGTTGACAGGAAATTTTTTGATGGTGTAGTTTCCTGCTTGATCTCTGGAACTTTATTGTAAATTCATTTGGAAATTCATAGTTTCTGAAGCAAGAGGAGACCTTTGTTAGCCTGTGTCTGACATCATGCTAATGTAAGTCAGAGCACCTGAACTGGCTATTTTGGCATGAAAACTGTCACTTCTGTTTGAGTGATACTGCATCTGAAAAGATTTGTACATAGGGAAGCATTCAGGCTTCAAATGTAAAGAATTAAAAGACTTAAGTGGCAGAGAAACTACACCGTTCCTTTGGTAATGTCTTCTTATGATTTAATTGACTTCTCCATTTAAAAATGTGCGTTTTAGTTCTAGTCTGAATTAACTGAATTACTAGTTTCTAGCTGTTGCACTTCACTGACTTTTTTCTGCTGTTGTTACCACTAGATCTTTCTTTCCTGTAGGTACTAGCTTGCGTGTCAATGTGTGCTTCAAACTCATGCCTCTTTGTGGTGCAGACAAACTCTGCATTGTCTCTGAAGAAGTACTGATCTTAGTAAGCAAGCCCAGTACAAGGTAGGTGGGGATCCAGGTGCAGAGGGGTTAATGATACCAAAGCTACCTCTGGAAGAGCCCAGAGCAGAGCTAGACTCCATGCTCTCACTTTGAGAGCTCTAGGCATTGCTTTTGCCCAAACCATTTTGATCTGTTATTAACATAGCAGCCTTTTACAGATGAGATTATCGTCTACAAAACCCTGCAGAGTAAAAGACTCCTTTCAGTACCTGTAACAACATAGGCTTAGGAAAATGCCAGCAGGTATAGATTTTATTCTGCATTCTCTAAACTGGCCAAATTCTCCCATTGATTTTAATACCTCTCTTGCCTGAGTAATTGTTATGTGAGCAGGTCATGATTGAAATGGCCTAATCCCCATTTACAGGAAATGTGTATGAAATAGAATAGAAATATCCAGAGAATGCAGCCAAGTGATCATTGCGTGTGTGGTAAAAAGGGTTTCAGTGAGGTAGAAAGTAGTTTTAGCTTTAAAGATAAAGCTACCACACTGAATTCTTTGCCTCTCCTTTTCATTTCCTTCCACCATTGCCCCTGCTGCTATTTAGAGACCTTTTTCCTCCTTTTTTTGTCAGTTTCTTCCAGGGTCTTGGAAGCTAAATGTTGATTCTGCCTACAGCTCTGTTCAGCTCAGAGTTTGATTTTGAGCTGGCTGAAAATCATTAGTTACACAAATTCCTAAATCCATTAAACAGTTTCCTCCTCTAATTCAAAAAACGTAGCCAAGAAACTCAGGTCCCCTTAGTTCCACCCAACCCCCCCTTTTTTTTTTCAACAGACTCAAACAGCAAGACTAAAAAATATGGTAGGTGACTTTTTTCCTCTTGATGTCTTGAGTTGATCAAATCCCCTTAAGATTCTTGGGTTTTTTTGCTTTTGAACTAATTTTCATAAAGCAAACACAATCTAAAACTTGACCAACAGGACAGAGCATCATGGGTAACATTAGCAGATGTCCATAGTATTAAAAAGCTTCATCCTACACTTGCCAGAGGTAGACGTACTGGTAAAAACTTCTCTCTGGTTTTGGTGACACAAGATTGCACTTGTATCAATCACGGAAGCACTTAGCTGACCAAAGATAATGCTGTAGCTGAAGGATTTTTTCCCCTTAAAATTCTTTCTGCAGAAAAAAGTACATTAAGATAAATACTCCAGYGTTGGTTGCACAGAAGGAGGCCTCTGTCCTTGTTGAGCAATGTTATTAGATTAAAAAAATAGAAACACACAGTGCAGTCTGCCCATCATTATTCCAGTATAAATCTGGTATCCTTCTGGTTGTGCAGAGAACCATTCCCGCTTTACATCAAGGCACATGACAGCAGAGTTTGCCTCCTGATTTCTTGGTATTACTTAGAAAGGATTATTTTATGTCTGTATATTATTACATGAACCTTTTTTCTGGGAGGAATGAGAGCTCATTTATTCCCTTGAAAACTATGATTTAAAGTTAGGGCAATCAGATTCCAAGCTACTGATTTTCTTGAGTCCAGGTGTAACAGATACTTTCGTGTGTGACCTCTGTGTGAACTTGAAGGAGAGAAAAAGGGAGGAGGGGAATAAATGAGAGAGAGAAAGAGAAATGGTTAAGGGGGGAGATGATCCTGTAAATGGAGTAACCTTGCTTGATCATCACAAGAGAACAAACTCTCTAGGGGCCAAAGGATTACTGTGTCTACAAAGGTCCAATAAAGGGGAAGGYTGGGCTACTTACAGTGTCATCATAGCTGTAATTCTCAAGCCATAATAAAACTCTGGTATGTTATTAATTCAGCTGTTCCGGTTGCTGTAGAGATGATATTCAAGTACTGCCATTAATTCATCTTTTTACTCACTAATATATTATTTTCTACAGGGATTCATTGTTTTAACCCTCAAAGTGAATTAGCCTGTGGCATATTTCAAAGGTTTCTGCCCAATTAAATCAGTCCAAGGACATCCACATTGCATCAGAGCCACTAGCATTACATTAGCAAAGATAAAATCCCCAGTCAAGAGGGTAGGATATCTTTAATGGGACTTTATCACTGAGACTTCAAGTTATATATATGAGAAGGAAAATGTGCTTAGCTATTCCCACAGAGATCATGCACTCTAAAATTGCCTTAAAATGCACAATCACTAACAGCAGTATTTGTCACACTCATCGCTCATTAGTTTAGACCAGAAAATTACTTCTGAATAAATGCTGATTTGCTGCAGAAAAAATATAAAGCAGTAACGTGTAACTAAAAATGATCATCAAAACCCCAGCATTGCTGGGACTTGTTTTTTACACTTGTGGGTGATGAAGGGGTTTTAGCTAAAAAGAAAATGAGCATATATAGCACTGATAGAAAGAGAAAATGGTAAAAAGCAAAGTGGCATGAGCAGGACATGAGAACTAGCTGAGCAGGAGTTAAGAAGCTTTGGTGGACCTGTGCTTGTCTGGGGTCTCGGTACCATGTTCGGCAGAATATAGCGCCATATTGTTCAGGATTTTCCATCATCTACCATATCCGGGCTTCCTGTTACTCTGGATTATGGAGAGCTGCCTGTGTATATTCCTCCCATCAGACTTGTCTGTACCCTAACTGCAGGCTGGAGAAAATAGCAGATGGAAGTAGCCATCCTGGATCAAACCCTCTTATGTTCTCCCCTGCCCTCTGTGTAGAGTAAGCACAACTGTGTTGTTAATTTTGTGCTTGTGATTACTTGCAGAAACTGGGCTGAGGGTAGGCGTGAGCGTTGTATACCTACACTATTTGAATGTCTGTCCCCAAATTCTAAGTCTCGCAGTCTTCTGTAATTCATATATTTACCATTATTAGTGGCTTATGCAGAATACCACCTATTCTTACTGGCACAGTTTTTTCTAGAAATTAAGGAGAAACATTTCAGGATATCATTTATTTTCATGGTATCAGTACCTGTTTTTATGACAATGCCATTTACAAAGATCGAACACTGCTCAGATGCAGAATTCATTGGTATCAGAAAATAACAGTGCAGAACATAAAGACAGGACAGATTTTTACTAGGTATTATACCACACTAGGGAAGACATTTAAAACACAAATAGACAACATGTAGCACATGTACTATTAAGCTTTTACAGGGCATTATTCCACTCAAGGGAGACTTGTGGTGTGAAAAGAGAGAAAAACAACGCAGGATGCAGAGAGCAAGACAGATCTTTACAGGGAATTATCCCACACCAGGGAGGCTGCTATTGTGAACAGAGGAAAGAAAAACAAGGCAGAACATAAAGACAAGAGATTTTACTGGCTTTAACGTTTGCCTCTGTGTGATCTAAGGCAAAAGGGGTAGCACTGGGTGAAGAATTCACTCTGAAAAACTCATTCTAAGATCTCAATCTGTTTTTCTGTTTGCTAATTGTGAAGGTCGAACTCTGCAATTTTTTCACCAACAAAAGTTGTTCCATGGATATTTTTGCCTCAATCTATAGGCTGAAATGGCCAGTGAGACACTAGTGAATGTACTGAGAACAGTTCTTTTCAGAGTTCAGGTTTTTCAAACACCTTGAAATAGAGCTGTACAAATAGAAAAGACAAGTTGGATTTTGCTGAAAAGGGAGTTCAAGGGGACCAAAAATAGTTACTGACTTAGGGTCAAAATAGGCAAATGATTTCAGACAAAAAAAAGAGTACAATTTCAAAATGCCACTTTTCTTGTAAATTTAGATGTAAATAAGAAAGGGTGTTTGGTCTCTTAAATATCTCAGAATAAAAATGTTTGCTTTCAGATTGACACCAAATATTTTATTCTGGTCTTATTTTTTTTTTATTTCCTCAGTGAGAACCCCTAAAGCAACAATTTTAATTTTGAGTCATTCTGAATTAAAAAGTGGTTTTGTTAACCTTCACTTATTCAGACACCATTTGCAAACATGCAAGTCTCTGAGCACTGACATTAGWAAAGCCTCATTCCTTACAGACTATAATCCTACAATTTCCTACACAAGCATCTTATGTTGATTTTTCCTTTGGTATCTGAGAGGCACAAATCCTTCCCACAGCTGAGCATTTATAAAGTTTCTGAGGATTCCCTGGTGTCTAATAAGGAGATACCATGATGTAGCCCTTCTCAGAATCAGGTCTCATGACAACCTTCTTTTCTCAACGGAAGTCTGTAGTAAATGCTCTTTTGAGATATCTGTCTGCTATAGCATATTTGCTTGAAATGAATCCACAGATGTGAAAGCTACAATGATGGGGAATCAGCATAGTCCTATGGCCCTTTTTCCCAGAGCAAACTAGATTAAAATTGCTCATTGGTCAGCTTTACTGGGCAGTATTGTATTCTCTGTCCTCCTGTGGTCCATCACACAGTGCAAGGGGAGAGGCAGGTATACCAGGAGCCCTGTCAGAAAAGGGGCAGTCTGCCAGCTGGGACCTAGGCTGGGCAAGTAGGGTCACTAATCTGCTGCCACAAAACTCTGGGTGACAGATAGCCTGCCCTGCACTCCTAACAACTACTGCATCCTCTTATTCACATAGATCTGTATCTTACTTTCTTACCTGTAAAGCAGGGCTTGCTATGCTGCGTGCCACAAGTATGGCCTTATTACTCATTATAAAATGTTCAAATATTATAGGGAAGAAAGTGATATAAGCTGCTTTGTATGATTTAATAGAAAATGTGAATGTTTTCATAGGCTTTTCAGGTCATTCTATAGCATTTAGTAGGCTACTATGTGCTTCCGAGTGTGTAATTAAAAAAAAAACAACACAACAGAACCAAACCTGAACAATCCAACCATATAAAAATCAGAGCTCAGTTTCTCCTGTTAAATTCTGTGGCCTCATGAATAACTCTTTTGGTGTGATGTCATGACTGATAAACTCTAGGAGGCTTTTCTAAAGAAAGGGGGATTGCAGGAACAGCAGTTTTTTGAAAAAGAGTAGGAAAAAAATCAAGTAGGTAAAACTCACAAGGGTAGGAAGAACTGGCAGTTAAAACAAAGGGAGGGGATACAGAAGGTGATTTTTTCAAAGAAGTTGAACAAGGTCCTGAATAGCTAAGAAAATAATAGCAATAAGATAAAGAAATATTAAAGAGGGTGGAAATAAGGAGGAAACCCAGAATGTGGAAAACATCCAGTGGGTGGGGAAAGAACAATTGTTATGATTTATGCACTTTGGCTGGCACAAACTCACTGGTACGCAGTAGCTAGTTTCTAAGACTCCTGTAATTCAGTAACTTGTTTGTTTTCTCTTGGGTTTGGGTGGGGGGGGAACCCAAACCATCACCTTCTTCCTTCTTTCTTACAGCAGAACTGTGCATAGTCTGTCTGATCGTGGGGGCAAGCTGGAATATCATACCTGTAGAAATGAGCCAAGAACTATATTTCGGTATTTATTTTTATCTACATAGCATCTCTCTGCTGAAGTGCTCATATCATAATAATCAATAATGTTTCTGTTCAGGGCATGTTATTGTGCGTACACATAATTTGTCCTCCTCTAATTGGATCTTGTTTGCTTTTAAGTATTTGCTGTTTTTTTTTTTTTTCTCCTGTGATCCATGCATGGATTCCAGGAATAAGGACATATAATCTCTCCTCTTTCATACTGGCCTCCTAAAGAGGGCCAATCCTGGGAGGCCATCAACCGAGAGAATATGCCATTGTTGTAGCTAATAAAATTAGGGGAAACAAAGAGCTGCATCTTGTATTTTACCTTGTAAGTGGTACAATTTAAGCTTTGTCAGGATTCTTTTGGGGTCAAAGTCCAAGGGACTGCTGCTGACAGAGAGACTTCTTCCTTAGCCATGCCTGGCACTGCTTAGGGCTGGGGTAAGGACAATTAGAGCATTCCCACCTGACTCGGAGCTGCTACAGGGCAGAACCTGCCTCGACACTGGTAAGCCCAAACTGCTGAGAGCTTTGGCTTAACTTCAGGAATGATGCAGAATGAATTGATGCTAGAGCTTTCCCCCAACTGTTCAGTTACTGACTTTCAAGTGTTAACAGGTACTTGTCAAATCTTACAACTGAGTAAAGAACTCCACTCTTGTCAGTAGGGGCATTGTTTGTACTGGGCAACTCACAAAAGCATCTGCATTAATATTCTTGTGGTCATGCTCTGCATTTTATATATGCCTGTGGGAATGCCAGAGATACCTGGCGGTCTTGTTTGCCTTCATCCATGTGCTTTCATCTAGAGACAGAGTGAGATGCTGTCAGCAACCTCTGGGCGCAGCTGGAGGCAAATGGGGGCAAGACACTGGAAAAAGTCATGATGGTGAAAATTACATCCTTCTTCTGCTATTGCACAAAAATGCTTCATGATGGAAAGTGTGTTCATGACAGTGAGATGTATACAAAATTTTTTTGTTGTTGCATGGTCCTATCTTCTGTTGGTGTGTAATTTGTTCATTCAGTAGCTGGTATTACTGCTGTCCTCAAATTCAGTTTATACTTAATACAGTTGAATTACGACTCAATCATAATAGGTACAGCCCTAAAAAGTCTGAAAATCATGGGCCTAAGAACCTCATTTTACTGAAAATGTTTCTTCATTCTGAAGAATCTGAAAAATTCTGAAAGAAAGGTTCTGAAAAAATATTTGTGACCCAATTCACTGAATGATATCTGATGTCTGATGAACTCTTTCTGATCTGCAAATGGCAAAAACCAAGTTTTGATTGTGTGGACCATTCAGTGTAACGGGTGGTTAACTCTGAGCTCTCTACAGTGCTGTAATTGGTGGATCTGCTGCATCCTCACTCTTTGCTGAGGTGACTAGAAGTAGTCTTTCACTCAAGATAATTTCATTCCTTAGGACAGAGGGAAACTGGGGAATTTTCAACCTGCCCAGCAGGGATCACAGTGATACTGTGTAGCTTAAGAGATAGCTGTTGTGAATGTGGTCTCTAATACCACTAGAGAAACAGGATATGGAAGAGGCCCTTGGATTCTAGGCTATGCTGTGGTGGCAAGGGATGGCGGGTGCATACAAGAATTATCCTGTATGTTACGATGGACTGAAAAGCTGTCCACTGTACAGCCTAAGGTGTTGCCCATGACCAGACTGGAAAGAGTGTGTGTTTGTGTGTGTGCATGTTTGTATTTTTTATTTATCAAATTTAAGATTTAGGCTTCTGGCTCTCACTCTGGGAATGGGTGAGAGAGGAAAGAACTTGTTTTAATATTTGCATGAGGTAGTTCTACCTTGCAGTATATAGCTTACTGGATATTTACATGATCTTTTACTAATGATTGCAATAATTTTTCTGCTCCTGTAGGAAAGCATTTGTTCCCATTGTTTTGTTTTTTCCAGACTTTTTTTCTTACTTTTTTGCTTACTGCTGGGCTCACAAGTAAATCTCCCTAAACAGCAAATGAGCACTCAAAAGTAAGCTATGTTCAAGGAGGGGTGGGACTAGGCTGTGTGCACCATCCCCTCGCTCACTTCTCCCCAGGGCTCAGTGGAGAGAGGGTCTGCATCTCTGTATAACCCCAGTTCTCAATACATCTGCTCAAGCGGAAGGTCTGTGAACTTAAAGCAGGAGGGCATCTAATATTTCTTTTCACTTCCAGATTTTCTGTGCTTATAAATATCAATTACAAGGTTTGTGTAAATTATAGGGATGATGAATTTGGAGTAGCTACAGTATGTTTAAAATGTCTGTACAGGGACAATAAGGAGATTGTGAAAATCTGCTCTAGGAAATCTCAGACACATTTATAGATAATTAATGCAATGTGTGGAAACCTGAAATCAGCACTTTTTTTTTTTTTTTATAAACTAGCAATTTAGGAGTGCATTTCAGGAGCACATTAAGTTAACTGTTATTAGATGAGGAAATGTTAAGATTATTAAGATAATAAAAACAATTAGTGTAAGGGTTTTTTTTGTATAACATAGGTCTCATACAGAAAATCTACTATACAGGAGGAACTACAAATATTTGGGGGAATTTCAGGTAGGAGTCAGGGCTTAAGGGTCTTGAGCTTCTGGATCGTTTTGCAGCAGGAAAAGATTGCTTTATGACTAATGTACTCTTTGAAACACAGAGATGTGATACTGGGATTGAAGATGTGGCCACCATAAGAGGGTTTCGGGTAGTGGGTAAGAAGTTTGTCCATCAATCTTGCATCCTTTGGCAGTAAGTCATGGCAGCTTGAAGAAGAATGTTAATTTGTTTATTTGCTCGCATAATGATGCAGAGAAGCTTGTCTTGTTTGCCTATGTTATAAATGTTTAGAAATTGTTCCTGGAAGGTTACTGCATCTAG
The DNA here is from genome assembly GCF_003343035.1 of Apteryx rowi. Taxonomy (NCBI): domain Eukaryota; kingdom Metazoa; phylum Chordata; class Aves; order Apterygiformes; family Apterygidae; genus Apteryx; species Apteryx rowi. Next base: position 2,342,638 of record NW_020450085.1, on the reverse strand, counting down.
TTTTCTTATGTTTAAGCAGTAAATCAAGAGTATTTCCATTGGCATTAATAGGTTGAAATCATCGTAAGGATGCTGGAAAGGAGATGAGAATTGCACCCACTCTGTATTTCAATAATAGAGAGTATCATTCAGTGTTAAGTATTTACAATGCATGATGGAAGCTGTCTTTAATATCAAGACAACGCATTTTCATAGATGTTTTGTGCTTCTCAGAAAATGGTATCCTCACATTCTTTTAGTTTTGCTCCTGTGAAAATGATTAAAAGTTAACAATCACTTTGGGCAGAAATAATACCAGGTCAATAATTTCTTTATTATAAACTTATGACATCAGCTTGAGGTACTTTATAATCCTTGCATCACATTTGTTCAGTTGTTTCCTGGGCCCTTATCTGAGTCACCGCTATTGATTCTTGTTGGCTAGTTTGTTGTTGTGTCCAAACCTATTTTTCTGGATTAGCTTCACACTGGACCTAATTAAGGGGATCTTCATGGCACGCATATTTTCCATCTGGTAGTTTATTCAAATGATCTCTCTTCATTTACTAATCACAAATGCCAGCATTTCATATGACAAATTCTTGTCCTTCAGAATGGCTTCCATGTCACAATGCATAGTTGTCAATCTAAATTTAACTTGACTTTTCCATGTGATAGGTCTCTTGGAGATGCTCTATCTGGCCAACATGCATGGCCTTTATTCGCCTCCTCCTACTTCAGGAAGAGGTAGAAGTGCAGTTTTTGTTTTGACATATGACCTATTAGCTGAAAATATGGTAACTTCAGGCTTGAGTGGAAACATATAATTGCGTATTTTTTTGTATGTATCAGGTTGTCTGCCTGTTGTTCTGTCAGGTGCATTCCATAGCATGTCTCACCTGACTGTTGTTGGAAATGATCACCTTCATCTGAGGAGAACAGAAAAAGCCCAGATCCCACAGTGTCTCTCAGCTGTTTCCTATCTTCCCTGAACTAGAGACTGTCATTTTGAAACACCTCCTTTGGAAAGACTATAAGCAATGTCTCTTGCTGTCAAATTTTGACACATGTTATATGTGTCTGGGTCCTGCGTGYAGCAGTAGGCCTTAATTGCCCTGACCAGCCTCACCTGGGACCTCTGCCCACCCCCTCTGCACCTGTATCCAGGAGCCTCATTAAAGTTCAGACCTGGGCCCATAGGCCTGACCTGGGCTGGGAGCACAGAGTGGGGTGGTGATAGCAGCAGTCCAGGGATTGTCTGGTAACATGTTAGGTCCGTGGTCAGTCTGGGAAATCTGAACATCATCAACAGCAACCCAGGAGCAGGGCTGGGAATGGGAACACCTGTGACAAGGCTGGAGGCCACCCAGGAGTGAGCTGAAATGAGACCTGCTCCTGGACTGGTGGGCAGGGAGTGGGTGGAGGTCTGAGGAGAGGCTGGCTGGGACTGTTCAGGCCTATTGGTGCACTCAGGGCCCTGATGATATGGAATTAAAATGCCTGGTTTTGTGAGGTTTTTGTGGGGCTTTATATGGTAAAGCACTATATATCTCTGTCAGTTCTAATGGCACTGTAAGCTGACRTGTCTCTGAGTTCTGGTTGCTGTGGTGTGCAGGGTTTTTCATTTGTTTGTTTTTACTTTCAGATAGTTTATTTCCAAAAGTTGTTATGAGTGTTCAGGAAAAGCCTGTGGGTTTCACCTGGAATCCAGGAGAAAGTGATTCAGTCTAAAGCCTTAAATAACCTCTGTTTTGTGTAAAAATGGGACCACATTCTTTTGCATGTACTGATCTTTTGTCCACCTTTGTGCACAGTGGGCCTGAGTTTCACATCTGCAACAAAATCTGAGATGAGGCCAAGGCTCTTGGTGTCTGGTTTCATTGCTGACATCTCACAGTACTCTGTTACATATCTSTGTATAGAATATCTATCTATACTAGTCATTAACTTGGGCTCATTACAGCTTGCCATCTGTACTGGTGACAAAATGAGCTACATTATAGCCTCAGAATGCTGTGATCTCAAAATGATTTTGCCCTGCATCTTCCTCAAAGCATGTGCAAAGCAGTCAGGGAAATTAGCACTACAAGGAACTCTTCTTTCCTTGCATTTTTTGTTCTGTTCCTTTCACTTATTTCAAAACTTTGCAGTAGTTTTAAGTTCCCCTCCAGGATAATATGAAGAGACATGCTTATCCCTGTCTCTTCATAATTTCATTTTATTTGGTTTGTGGGTTCTTTTTTTCCTATGGGTGATGGTTTTATTGCCATCTATTTTTAAGCAATGTTAAATGTTGCTCAGGCTTTGAGTGAAGGGGGTGTGCTATATGCCTTTGGGTCAATACCACTCAAAACAGAAAATATATTGTAAGCCCCTCCTCAGACAGAAAACAATGCCTTTGTTCAGAAAGAGAGAAGACAGGAAAGAAAGCTAGGGTAAGGATAGAGACAGTTTCTGGGCATAAACAGGTAACCTGATCTTGGGAGATTATGGAAGATTAGTGTCCTCTCAAGGAGCAGAGAGTTTCTTTTGGGAGAATAAAACCCATGGATTAAGTACAGAGGTACCTGTCTCTGGTTGTGTGTGGCAACAGTGTTAAGATTCTGCCTAACAGAGGAATTACATGGTGAGCCAGCTGACACTTTCTGAAGTCTTCTGTATTTGCCAATGTTGCAAGCCTCAACAAATTCATGGACACCTTGGAGAAGTTAAAATCCCCACTAGGCTGGGAGAGTTCCTTGCTCTGTCATACTTTTTACAAAGGAAAAGTTTTAAATGCAACTTTTTGCCAAGCACTGCTCAAAAACAATGAGAGGAGGAAAACCCCTTAACTGGATCTATTGATATCCTAATGTCTAGCTTTCCTCTTCCCCTTTTCTTCCCAGGAAAGAAACCATCCTAAATTCACTGTCTCTTCAGTTCTAGACTTGTTTAGACACCTGATTCCCCCCTCCCTTCACCCCCAATTCCCTCTTCCCATGGCTGTGCCTTCCTGTTTGCCTTTTGTCCAAGAAGACATGCCTCAGCGCTGACAGCACTGCTGCTCTTCCTGCAAACTGCTCTGCACTTTGGTATCTCACTGCAGTTCCTGCCTTAGTGCTGACAAGCTGACCTCTAGCAGTGTGTTCAAAATCAGGAGTGTTTGATGGTTTTGTGATAAATTGCAAAAAAAGGTAAATTCATTTGCTTGAGGAATATGAGAAGGGATTAAGCTTTATATTGCCACAATCAGAAACTGGTCATCTCCAAGTATGCTTGGAGTATGGTTACCCAATTTCCCGGGGGAAAGTATCATGTTATTTTCAGTATAAGTGGCCCTATTTCTTGCTGTTTTTATTTATTTATACCTCTTAGGTTGGTTTTCCAAACTTTCTCTCAAAAAAGTAAAAATAAAGCATTCATTTTCCCTTGGCTCTTATAAAGATACAGTTGAGAGTACTGTGTTATCTCTCATGGCTTTGCCTACCCTGAAGCAATGAACCACTGGGAACTGAACTGATTATATATATACTGAAAGTATAATTGCACTGCTCTCTCTATATCTGTCTCACAATTCTTGGAAAACCTTACTGATACACATGTGATTGAAAGCTATATTGGCAAAAGAGACAAAATCAATATGTAGAAAGGTAAGAAGGTACCTACTTTTGATTACAGTTGGATCACACTCTATACTAATAGCATAGACTTCACTGTAGGGGTTGTCARGATCTGGATGTATCGGATGCATCATTACCATAGTAATCTTAATTTCATGAGATTGGCTTTTATTATTATTTAGGTGAGAAGTAACTGAAGCTTTCAGAATGCTTCCAACAGTTAGCTCTGAAGACAACTAGAGATCCCCTTCTTAAGAGTGCTGGCTTCTCTATGTTAATCATAACTTCTTTGGTCTTCTGTAAAAATTGGTTAAAAGGGAAATGAAAAGCTACCTCAGAACGAATTTTGAATCTTTTAAATAAGGGAGTTACTTTTTAAAAGGGAGTTACTTTAAAAATCTGCTCCTGCCCCCATCTCCCCCTCCCCCCCACCCCAAACTCTGGAAGGATTATAATGAAAAAAGCATTTTTGTCACTATAGCTGATGGGGGGAGGTGTGGGACAAAGACAAAGATGTAGCTTGGGTTTTTGTGGGAAAGCATTGCAATTGCATAGATACAGTGGGAGACGAGACAATTTCCTAAACTTCAAACCAAGCTAAATATGTAGGTTCCATATAACATTCAATCTTTTGAGCTTCTAACAGAAGCAGGATATACCCCATGGATAAACTAGTAAACAGATTCACTGACTTTTACTGTAGTCTGTATAAACCTTGTTGATTAATTATATCCTCTTAAAATTTGGGGATTTTGATTGTATAGGAATGTAATTAAACCTGTCTTATAGCCTTGGATCCAAAGGTGGCTAATGGATGAATTGTTTCAGGAGGATGCAATACTTTTTCAAAACAAATAAATGCACTCTTTAAAATGGGACTTTCTGCAACTATGTTGTCAATCTATCTGTCTGTCTTTCAGTTCCTGGTAGCTTTGGAACTAACTGGCCATTTTCATCCAAATTTAGCAGAGCTGTTAGTTTCAAAGGCATGATGCCATACATATTGGTGGCTCAGTAGATGATGTGTCCCCAAAAGAAGAATGATTATAATTTTAATGATTTCAGAAAGCAGCAGGCAGCTGAACAGTCATCACGCATAGCTTAAGTTTGATAGCAGCAACCACTAACCACTATGGTTTAAAAAGTTCTCTRTGATGTCCTCAGCTTATGGGAGGGTATGTAGTTCTGGGGGCTAAGAGGAAAAGTGAGAGTGATAGGAGATGGTGTGAGGGAGAGGAGGAGCTGGCAAGGGATATAGGACACAAATGAATAGGAAACTTGCTTTACTTAGTAGTGCCTGCGAGATAGTTTGCCTTTTTTTTTTTTTAACTGTCATTTATTAAGAAAGGTTCTGATGTCATCTAAGAAGACTGTACTGTATAGTATGGACATTCACAGTGCACTAAGGTTTTTAGCAGAAAAGGGAGAGTTTGAATAGAATAAGTAGCAGTAAAACCTGAAAGTAGGGATTAAATTGAGGATTACAGTATTGAGATGAAACCAACGTTCCCTCCTAAATTGGATAGTACAAGTGTGAAAAGTGCTTATGAGGCTATTGATGTGAGTACTTAGCCCACTACAAATGCAAGTGGACAACAGAACACTTTTCAGTACAATGGTGAAAGGTGTCAGCTATAGCAGGATGCTTTTTTGTTATTTTTAAGTTAAGTTGCCATAACTACCTAGAATGCCTGGAAACACAAGCTCTAGCATTGTCTTTCCTTGTAAAATCATATTCAGGCTGGCACCTTTTGTACAAAACAAGCTTCTTATAGGTTTGATTTAGTTCTATATAAAACTATAAACTCTAGCTTCTGTGGACATGTTATCTTTGCCAAAATGGTATCCATCTCTGCTCCCAGGCTTTCTGTGGCTGGGGGAGCCTCTGGCTGGTTTGAGGGATGCACATTGCAGGAAACTATTGTATTCCCAGACCTGCTGAGCTGGTAGTAACATCTCTCAGTGATACAGAACCATTTCCTTCTCCTGCCCACAAAATAAGAGGGATTTCTAGGCATGTAACCCTCCTATTAGTCAAAAATGGAAAAGCAGGCAGGTGATGGGGGGGAGCAAGGCAGTTCCCCCTGCTTCTGTGCTGCCTGGTTTTGGAGGAGATAAGAGCTCTAGCTTGCAAGTGGAGCACTGAAGTCTTGCTTCTGCCACAGACCTTATGAATGCTTCGAGCAAGATTTGAGCAAGGCTCTTAGTGCCTCCTATTAGTACAGTAGAGATTATCCCACTTCTTTACCTCAGAGGTGTAGAGAGGGTAACTGCAGTAAGGGTTGCTGAGTGCTCAGCTACTCTGATAGTAAAAGCCAATTAATACTTCTGCTAGGTAGAACGTCCTAGCTACTTTTTAAGGGAAGTGAGGTGTGAAAGTTAAGAATGAGCTTTCTGGCACTTCAGATTTTGTAGGAGAGCTTTCTTTCTATGGTAGCATGGATAACGTGTCTGTTTCCAAGAAAGGCAAAGGTAAGGTAAAACATAGTTTGCAGACTGGATTAACTGTCCATTTACTTATGATGATCACTGGCACTGGAAATCAAAGAATGAGTACACTGGATAAAGCTGTACAGAGAAATAAGGAAAACATCAATGAAGTTTCTTTATGACTGAGATGATAGAAATGTGGTGCAGGGTAAAGTATGGAAAACAGGGAAAAGAAAGCTAGAGACACCTTTATTTAAACTGTGGTACTATTGTCATGCTCAAGTAGTTTTTGTTGTTTGCTGAATCTAGCCGTGTGTGTGTGTATATATGTACACATGTAYGATGGACGAAGCAACCGACTTGTTGCAAGCCTACAGACTGACAAAAGAGAATAAGGAATATAGTTTAGACAAGGCTCTATCTGGCAGTTCTGTCATCTGTATTATTAATGTCCTGTGTTTGGTCTCTGTGGAGAGCTTAAAGTGTGCCAGAGACAGGATGTGCATTCAGTGAACATTTCCTGTGATACTGGATTCGTAATGTTTTTTAATAGTCTTGAAAGTTGTTTAACTCCCCAACCCCCCTTATCTGTCTTCCCTTCCAGTTATGTCCGAAATACTTGATTTGCATTGAATTGGTTCCAACACTAGTCACTGAATGTTTTACTTTCACTGAAAGAAGAAAGAGAAAAAGCCTAGCTCAAGAGGAAAAGGTAGAGGCAAATGTGAATTATCAGAGCTATTGCTGGCTTAAGATTTGTGAATAGTTTGGGAGTTTGTTTTCAAGAAAGGGAGGGAAAATGTAGTTTTAATGGGGAAGGAATTGGGAGTGATTTGTCCTCATAGATTTATTGCTTTGTTTTCTTCTGTAATCTTGTTTCCAACTTTGCATTCAGGAGCTCAAGCTTCTTTTGCTAGTATAAGCTTCTAATATTTCCATTCCACTTCAGTAGCCTTGAAGTGATGTTTAAATGAACTTACATTATTGACAAACCCAGGGTGCCATCTTGTTTAGAGTAATAAAATGGTGTGTGTTGCAACCTTTTGGAAAACACAGGTAAATTTGAGGGACTGGTCACTTGACAAGCTGAAAGTGCAACTCCAAATTGCAGTGAAGCCTGGTGTTAGATGTCAAATTCTGGAGAGGGAGGGAAAGATCAGCCCTACTCCAGCCAGGAAAAGAAGCAAAGTGACAACTCTTTTCCTTTCTGGTTTGTCACATGCCATTAACACTTGTACCTTTCAATCCCACTGGAGAACGTGGTCTCCTCTAAGATCCTATAGCCAGGAATATTTAGTTTGGTCCAGAAGAACTGATTAGGAGTAGGGTACGTATTTTACTTTCTGAAATTGTGAGCTAGCTGTTGGAGAACAAGGTGGCTAATTGCACTGAGGGCCTTGCATTCCTACATCATATACTGAACTTTGTACATGCAAATCTTGCCTGGCCTCCTCCCTCCAGCTCTTGTTGATACTGCTCACATTTGACAATTATTCTCTTCCTTCCTTCCTAATATTATTTTCTAGCRTTAATAGGACGTGGCAACAGTGGAAAGCTTCAGATCAACATGGTAGTGGTATAAAAAGTTTTTTTTTTAAGTCTCTGATATAACAGTCAGATCTCTTCAAACATTACTTTCCTCCTCTAGGCTCATGTTTCAGTATTTCTGTGCTCTTATGAATAGCTACATTATTGCTGTATAAATTGAATCATATGAACTCTGGTTTATGATATGAGATTGGCTCTTTCCAATTTAAAACCAGAACATCCTATATTATATGTTTTAGGCTAAAGACAAGCTCTTACATTACTGTAGACACATCCTTCTCTGGTTGCAGCTAAGCTGGAAGAGGAGACCTGCCTCCAGGTGGCTGTCTTTGTTGCTCTGAAAGAACCTGTCCTCTTGTATCTGCCCACTGAGCTGCTTATGTGATTTCCCACCCCCTACCCCTGCCCTGTTCTAGTCAACATGAACTGCATTAGCATTAGCAAAGACCTGTTATTAAGCTGTTTATGCTAATCAGATTTACTTTGGCTGAAACAAGCACTCAGAAAAGTAGCTCAGCTGGGAGGTCTGAGAGAGCAGTAGCCAGAGGGTGGAGGGAAGCAGTGATGGGGACATTGGCTGACGAGACCTCTTCCGCTGACACAGCTGAAGTTGGGAAAGAGCTTGTGGCCATAGCCTGAGATTAAAGACTTTCAAAGTCTGATGAGAACATGGCTCCGCATTTGCAAACTGTATTTTATATGGCACTGAACTCTTTCCCTCTAGGTTGGAACACTCTCCTACTTCGAGAGGTGCAGCATGTTGTTTTGGATTTGCACTGCGCTGTTCTGGCTCATCTCTTATGTTTACTCAGCACTTTGCATTGAGAAACAACTCAAGTGGGTGGGATGCTCTTCTCTCAGCCAGCCTAGCCCTGGGGAGGTAAGGCTTGTTCTGCAGCCATCCTCAAAGAGGAACACGCTGGTCGTTCTCTATCATCAGCACTAAGCAATAGTTTATAACTGGGGAAATGAGTAATTTATTAAAATGAAATTGGAGTGGAGAGAAACAGAGGTTGTTTAGGATAGAAAGGATGTAGTTATCCAAGTTGGAACATAGCCAAGATGCTTAGATTAATTTCCCTATTCTTTCACAATATTCTTTGGGATCAGTAATGAGAACAAATGGCCATTTGTGCCTAGGTTGTCTCTCTCAGCCTGTACAGGAGATGACTAGAGAATCYGTATAGTGCAAGGGCTCCAGACTTTTACTGAACTTGGAACACTTAGCTCGGCTCTCAAAACAAAGATCTGGCTATTCAAAAGTGTTTGCAGCGCTGATAAAACTATTACTACTAACTGGTAAAAGTTAGTAATGGAGTAGCTCATTAGTCAACACTGCCTCTCTCTGTATATTAAATGAAGAATGTTTTTCAAGTAACAGGAAGGACCATACAGTATCTAATTATACAGAGTAGTTGGTAACTATGTCACTTTTATTTTAATGACACAATCAATTTTATAGATGAAAGTTTGAATTAAAACTTAAGGAAACTGTAGTTTTAGGCAGACAGCCAAAGCTTGAATTACTGTACTTAGTAATCTGAGAAAAAAATAATTTATAGGAGATTACACATGTCTGGGTTTTTTTAGAGGAGCTCTTGATTGCTTTTGCCTTATGTCTCTTTTGAAATATTGACTAGAAATCAGATGAAAAATAATAAACTAGATGACTCAAGTGGCCAGTACTTGGTACGCATGTGCATGGTCTTAACAGTTATGTTAATCAAGCCTGTGGCTGGATTTTGGCATGAAGCTATCATGGTTTGACGTGATGTAAACAATTCAGAACTGCCTGTTAACAGAATGGTGTTTAGATTTTTATCTCATTTATTCCAAAGATGTACTTTTTCACTAACTGAAAAGTCCTTTTAGATAGGACAGAGTTCTGAAAAGTTATCTGGCCTCATTGAAGCTGTAGACATAAAAATCCTTAGCTAACACTGAGGTGTAGAACTCAAATGTCTCTGAACTTACAGTTTTGTAGTTGGTATAAATAGGTCCCTCACCAGTTCTGTGTGTGAGTATAAAGTACAGCAGAGTTTTTTATATCAAATAATGCTTGAGCTGGGCATGAACAAAAATGTTAGAATAGTCTTCCCTAGGCTAAAACCCATCTGTTTTCCAAACTCATAACTGGCTCATCCAGTTGACCTAAATACTTGTTTAAAAACAAAAAAAACCCCAGACTATTCAAATAAACTAGATGCCAGGGTACTTTGTAAAGACTTGGTCTTGGAGAATGTTGTAGTGCCTGAACTGTATTTAAAACAAAACCCACTGAGGAATAACTCTTGTATGGGTACTGTAGGAAGTAGGATAAACATTCTGGCTTAAGGTTATCTAGAAACTGGATATTAATGCAACACATGGAGGAACAGATGGAGGTGATTGTTTCCTCTTTGCGCTGGTTTGTGGAAGTAGCTACATACCTAGATAGAGGATCATGGCTCTCTTCTCAAGGCTCTGCAGAATTACTCTCCAATCAGTCAAAACAAAATTCATGGATTTCCAGCTTTGCCACCTCCCAGTGGTCAAGCCAGGGAGATGTAACAGTGAGCTCAAGTTCGGCTGTGCTTATTTGCATCATGGAGTCTCCAAGATTATCTGAACAGGTATTCTATAACATACATACTCTATAATTGCTGTGGCTAAAGGGTTAATAAATTTTTAAACATATGCTAGTCCATCCTTGGTAGTTTAATATTATTTTAGGATAGATGATTTTTAAGTATGTTCAAAGCTTGCGAGCTGTGCTTTCCATGCTTTTTGATAACAGCTGGCGATCCCCAATTATAGTTCACAGGTTACACATTCATGTGGCAAAATCTGTAAATAAGCTCTGATGGGCAAGTATTCCACTCCCGTAGTTGATTTCTGAGTGCTACAGACTCCATCACCAGGGAGTGGGAGAATGACTTTCCAATAATATTACCTTTCATCATGGCAAGGGATGAAAACACCTACCCCTTGCAAGGTTAAGAAGGGATTATGATATCAGTATTTACGAAATACACCGGAGCTTGTTGGTTGTTTGTAGGGTAAAAATATTTTAAGTTCTTAGATAAACTGTACCTAGTTATTTGCTGACATAAATAATAAATGAAAGTAAGTCAAGCTTCCACTTAACAGCAGATTTGACTATTTTGACCCATTTGTCTTTTCTGCACTTTATGGGAGCTAAAATTTCATTCCTCCAAAAAAGGAGGCAATGGATCCAGAGTGATTGCAGGCAGGAGTGAAGATATCAGTGCTTTCTGCTTCCCACAGTGCAGTGGATGACATGCACTTAATTTGAGCTTAATGGTGGTCTGGGTGCTGAGCAGTTGCCTGCTTTCTCATTCAGGGTTGCTGGAGGACTAGCATCACTAAGCCTCTTCAGAATCCAAGTATTTAGGTTGGAAAATGTATTTAGGAATCACATTTTAGTGCAAGGCAATAATTCAACATCTCATTTTGTTGAGTCCTTGACCTGGACTAAAAGTAAACCAGTTGCTGATTACCCATCTCTTGAGCTATCTACTCTCCCAAACCACAATTAATCAAAGTAATGAGAATGGTTACAATTTTAAGGGTTAAGAATAATTTTCCAAAGCAATTACATTTGTTCTTGGGGTTTTCAGTTTATTCGGTTTAAGGAGATTTGCTCAGACTTATTTCTCAGTAGTTCAGAGAGAGATACATATATAAATATATGGAGTCAAGTGACGTGAAACCAACTGAGCTGCATTCCATTAACCCATAATTGTACCGCTCAGTGACAATTGAAATGACTTAACATAGAAGGTGCCATGGAGATGCACCCACCAGTTAGTCAGAGGAGTCCATGACTGACAGTCTTTTTGCTTTTGTAAGAGAAATTCTCTATTTGTTTGGATAGAATGCATTTTAAGCTATTTATTTATACACTTAACACAATTTAAACCCAATAAACCAACCAGAAAAAGTGCAGTCTGCCTGCTTTTATCACACATCAGCCTTACTGGTATTAATCAATCTTGGTGTCCTGAGGCATTAGCAGATATAATGTCTGATAAAAAGCTGTTTCACTGACTTCCTGTTCCAGAAAATATAGGTATTATTACTGTGTAACACACATCATTTAGTTGGATATGAAGTTAACATGAGGATGTTAGCATTTATAAAGGCATGGTTTAAACTGCATGAGTTTCTTCCCTTTTCTCCTACATTTTTGGAAAAGATTGTTCACTCTTGCCTTCAGAATTCAGCCTCACTTAATGAGGCTGAAAAATCAGATGTTTGGAACAGATTTCTGATCTCTGCTATGCCATTGTAAATCCAGTCTAACCCACTGATTACAGGGGGAGCCTTATGTGCTGAGACTTTCTGAAAATGAAACAGTGCTTATTTCTCTAAAATAGAGCATCCAGCAGTTTAAACACCCCAAAGTAAGTTTACTTATGGAAATACAGTTCACTTTTCTGGGCAAACTCACTCCTATGCAGACGACCTGGACAAGGTCTGTGCACTGCTGATGTCTTTTATGCCCTTGTTCACGGGTATGCATTACCCTACCTATCTCAGAAAAACAGTATCCCTATTTACAATGTGTCCTTTTATCTCCTTTCATTAATGGGCTTGCCTCTTCAAAGGCAGCTTGCTCTTCCTTTGTACAAACATTGCATGTGCCCTTAGCAATTGCTGATTACAGCAGTGAATGTGGGCAGCCAGTTTGGCAAAGCAGGGGTCAGCAGTAAGGCAAACATCCCGATGTTCCCAGATCCTGATACAGAACAGAACTGTGCCTGTGCAGGGAGCTCAGATCTGCTGCAAGAATCCTCCTACACCAGCTGGGATATGCTGGCAGAAGCGTCTAGTGTGTATAGTGACCTAAGAGCCCTGTTAAACTGGACAGGCTGCTTGAAGGATAATTTCCTCTCTGTAGCTTTGGGGGTTTGGTTTTGTATATAGCACTTTGATGGTGTTGCATATATTCAGCACAGAATCCTACTGGATACAGTGAAGAAGAGTGAGTTCAAGAGAAGACGGGAGGAGAACAGTATATTCACAGTACCTAACTTTGTTAGTGCCTACGTTAGGGGTTGGCTAACCTCCCTACACTCCTCATGGAGTCGGTGGGAACGCAATTCAAATCTAATGTAGGTACTATAGACACCTGGAGCTAGTCAGGATGACCCACTCTGTGTCTCTCTGCCTATCCCTTGGGAGCTGTTTTCTGCTTGTGTGGACTTTGCATTGGAAAGGGTCCAGTGGGCTGAACTGCTGGTCTGCCAACAACAGGCTGCAAACCCTTGTGGGTGAACATAGTCTCATAAATTCCCTCTGAGGATGTGAGCAGAGGTATTTGCAGCACAGCACTCCTTGGGACAGCTCTAGGTTGTGATGGTGCCTCCTTGCCTTGCAGCCACAGATCGGTCATTTTTCCAGTTAAACCCAGAGCACAGGGGGATTAAGAGATCATACTAAAACCTGAATTTTTTTTTTCTTTTTCCTAAGGGGGAGGAAGGGAACTTACTGCTGCTTTGGACTCTGCATAAGAGCAGTATTACAATAGGGAATGAGGTGCTATTATTTTAAAAACAAAGGGTTTACTTTATTCTGTCCATCACCTTTCATGTATTTGCCATTTACTCATATGGGAACACATCCTGCTATAGTAGCCTTATGCAACAAAAGCCAACATTTACAGCTCATGGAAGTCTTCATCGTTTGTTGTTTCTAAGGCTGTGCTCCAATTACAAAACAGTTTCTGTAACAGTTTCAAACAGTGTATGCAAATCTGTATGACACCTGTGATATTCAGTGTCTCAAACATATATGTTTTCAACTGTTTTATTGCATGCTACCTGCCATGCATGTTACATAAAACTAGGAAAAGGGTAAAATTATATTTGCTATCATAATAGTATTTCATATTTATGCATACATTGCTACTTGAATGGAAATTTGTTAACTATATTTATTGGGGTCAGATATTGTTCAGAATATTGAAGTGTGTCTTAACTGTGTGCAATTCATTTGCTGCAATTTGTTTTGTTGCTATGAGGGATTTACTGAGTAATCAAGAGGAATGAGAGAAACATGACATTTAATTATTCTAGCATGAAGGAATGCTTTATCACAGGACAAATGTGTATACCTACATAATGAGAACAGGTGTACCATGTGAAAGCACACAGGGAAGTTCTGTGGGAGAGAGGAAAAATGATTTTGTGAAAGGAATTTACTAGCATCTGCACAAAAGTCTTTAAATCCCTTTAATTTACAGCTGTAAAACTAATTTACAAGTGGAGGTACTGAAGACTTACAATTTTAGTGCATGCCTCTCTTTTTATGTATGAGCCRAACATTTCTACGCACACGTAGAAAATCAAAGCAATATGGTTTGCAGCCCATGCTCTGGTGTGCAGTAGGCTGTGGAGGCCTTTCTAGCTGGCACTTGATGAGAGTCATTCCAGTGAAACAGGCATATTCTCTTAATTATTTATGGAGTTACAGGAAAGAGTAATGGATTGGGAAATGGTACTTGCTTTAGGAAAGCAGCCCACCTGTGTCTCCTAGGTAATAACCTTCATGCTGTTTTTATGGTACTCATACATGTGTGAGTTCAAAAATATGAAACGGAGAGATGCACAGAATAAATACTGAAAACCCCAAACAGAAAATTTTGCTTCTGTTAGACTTGGAGGGCTGACTACTTTCAAAGCAAATTGCTTTCCGCTGTTTTTTGCCCCATATTCAGGTCTCAACAACATCTGATGACATTGGCGAAGTAAATTGCAATAAGGACAGTCAGGAAGCACTATCTGTGAGCAAATAGTTGTAAAAATGACCTTAAATAATGGGACTAATGGAACAAATTCTGCTTTCTGTTCCACTGGTAGAAATCAAGCAGATTTCAGTGTAATGTCTGTCTTTACAGAGGGGCCTAAATGATGTGGTTATTCTTCAGGGGGGGGGGAGGGGGGGAAGTGGTTTAAAAAGTAGTAAAGCATTAAGACCTTTGGATATTGCCATACATGGTCTGTAGCCTCTTAAATAATTCATTTTAATACTTACAGGCCTGTGCCCAACTAAACTGTGAATACAAAGAATTGCTGTGCTGCACAGATAGCAGTGTTGCTGTTCTATTCAGGAGTGCAAAACTGCTAAAAGAAGCAGAGAGGGAATGGGGGCATAGATCCATTTAATATTTGTTCCTAGTAAGAAATCCTGTCTTGAGTTAAATTGCTTTAATCTAAATGTAGTTTAAACTGAGGGTAAGTGTACCATGCTCTAAACGTAATGGCTCCCGTACTTGAATTTCCTGTCTGCTTTCCACCCAAAAACCCTTCCTGCAGGTAAGGAACAGAGGGAACCTGTCCTTTTGCTATGATGATGCATTTTTAAACCTTAAAACTGAAACCTGGCAGTTCTGCTTCACAGGATTCCCAGAAAGAGTGTTCCTTCACTTTTAATCCATATGGGTTTGCTCTCCTGACTTTCACTTTTAGTTTCAGGCCCAAATAAAACTTTCTGAAAACAACCCAAAAGGTAACAACTCTTAACATGCAAGTTCATCATACAGGCTATAGATGATAARCCGTTAACAAAGCCCCTGGATTACTTGCTGTCTTGTGGTGAAGTAGCATCAATAACCAATGAAAACTCCTCTCTCCTCATGTCAAGTACCAACGGTTGTTTAGTCCTCCATACAGCCCTCTTCTGGAGGTGCTAGTTGTACAACACATTGACAGAATACCCTGATCAGCATAGGTACAATCATTTTAGGGGGTTATTTTCATCACCCAATGGACAGTCATTAATACAGTGAAATGTCCGCCAGGAAGTAATAGCTGAACCATTTTTTTTCCCTATAATATATATATTTTTACACCGTGCTGCTAGTAAATCATCCTGSACTTTTGCATTTTCATTCTTCTTTTGTATGTAGTCACTTCTGAATCAAAGTGTTGTTGCACCAATGAAGTAATGTGTTTTCATCACCAGAGCCAGTATGGTAGTCTGGGCTGGTGAATCTCTGCAGCTTTGAGACTTTAAATTCATCTCAAATGTTAATGAGAGAGGTTTGTACATCTTAAGGTTGGTTTCCTCTTTTGTTTGTACATGGAAACCGAAGTTAAGAAGCTTTATTGTTTGTTAAATAGTTAAACTCAGGGATTGTCCCTTATTGGTGACCTGTACATATGCTAACTAACTGGGTGCTTTATGGAGAGAGATGGGTACTTCTAGGAGGTGATTCAGCCTATTGAAATATGAGTCTTCTTCCATAGGTGTCTAACTGTCTGCTGGGAATTCTGAAGATGTTTAGTCTTCTAAATTAAGTTTCTGTTAGGTTTGGATTCATCCCTACTTGTTTCAGGCACCTATGTGTCTGTATATTACCTCCTGCAGCGGAGRCTTGCTCTCATTTACAGAATCTTTTAAACTCTTCTGTAACACAAACAATGAACTAGCATGGTGTAACTCCAGGATGCAGTGCAGAATTTCTCCTTATCTACTGCACTGTATTTGAGTTCAAAATCAACCACCTGGAATTTGGGCTGAGACTGCTGACAAGCTACCAATTGTGCTAGCAGCTCTGGTTGTGTAAACACTTGCATTTCTAAGGAACTGTTAGGAAACTCATTCATTTTTATATAGGCGCTACCAAGCAACCTTCAAATGGGAATTATTTTTAGCCAGACTGGTCTTGCCAGGTTTTGATATGGCTTTCTGCCATGTGCTTGATTTAAACTGGTAACTTAAGGACTCATATCTCATTTCCAAACACCTGAGCTATGCAAAAAGCTGGTTTTACTTTAGACTTAAATTGTTTTATAAAGCTCTGTAGCAGAGTATCCACACATCACAAATGATGTAATCTGACAGACATAAAGTGGAATTAAAGTGAAATACATGCACTGGTTAAAACAAAATCATCTATGTCATGAATGAGAAAAACAAAACAGATGGAACTACGTCCTTGGTCATGCATCAGAGAATTTTCAGACTCTTCTAATACAGTGTAATTTAATAAAGGGAAAAACCCTTCGATRTTCAAAATGTAATAAAGTAAAAAATGTGATTCTGTAATCATGTTGGAATTTAGTATCAATAACTACAAAATAAGGAGTGCATTGATGAAATGACATTAGAGCTTAGAAAGAATATACACATTGATTTATGAATGATTGAGCTGATATATACTTCAACTGTGGTGTCACCAGCATGCTGACAAAGTGGCTTTATATTAGCATGCCCCATGGTAAAAGGAAGATTATATCGCTTAGTGAGTAGAGTTGTGGTTAAAAGAAAGGGAAATGTCACAAGGACTTTGAACAGCCTACTAGCCCCATCTGTAAAACTGCTCAGTAATTAGAAATGGTTCTAAGTATGCAATTTTTCACACAGTTTATCCTCCAACACCATGAAAGATGAAGTAGTTTGGTGTAATAATTTTTCTGGAGCAAGTTGGAGCCACAAGCAAGTCAGCAGTCTTCATTTTTGGAATACAAAAACTTGAAGTTACCAGGAAAGCCTAATCAAGCCAGAGGAAAGGAGAGGTGCGTTAGTATTGGTTGCCACCTGGATGTGGAGAATGTAAAGAAGAATTTATTCACTGTGAGGTGCAGATTAAACAAGATAAGGTTATAGACTTTACACTTAACTGTAACAAACAATGCTGAGTTTCAGATAGTTTGCATAGAGAGATGATTGTATGGATAGCACCTAGTTATAGATAATTAAAGAATCTGATTCATTGCTGTGCTCTAACAATCTGTGCAGTTTGCCTTATTCCATTACTTTGCTGTAAATACCTATACTGTATGTGGTATACTGGTACTTCTCTCAGATCAGAGTTACAAAATACCATGTAGAGAGGATAAGCTTTCTTGAACTTGAACTATAGCTTGCAAAGTCACTTCAGTCACATTAGTTTCATGATATTTTCCAGCATTTAGTATACAAATGTTTTTTGCTCTTTTTCTCTGACAATAATGAATACAAGTAATGATAATCTTTTCTCTAATAGCCAATTCAATCATAGTAATCTGGTCAGGATCCAGGAAGAGAAGGTCTCAGGTACCAGAAGTCCTTGGGGATTTTTATTACTGGAAATGGGATTTTTGCCAGAATCTGCAGAACATCTTTATAGAAAAGACAAGATAAATGGACTCTTAGTATAGGACTGTGCCAGACTTCTAGTTTTCAGGAATCTAATTTTTTTTTTTTTTAACCTAGAAGAGATTCAACTCAATTTGTGAATTAGTTGGAAAGGGAAGGAGGAAGTGAGGGGGAAGGGTAAAACAGTTGATATTTTAGCTAGAGAGCCCTCCACAGAAAATGAATTTCTCTTGGCAATCAAGATAACTTAACAACCATAAACACTTGTCAGAGGGAAAAATTGCATTTTGCTGTAACACAGATCATATACAGATGACTGATTTCTCTTTCAAGTTCAAGCACAAAAGGACTGTTTATATATATATATTCAACATCTGACCTAGCCTGGCATAACAATCTTCAGGAGCTGAGGAAGGATGGCTAAAGGGCTCTCAAAATACTTCTTGGCAAGGAGTGCAGGAAAACAATCAATGTAAGTATAAATAGCTCAGAAGGTTGATAACAAGAGTGAAGTTGTTGCTTCAGATAATTTGCAATGCTTCCCCACTTACATAGAATCAGAAAGTTTTTGTTACAGTACATTATGTATCAGTAATGAATCTACTTTGGGTACACACTGTTTTTTCCTTTGCTTGGGATGTGCTACAGGTACCTAGGTAAGTATAACCCTCTGTGTGGGTGTGTAGATAAGGAAAGTCATGCAGTGTGGGCTCAGAGTTTCTTTAATTCACTGGGTCCTTGTGCAGCTAACTCTCCCCTGTTGATGTTGCTGGAAATTACGCTAAGGTAAATAAATGCTTCAGAGCTTGACTTACTAATTTAGATAGCGTTTTCCCTATCTGGATACAATAGTCAGGAAGCATCTCTTCTTACTCTCATATCAATTAGTAAAGACAAGACCAGATGGAATCTTTCAGCATACTCAATTTCAGTGGTTGAGTGGTCAACTGTGACAGTTTGGCTTGTGCTATCAATACCTGCCATTTCCAGGTGATTCCTGTCCTAGAACTGTTTAACTTCCAAGATCATGCAAGATCCAGATGTGTTCAGCATAGTATGGTTAAGACTAAGAGGAAGGAAGCTATGTGAAAAGAAATATGTAAGGTCCTCCTACCAGTATTTTCCCCTAGTCTTTGTATTTCCAGTGGAGCTATGCTAAAAGGGCTTTTCCCTAGCTTTGACCTTCTGTAGGAGTCTCCTTTTCATGCTTTCATTCTCTAAACTTGTGCCATATGTTGCCTACTTGAGCGCCTTGCTTCACCTGGCACCTGGTTCCTTGGGGAGTCATACCCAGGTGAACCCTGTATGAGCACAGGTAATGGTGGATGCATGCATCTACCCATGTGCCTTGCAAAAGGGCTAGCTGATGGGTTCTTCAGCTCTGAAAGCAGTATCACARTATTGCTCTGAGCTTGTTGTAACACCACTGTTTTGGTGCGAGAGTTGCAGGACAGTATGAATGTGACTGTTAACATCACTCAACTACATGCAAATAAATATCTAACAGCAATTTAATACAACTTCTTGATTGTTTTTCTTACAATAAGGAAGCTTGAATTCTACCTTCTGCCATTTCTCTTTAGCTTTTCAAATAGAATTCTCCAGTGATTTAGTCCTACTGGTTACTGCTTGCTTAATTCCTATTACAGAGCTAATAAGGAAGGTGACAGAGCAGAGCTTTGAAAAATATAGCATAGTGTGGAAACTCATTGTATTATCCAAGCAGGATGAACAGATATGCACTAGTTGAGGAATGTGCAGCCTAAGGGGCTACAAAGTTATACTTTTTTTTTTTAATGTTATGTAATTAAGGAGTCCAAGTCCTACTTGGTTTACATGAAGACTTTCAAAACAAATTTTTGATTTGTTGGTGTCTTGATCAAYTTATGTGGTTTAGTGTGTTTCTGCCTGTCAGGTAGGCTGTTATAACTATGTGCATGTTCTTTGCAAAAAAGCACACAAAGTTTCTGAGTATCTAATTAGAGACATCTTGGAAAAAAAATAGCTTTTCCAACAGCTTGCAGAATACTTTCTGATGGCTGTCATTCAACTTGAATACTGGAAAATGCAGGTTTCCTCTCCAGAATAGCTGGTCACCTGGGGAAAAAAGTAAAGCATACATGACAAGATAGCTTTTTGGTGTCCTCTTGGAAAATTTCACTTTACAAGAGTTAGAAAACTTAATGGAGGTATTTCTGAGGAAAGGTCTAAAACCAGGAAGGTTTCTGAGTTCCGCAGAATGAATATTCAGGTACTTCTGAAGATTTGTTTTCAACACAACTCTATTTTGTAAAATATGGAATTCAGTTTTGAAGCTTAAGACACATATAACTGGGCTTCTTTCTCCAGACCACTTCCTAATTTACATTTACCATTAAAAATATTTGCATCTTATTTTTATCATGCTAGATTAGAGAACTTTCTCTCCTGAAGCACTTCATTATTAAATGCTGATTTCTCCCACCCCCCCGACTGATCTTACTGTTACTTTAATGACTGTAGTGTTAGTGATGTAGTAGTGGAGAGAGAAGACTGAACAACACCTCAGAAACTGTAAAAAATTGTCACAACTTATCAGGACAATGAAGTAAAGTTAACCTTTTTTTTAGTGTCTACGCATTTCCTATCTCTTCATCAGCACATCTTTAAAAGTCTATGTTTTATTGTGTACCACCTTTATTTCTTTTAAAGAATCTCATGATTTCAGTGATGTCATTTGAAAAAAAAACCCAAAAAACCCCTCAAGCCTATGGTATGAGGAATGGTAGATAGACATTAGAAATCCTAAGTATTAAGCTGCTTGATCTGTTCTTTCTGTCAATGTAGGATTTCTTCATTTATGATTTGGTCAACACAGTGCTAGATGAATCAGACAGATTTGCAATGAATGGGTAGTAAAGAAATGCACTCCAGCCAGAAGAAAAAGAATGAAACCCACCAACAATAGAATCTGAGAGAATTTACAAGTAAGCTTGAGTTAAATGAATATGTAGCGTTGTCTTGCTGATGAGACATAAAACCGAAGGCCTGAATGCTTATGGTTGTTAACAACCCAATGTTTCTTTTGTTATGGATAGGGAGTAGTAGCCCCAGTGTCCTAGCCTAATTCCAAATACAGATTCTTTCTCCTTCAAATCTCCCTGAAGTATCAATTGGATATGGTATTCTCTTCTCTATTTCCTGCCATAAACCAGCATGTACYGGGGCTTTCTAGCCCAGGAGCAGAGCTTGGGAATTCTTCAGAAGGAAAGGTGTTATATAAATATACAAATTTGTTATTGCTGTTATAAAGCAATTAACATTAATTCAGAGAAGAATGAGGTCATTCTAGCCCTTCCCAAGAAGGGCTCATATCCTCATATCTGTGTAATCACATCCAGGCTCATCCCAAATCTTCTCAATACACAAGAGAAGTTTAATTTGTTCTGAATCACACCCTTCCTTCTGTCCTTCCTTCCTTTTCCTGGCAGCTAGACTTATGAACTTGTTAGGACCACTTAAAATACCCCACTTATATCTGGCATTTATCCCTCCTTCTGTTCTGGCTGTAGTATCTCTGTGAGGGTCTCTCAATGTCCATCTCATCCTTGAGATGTGAGGCAAGTTTTCTCATTGTTTGTACCAGGCCAGTAGCTTTTGTTTCAGCTATCTGCAGGTGCTGTGAGGCAGGCAAGAGCAAGAGAAATTTTTCAAGGAATAGATGAAATTGCTCCTATTCCCAGCTTCCCTTTGTTTTTCTAGACAAACAGTTCTACAGAAATAGTGTCGATGGCTCTCTCTAATGTGAATGCACAGGAATCCCACATTCCCAAGGGCAACCTGTGGAATCTGAATAGTCAGATTGCTCTGTAGAGGCTTGACCCCCCCCCCCCCCCCAAGTAACTCAGCTGAGATGCATAGGCACACTGGATCTGGACTTGACATTTACTTGGGGTAAGGATGTCTTCTGTTGAATTTGATCAGAGACATATGGAGAACGTGGTGTGCTYTCTTATGGCTACTGATGATGGAATGGCCTCTTCAGCTTGTGAGTAAGAGGAGGAAAGATGGTGCAGCATAAAGGCACATGTAGTCAACAGAGAGTGTGGTTCAGCATTTTCAGATATTGCTAATCTCAAAGACTTGTGTACTGCTTTCAGATACTTAAATGCTGTGTTTTCTGCTGAGGTGTTTGAGAAGTTTCTACTTGTACTAAGATCTAAATCTGCCTTCCTGAACTGAAAAACCTGTAAGTAAGCACAAGTTAATGCCTCATGAACTATTCAGGGAAGTGCAGTATAACATAATAGAGGCATTTATTTTCAGAACTGTTACAAAGAGTAGTTTTAAAATTAAAATTTAAAATTAAGATTTTTATGTGCTATGAACATTCTTAACTTCATGAAAAAAATCTCTCRTTTTGAGTCCATTCAAACAAACTTGAACTTGCTTTAAATTTGATACGGTTCCAGCTTCCTACACTATTGCCAYTTCAAATGCTGTAGTCCTGGCTAACAAGCATTAATTGACTCTGACTGTTGCATCACTCTTCCTAAACTGAGCTGCCTCTCTGGATAAAGAGGTTATTTTCTTGATTTATTTCCTTTTGCTCCTAGAAAATTCAATACAGCCATCATTTCTAGCACAAATTGAAAAGTAGACTCTGTCAGATTTCTAGACATGCAGGAAACTCACAAAATATCCATTAAAATACAAGAAATTTGGAAAAGTATCTCGCTCTAATAAAAGTGAACAGCCACATCTCTTTCACAAGCTAACAATGACATGGGACTTCTCATTAGGATTTATGCTCATTACTGCTTTCTTTAGGAGCAAATGTTATTCTTAAGAAGGTACAAAACTACCAGAAGAGACTCTTCTTTTCTGTAACCTGATTCTCGAAGAACTTTTCCCTACAAAATGTTTTGGAAAAGAGATTTTACAGTTTTTACCTGTATAGTGTGGGAAATGGTCTTTGGTATGCGGTCTTTATGAGACTTGGTGGCATAGCTGAATGGTAAGGGTGACTCCTTTTAAGTATTTATCTTTACATATCTATCTATCTGTCTGTCTAGCTATCTATATCTTTATAAACATTTCTATACATATATGATATATATATATAAATAATATCTTTATATACATGTATTTACTGTTAGGAATGCTATCAGATCTGTTAGGCTGGGTCTGTCAGCAGGCAACCATGTACAACAGTATCTGTATCAGGCACTGTGAACCTGGGACGTCCAATAGGAGACATCTTGGGCTTAGTTCAGTGAGCTAAACATAATGCTTAGCGCTATTTGAGATGTCTCAGTTATCCAAGGATTCCACATACGGCTGGCAGATACAATAACAGGACCTACAGAAACTCGAGCGCTGCTAGTCTGTCAGAGGGAGGCCAGGTGAAATCACTCAGGGCATTTCACAGAGCACTAGATCTATGTTTAGGCAATGGATTGAGTGTCCTCTTTCACTCATGTCAGAGGCAAAATTTTTAGCAACTTTCCTGGGATCATGGCTTTACTTTGTAATGAAAATTAAATAATATCAAATTAAACCTCAAAATTATTGCATGCAGCTCCTGAAAACTKACCATCCTGGGATTATTCCTAGGTTCTGCTGGCTAGAGTTGAAGTAGAACAGATAGATGGGAAATCCCCTGAATGTATCAGTATTTTTGGTGGGGTTTTTACTTCTTTTTTTGACAAAAAGTTGAAGTTAGGTTATTACACTGCAGAAAAAAAGTCTCTAAGGAATGAAAATGATACAATATTCCCATTGTTCTTGTTCTAATGGCTGGGAAAACATATTACTGGACTTTGCAAATTGCTATACTGAGTAAGCAAAGAACACAATTAAAGCTAGAATACTGCATCACAACATGTACTAATTCATTTATCTTGACAAGTTTCATTTAGTTTAAATAATTTATAGTGTATTTTTATTAAGATCTGAAAGGAAAAGTAATGAATTTGTGGTTGTATGGTATCTTACTGTAAAACTCTTACATTATTAAAATTATAAATGTAATCACTTGAAACAATTGCTTTTTTTCTAAAAAGCTGTGTGAGGTGACATTTTGCAGGGAATGGTGATGCTGTAAGAGTAGGAGTTAGAAGAGTCTGGTTTAATGTGATATTGCTAGTTATCCATTAACAGTACTTTGTTCTTCGATACAATTTGCAAGGGCAGTTAATATTGTGTCCGCTATGCATAAATCAGGTGATAGAAAGTGTAGTGAAGTGAAAGGACTAGCACAAGGCCATCTAGGAAACCAGTGACACAGCTAGCAATAGAAACAAGACTTTCAAACTCTGTTTGAAGGCAAATTCTCTCTCTCTTTTATTTTTTTTCTCTCTTACCTTTCAGTATAGTGATCTCATCAATACGTTATATATTTTTAGCTATGATTTGTTCATGGTATTGTGTCCAGTGGCTCTGTTGAGCACCACTCTTCATGTCTATGTGATGAATGTCCTAATCCTGCTTCTTAATCGAGTGCTAGTTTTATAGCTCTTGGAATAAGTATCTATTTTCTGTGAGAAGAGATCTGAATTCTCTGGTTCTGTGAAAACATTACCCCCTCCTCTATACAGTCTCCTGAGCATAATGACATAAATAGAAGATCATAACCTCAGGTGCAATAAAAAACAGCTGGTGAAGATGAGACCAAAGAAAGAAAGATTTGTCTTTGTGCAAATGGTCCAACTGTAAAAAGGAGTGATATAATATAAACTGAAAAAACATCTTACAGCAACAAACAACATCTAAAGAGTATGTTTGACAGCAGTTCTTGAGTTTGGATTTCATGAAAAAGACGTTCTTTCTTCTAAGAAGTTCTCTTTCCTTATTTAAAGAGTGTAATACTGAAGTGGATGAACTGTAATAATAATTTAAAACATTTTTCTCTACGAAACCCATTCTAAGAACTTGTGTTTGATAAGCAAACTCTGAATTGGAAGGCAAACTTTAAGTCCTACTCTGGACTCCTGACACTGTAGCCCTGCTCCTTTCCAGGGCATTCCGTAATAGCTTAAATGGCTGTTTTTGCCATTAGCAGGGATGACCCAGGCAGRATGGAATGGATACACCTATACTAGTATAATGGATCCTGCCTGATCAGGACTGGAACATGTCTACTAGGCAGGTAACTGGTCAATAAAACATGGGCTTCTCTGGAAAGGCAGTTTCCAGAGACTAGTTTCTGCTTATGACAAAAAATGATGAATGTTGAGCAGTGTTCTTTAGGAGTAGACACAAACTCTGTGTCACATTACCACCCATTTCCTTATTGCATCCCCTATATTTGCATACCCCACTTCTAGTCAGCATTTATGTCACCAACATCTTTTAAATCCATACTTTAAGACCGAAGCAGAAGGTGCCTTTGTCTGTGACCTGGCTCAGTTACTGAGAAATGATGTACCTAGTACCTCAGGTGTCATCTTGGAATAGCTCTGTTGAAGCTGGTTAGTGCCAGCTGAAGATCTAGCCCTACTTCTTTCAGATGAGCATGTACACAACACCAATTACTGAATTTCTTGGTATTGACACTCAGGAGAGCAGTCATGTTGGACAGCCTGGTCACAGTCTGTCACAAAATGCTTTGGACAGGTGAGGATAGATGGATCAGGTTGTGTACAGTGCTGAGAATTTAGCATTCAGTGACTGAAACTTTAGCAGTGTGCAAAAGACTTTGAACAAGCTGAAGCTAAGCACTTTTCTTTTAGCCAACAAGAATGTTTCATGCTGTTGTTCATTTGTGCAAGCTGCAGAGCAGGGTGGTGACATGAGACAGTATCTCTTCTAGTTGGTGACTGTGAGTTGCCATGAAAGTGACAGGCATGCACTTTACACAGCATTGACTCCCAGGGAGGGAAGGGAGAAAAAAAGCATCTCCTTTACTTTCACTCTGATTATACCATATCCTCCTACTTCTTCCTTCTATTTTTCTAGTTGCTTTACTTTTTTTTTTTTRAACTGACCTAAATGACTTTACTTTCACCATGCTTCCTCTCACTGTGTCCCAGTTCCCTTTTCTTTGTCTTATTCCCATTTAGTTTAGAGGTGTTGATTTTAGATTCATTACAAAACCATTACAGGATGCAGTGTCACTGGCAGGAACTCAGGAAAGGCTCAACAGTGCAATAGCTGGCCATTTGCAGAGAAGGACTGTCATAGAGAGAAGTTTCCCTGAAGACCAGTGAATTCTAGCCTTTTTATTAGTTTGTTTTCATGAACACTAAATTCACATATATTTATGTAGTGTTAAAATTAAAATACTAATACACATATAAAGCATTGCTAAGAGATCTACATTTTATAAAATGTTGCAGGCTCTGTTTGACAACATGAGCAAGCTGTGCTGTAGCTCTCTACTAAAATATAGAAGGTAGTTTAAGTGTTTTACCCTAATATGGAAAACTTTTTCTGGGATTGGCCTTGTAGGTATGCAAGACAGTTTTCTTTCCCTCAGCTCTCTTCCCCGAGAGGTTGACATCTACAGGACCTCTAAAAATCAGCTGATATGGCTGCCAATGCAGGTACCAACACTTTATGGGAAGCCAAACCTAAACTAAGGAGGTCACATCTGCAAGARCTGATGAGCATTTACAGACCGTGCAGAGTTCAGTTATAAGTTCCAAAACCCTTCTCTTCAGCTTTGTGTTCTTATTTAAAATAAAAAAAATAAAAAGAACTCTGTGTATCATTAAGTACTTGCTTACATGTGCACCCACACAGAGACAAAAACCTCTATTGTAATACAAACATTACTCCAAGTTGAATTGCTGTTGTTACTGCTTGAATACTATAGTGATGAGGATACAAAATTTAACTAGATCTGTAACCTGGCAGAGATGAGGTAGTGCTACCATTGGGGGAGAGGAAAAAATTAAACAGAAATCAAGAAAAGTAGGAGACTTTTCTTTTTCCTGCATTTTTTTAACCTAACTTATCTTTTGTGATTCACTGTATTTAAAGTTTGTTTTTCTTAACTGACCCTGTTGAGATTTAATATTTCTACTGTATGCCACTGGTAGTGAAATGACTGAACCACAACTAACCTCTGATCTTCCAGGTATCTCACCACTGACACAGGCAACTCCAGGACAGACAACATGAGCTTCTTGTTTAGGTTCTATAGGTACAATACTGTAGCAGCCCTTAGTTGAACAGTTTCCTTTAAGGTCATGTATTGAAATTATCATCTCCAATCTGGGAACTTTCCTAAGATTCCTGTGGTGCTGGGTCATCACTGACTACTGATCAGCATTAGATCAACTTGCTAATGTGTTTATTTGGATGCACTGTACATCTCCTTCCAAGTCTTCCTTTTTTTTTTTTTAAACTCCAGTTATTTTATTTGTATACAGTTTTAGAAATGTTCAAATCCTACTTTCAGTGTGCCTTGAATGAGTTATAGCCCCTCCTTGAGAGGGTTTTACTGTTTTAAATCTCAGGAAGACCATGTGGCCTCAAAAATGCCCATACAGTTTGCAACATGTGGACCAGCTAATGTTTTTCCTCTGAGACTGCAGACATGCCATCATTCTTTGGGATGCCCAGTTATTTAATTTGCCAACAATATCCTGATTCTCTTTTTAGTTGTGCAGAGCAACAAAAGAATAAAAGAGCTGAAAATGTCTTTGCATAGCTACCATGCAGCAGAAGATGGATATTCTTTTTTTTCTCTCAAGATAATCCCTTTATTTACTGTAGACGGATACACATTGTTGTTAAAGCTGTATCCATATTGCTTTCTTGGTTGGATTGCAAACTGTCTAAATCCCCATTGTATCAGTCAGCAAGCTGCATTTGACCGTAAACATTTCACATAGGGAAAATAGCTGAATCAGTAAAGTATTTAATTCAATCATATGTCAGTGTTACAACTGTAGACAAAATTTTCCATGTGAAAGAGGTTATTTATTGCTTGGACAAGTAAAATGGAACTGAATTACAGCTAACTTGGCCAGCTGAGTTTGTAATCCCATATATGGAAGATCTGAATGAAGTAGTGGAATGGGAAGAGACTATCTAAAATGACCTTTTTGATCTGTTAGTGTAACTGCTGTGGTTCTTTTTTCCAGATAGCATGTTCTTGCTAACCAATGTTTCTCTCAAATTAGCTTTTTAATGTATGAAATATTAYATATTTATTCATGAAAAGCAGTAATAAATTATACACTCCCTTTTATTTTATCCCTGTTGCTAAAGTATATCACTAGTGTGTGTGCATTAAATGTTATCTCTTACAATTAGAATTTATTCTCATCTGCAAATAGGAACACTTAGCAACTCCATCAACCACATAACTGCCAAGAATTTTAGGGTATTTCAGGAAAATTATTAGAAAACCTGGCTAAAAGTAAAAATAAATGAAAGCACTTCACTGAACCTTATAGAATAAATGTATTTTCTTACTGCAGTGTGATCTGGAAACTATTCATAAACAACATGTTCAAACTGCTGGTTCTTCATGACCTTGAATCAAACTATACATGAGACTGATAAAGCCAATGGAATTGTTAGGAGTTTTTTCCAAAAACTCCTTTGGCTTTTAGTCAGGCCTTTTATGAACTGTTTCTTCCGTTGACTCTACTCCTCATTCTGATTAGCTTCTTCCCATGTATTTTTCAGCAATATATTGGTAGTTAAAAGTTAAACGGTGCCTCTTGATAAGCTGTTACAGGATTCTGGAATCTCTCTCTCTGACAGGAAGACTATAAGAATATTTAGGTCTTCTGTTTCAACAGCAAATTAAGTGCATTTTTGTAGCATAGGTTAGTTTTCCAGAAATAATGTGGAAAGAAAAGAAATCTACTAGGTTATCCAGTGTTAATGAGTATCTATCCAAATTATCCATTACTTCCTAGACAATAAAAGAGTAATTTCAAAAAAGATAAGTTTTTCAAAAGCAGCTATGACWTTCTGATATGTGACTGTTAGAAAAGTTGATCTGAAACTTAATCCATTGGAATTTAAAGTGGATTGCTTAAATAACATCAATTTTTCTCTGGGCCCTCATTCAGAATTAATAGGCTTTAATTTAGTTTAGACATGGAAGAAATTAAAATATACTTAGTTCAGTTTAGATGATCTTCTTTAGAATTAAAATACATAGCAGTTTAAACTAAATCACTCTGAAAACTTTCAAACGACTTTTCCTGAGAATGTTATGACAAAATCCAAAGAATTCAAGTTACTCTACTTTGTTTTAACAAAGCACATGTGTATACCCTTAGTTCCTTCTGCTTGCAAAATAAAACAAGCTAACTTGAACATTCTTGCTTCACCTAGCTTGAAAAGTTGGCTTTTTTCCAAAAAGCATCTGATTTTTGTTGCTGATAATCTAAACAGAAGATAAATTTGACAGCCCTCTTTGCAGATAAAACTGGAAAGGTGACGATATGAAAAAGAGTTATAGTGGCATCTGCTACTGGAAAAATTAAGAGAGTGAGCTGAGAGCCAAGTGTTGCCTGAGCTATCATTTCCTATAGTAAATAGGAAACTAGTGGCACCAGTGGGTAGACAAGTATGTAGATACCTGTTTTGGAGTAGGAAAATAATGTACATGATAACATACGGAAAAGTGGTATATTGTATTGGTATGTGTTATTCATATGCTATCTTTATCAATATATTTTTCATATTAAAGTATCATTTCTCTGAATAAGGTGTGAATCCCAGCCTCAGTGGTAATGTACTGTACTACATAATACCACTCATTCACATTCAAGAGTTAGAAGCAGTACTAATCCATCCCTGACATTATATCAGCATGTCTCTTGCAACTCAATATCAAAGAAATATATATTTCATCTGTTCTAAAGAAATAACTGCAGGGGACAAAACTTTTTTTTTCTTAAGGTCAGAGTAGATACATAGCCTGTTTGTAGTTAAATGGTGATAGAAACCTTAAACAGATATTTTTAAATAAGTTATGATTATCCAAGCATTGTCTGATCTGAAAAGAGCAAACTACTGTTGCAAATTGTGAAATACTTGCCTTGATATGTAGGCACAAAAAGGCTGGTAAAGAAGCAAACTTTGACAACATATAGCAAAAAGAATTTCTAGGTCTTGCATAAAAGGATGGTATCCACAGGTAGACTTTTTTACATTCTAGCTAGAGTTAGTGAATAGAAAAAGAAAATGAGAAACGTAAAAACATAAGACCGACCATACACAGTTAGCCCAAGGTTTGCTAGGCCAATAACCTCTCTCTCTCTGACAGCAGCCTGTAGCAGAGGTTTTCAAAGAAAGCAGCAAGAGCGGAGTTGCACTTCCCCCTATTTACCCTCCCAATTTCAACATTCTGTGGCTTTGGGAATTCCTGAGTTGCAGATTATATTTGCCCTATTTATATAATAGGCTTCGGTGAAACTCTGTTCCATGAATTAGTCCAATCATGTTTTTTTCTTTAACTGACCTATGATTTTGGCATGCAAAACATCCTGCGGCAAGGAGTTCAACAATTAAATTATGCATTGTGTGAAAAAGTACTTCCTTTTGTTTATTTTAAACCTGCTGCCTGATAATTTCATTTGGCGCCTGCTGGTTTTTATGCTTTAAGAATTAGTCAGCAAGAAGCTTGAAACTTCACAGAAATCCAGCATAAAACAAKACGTTAAAGATTATTGATATGACCTGTGCATAGCTGACTTCTAAATTCACTCTCTATGACTTGTCTTGCAATAAAAAGTATATATGATATATTATTCTTATTTTTATTGGATCCTGTTGTGCTTGACACTGTCCAATGTAATAAGGCAGTATCTGTCTTCAAGGTCTTTAATGTGGAGTCTTTTTTATGTATCTTGGGTTTTGTTTTGCACTCAAATATACCTTTAGGGTATATTTGAGTCACACATTCTCCACAGCTTAAAGAGAAAGAACAGGTCTACTTTTTTTCTTTTCAGAATAAGTACAAAGCATCTATGGTATCTATCATGTTTGTGGTTTTAGAAGAAAACAAATGGCAAACTTTAAAAAAACTTATGTGAAACTTTTAAGGCTGTAGGAGTTTACATGCGTTCCTAGAAGTGACCAGATCTTAGGAACCTAACTTGTGTAGTTAGGACTTATGGTGGTCTGAAAATTGTCATCCTTTGCAGCTTACTAATACATACACGAAAACAGGGGAACATACATGGATGTATTTGAATAAGTGAGGCAGCAGATTGTCTTTTGAATCCTGTGCTGACCTTTGCTCTGTGATATTTATTGGCTGGAGTTAAGGTGGTACCAAGTGTAGCATGCCTCTGGTTTTGGACAGTTTTGTATGGAGGAGTGAACCTCGGAATTCATTATTTTATTTTAAAAGATGCAGGCCTCAAACCACATATCCAGCCATTAATTGCACATTATCACTGTAWTTTTTTTTTTTTTAATAAATCATTTCTCAGTATGTAAATGCCTTTCATTCAGAATTCTCGACCAAAGACTGTCATCAGTGTCTTCAGGCCAAGGCCCAAATACAACTTTGTGCTTTGTGTAATATCCAGAATGGCAACAAACCTGGCTTTGGCATATGGCTGAGATGAGGCGTGCTACAGGGAGATGGCCCTCTGCTGAGAATTGTTGCCTAGACTTCAGCTTGAGACTCTTCGGGGTCCAGAGATCAAAGCAGCAATTGCAGTATTCAGCTCTCTTTGTATCTGAGGTTCTTATATCACTGGATGGAGCTGAACTGAATATGAACAGATTATGACACTTCAACTGATGTAATGCTCTGTTTGGTTAATTAGTCAAAGCAGCTTAATGAGGAAGAGTTTCTGAATATTCACTGGAACTGACTGTGTAGCCAAGGGTAGTCTGCTGAAGAAAGCACTGTGCTAAAAAGGCTCATAGTGAGCTTTCATTATAGTGTTGCATGTAGTGCTAATATTATTTCAATTCCTAGAATTAGGAGATGCATAGAATTTCCATTAACTTTAATTTGTCATGGGAGTCCTGCCGATGATATTTAGATATACAAATATGTGCTTGTGGAAATTAACTAATAAATGGCGGACTTTGGTTTAAGAATGCTGCTTCTAATGTTATTTTGCCATAGCTCTACAGCTGGAAAGCAGGAATTGCTCACCATTTATGAGTAGGATAAATAGGGGCTATTATTACTCAGTTGGTTAAATATTTTGGTAAAACATAGTAATTGCTAAGGTTTGCCAACATGCTTCCTAAGATGCAAAACCTCTCCCATGATGATTTTAATGTTCAAAAAGCAGTACTTAAAAGTAACATATAGGATCTGTAGTCTGGGCTTTCATTATGCTGCTGCATATTTATCGGAAACAGAACAGTGGCTTGGCAGGGGGAGCACCTAGTAGTAACACATAATTGAGCTTGGAATTTCTGTGTTCATAAAACATGAGACGAACATTCCCTAAGATTATAGATCCAGCGGAGGGCTTGGTCTCCCCCCCCTTTAGTGAGGAAATACAAGCAATGGTGTTTGAGTATAACTCTTCAGAAGTACTGAGCTGGAAATCATGTCAGTGGCTCATGGCTAGCACAGCAGGCTTGTCTTCAGGGAAGCATGTAGTAATGTTTCTTTGCATGCAGCCAGATGGTGTTGATATGTACACCTTTGCTAAAGAGCTGGAAAACTTGTAAAAGGAAGTGCACTAAGGTTCAAGGGGAGAGAAGATCAAAGAAATAAATAATAATGAGTAAAAGGCCTGCTGGTTCCCTATGAGCCGGGTGGAAATAAGAGCAATTGTTATTTTAGTGGCATGGATTGCCCAGATAGGAAGTGTTTTGCTGAGGCAATGCTTAACACTCTGTTGGCTGGCGCTTTCTCAGAAAACTATGCAACATAGAGTTTGTGTTTCACAGTTGAACAGTGAAAGAGACTGTGTCTTCAGGACACTTAACTGAATATCAGTTTGAAATCAAGTGACTAAGTTTTGGCACTTTCATTTCTGTTCAGGTGCCCCAATAAAAATAGTCAAATTTTTAGTGTTGGGTACTCATTTAACTATGGCCCACTTATCTTCAGTGAGAATTTACGTAAAGTACACGCTGTTTTACTGATACGTACAAACTGGGTTTTAGGTGCCTGAATGTAGCTGGTTTAAAAATACATATCTTGATTTGCAAGTGATGCTGACTAAGCAAAGTACTAACTAGTAAGTAAGTAAGAACTAGGATTGGTATATAGAATCAGGCTCTTACCCCTGGAAATGAGTAGAACCAGATGCTTTAGAAGTAAAGCAACAGAAACCCCAAAACATAATATAGGCAACTGTGTACATAATTTTCTGTGTGGAAAACTGAGCTTTCTTCTTATTCCTGAATGCTGCTTTCATGTCATGAAATGTTTCATCTGATTATCTGTGTTATTGTCTCTACTTTTTTGGCTGTAAAGTGTTGGACACAACTAGAATTAGGATTATAGTTAGTGTTTAGCTTTTGAGAAGGGAGAGGTTGAAGCCTTTGTGGATCCTTGTGTGACTGAAAGATCTAGGATGAAGGCAGCTGTCAGCAGGAGCCATTGGTTATGTTTAGTGTTGAGTGTGTGTTGGTCATCTCGCAGTGTACATAACTAGGACTAGAATTACAGTTTCAGGAAAGAACAGCTAAATGAGTGATGTCTTGACTATATGCACCTGGTCCTCTAGGCAAGAATGACCACTTCTGTTACCACAGGTCAACAGTTTGACTGGCTTTACTCTATGTATTTCTCATTTGCTTATGACTAAGGCAGTTATGGTTAGGGTTTGAAAATCAGGTATCCAAGACCACACATTACTGCTGCATCCCTCATGGCCTGAGGGCCTAAGGTGGGGTCTGTGATATGAATGGTTCAGAAACTTTTCTCTAATTGTCATATAGATGTTGGTCTGGCCAGTAGTGTTCATAGCTACCAGTACAGTGGAATTTGAGTTAGAGAAAAACAGACATATTTCTGCTTTTTTCATGGCTTGGAACTTGTTTATTTCCAGTACAAATACTGAAACTTCATTGGCAAGTATTTGTATTAGACCTTTAGAAAAAAATAGCAGAGTAGCATGAGTATCTGCTGTGTGTGTGGTTCAGAGACCAATCACAAGAGCTAATATCAACATGGTTTCATGACTCAGATTTTCTTTTCTTACAAGTAAAGGTCACCTGATAATATTTATGACTAGAAATAAGGTTAGCATTAGCTTAGAGTTTCAGAAAAGGAGGATTGAAGTATTAATAGTATATCAGATAATTTTAGGATTAGGGTTAATGTCAATCTGAATCCACATCTTGCATTTAAAATGGATAACAATAGTAGTTCTATGGCAATATATTTGACTAGGACTAGATTTAATGTTTCTTAAAAGAGTTCATAAGTCTTTGATATGTAAAAGTCCTTCAAAAATAAAAGGCTGGAGACTCGAGGTGAGGGCTATGGTTAGCATGATTTTGTGGCCTATTTATAATTTTATTACAGCTACTGCTCTTCTAACAGTATTTATGGCTTTGGTGAGGGTTTAAGAATATGAGAGATGAAGACCCTAGGTTTTGTATGGGTTGAAAAGTGTGAGCAAGGCTGGGATGAGGCCATAGTTGTCCAATGCACAGGAAATGTGTGAATGTTTGTGGCCATTCTTAGTATTTGGGCAAGTGTTAGGATTCCAGAAAAGAAAAGCTGAAGCTGTTCTTCTTCATGGGGGAGAGCCTGTATAAACATACTTCCAGGCTATGATTTTAGGGGTAGTTGCAGCCCACTCTGTAATGATGGCTAACCACCATGATTTTGCAGGACATTTGTATGTTTCTAGGTGTTTTTAGTTTCTTAGCTCAAGATCAGGGATGAGGACTGGTGTTACTGTGGGACTATGATTTATTTTACTGCAGCTACTGGTCGCATAATATTAATGAAGACCTTAAACAGTATTATTCCTAGTACTGTTCCATGAGGGACATGCCTAATTTTTGGCCAGCAGCTGGACTTTTCATCACTGGTCACAACTCTGAGTTCAGCAGAATTCATGCCAATTTTGCGCCCATCTTATTGTCCACCTATCCAGCCCATATCTCATGAATATGGTGTTAAGGAGGCTATGGGAAACTGTGTCAAAGGCCTTGCTAAAATCAAGGTATTTTGGGGTGACTGAGGAATGATGAGGCTAAGAACCATCTATTCAAAATTTTTTTCCCCAAAAAAATCTTCGGATAGTCTTAACTTGTCTAAAGATCTCTCTAGAAGCACTATAGGAAGCCTTTTGCAGTCTCTACTGTATAAAAAAATAATCCTTCAGAGTAGTAAGAAAATGTCTCAYGTATGCTTTAAAACTATTCCTACATAACTGAGAAAAAATTTTGGCATGTTACTTGGTACTTCTTGTAGAGTTAGTTTGAAAAAGTCCTCTTAGTTGTGGAAAGTGCAGCAACAGCTTGTTAAATAGTCAAATTCATAACCTGCATTTGCAGAACGTGCCATGTTGACACTGGAAGGCAAGAGCAGGACTGCTGACAGCAACTGCCTCTAGTCTTTCAGGAGTCCCCCAGCATCACCTGGCTAATACAGGTAGAGTATTCAATAGACACGAATTCTTATGTGACAGGCATATTTGTGACTGAAGAGAATTCTGAGAAGGGTGGTAATCCTGGAGCATGAACAGCTTTTTGTAATAGTTTCTAGAGGGCTTTCCAACATCTTATTCTTCATGGAAAATGCCTGCAGAGTTGAATAGAGAATCATAACCAGTCTCTGAGGTTTCTGAATCATCTTGGGGAATTGTGGCCTCAATTCCAATAACAGGAGCTTTGTTATCAACTTAATGGACTTGCATGCCTCCTATAGAACAGTTCCTTAAATCTAATAATACAAGGATAAAATGAAATAAATCGTTCTCAATTGAATTCTCCCATTCAGACTGTACTTTCTATAGATCCCTATTAAATTCTAGGCAACTTTTCAATGATGGACGTTTATCTTATCTTTCAATAATATTAAACACAAAAGATCTCAGGGGGTGTCTCCAAAGAATAATGCTGGCTCTCCTCTAGCTCCAGAAGAAGGAGAAGTATAGCTGAAAAATATGTAATTAGCTTGGGTGCAGTGCCACACTAGTGTTGCCATACTGCTTCTGGCACTAGAGTTAATATGTCTTTTTTAGTGCTGCATTGCACTGTGTAGAAAATCCGACTCATGTAGAATGCGGTGAGGCATTTTTAGGATGACATCAGACTGTGCAATATAGAAATAACCTGAGATCCTACCAGTAGCTCTTTGCATGGAATTCTACTAGAAAAAAAGGAGGATGCTATAGTAAGAATGCCAGTTCTCATGTACTGTTGTTTTAATAGGATTACTACTGAATCACTAGCCTGTTTAATTATCCCTATAAAAGTTATTTAGCAAGGTGTGGATTGGGGCTTGGAGGAGGAATATCAGGAGCACAGCAYGTCTGGAAAAGTGTCTATAAAAATCCATCTATAAAAGTCCCTTACTATGTGGTCTAATTAAGGTCTGGACACAGCATGTACATTACTTACAAAACAAAAAGGTTAGTTTCTGTTTGCTGCACTTTATTTTTATAACCCAATTACAAACCAAAGGAGTTTGTTAATTTAGTCTTAGTTTAGGTATAGAGCAGAAAGCAAGGCTTGTCACTGGTTTAGATCAACCTTATTCAAAGCACTCTTTGGAAACAAACATAACTGAATCAAGTTGTATTAAATGACTGCTTTTTCAACTTGTTAATTTGCATTTTCTTGTTGGTGGAAGTTTAGGTTATAAACACATCAATGATATCATGTTTTTGCCTAAGGGAAGTTAGCATACGCCCATGTCTGAAGAGGGAAAATTATTTCTAAAATGTGGGAGACTGAACTGTAGAAGCTGGATGGTGAAACTATCATAGAAATATTCTAGGTTGCATCTTCATTTAAAAAAAAGTGTGGTTGAACTCTAACAATGATTCATCAGAGAATGGTGAAACCGCATTGGTGCTGTAGTGATATACATGACAGCATGTGCTTGCCACAAGTATCCTGCCTTGGTGTTCAGTTATAGCAAGGCAAATGTAAAGTAACCCTGAAGTCCTACTGCTGCCACCACTTGCAAGCAGAATCTTTACCCTGTATCTTCAAGTTATTCAAACAGTTTAACAGCTCATTGCTGTCTTTTAGGTCTTGTTACTAGGATGTTTTGTAAGAACCGCTGTAAAAAAAACTTTTTTTTTTTCACAGTGAGGGTGATCAAACACTGCAAGAGGGCCATGAGAAGTTGTGGATTTGCCATCCTTGGAGACTTTCAAATGTACCTGGACATGCCCCTGAGCAACCTGATCAAACTTTGAAGTTAGCCCTTTTTTGAGCAAGGTGTTGGACTAGAGACCTTCAGGGTTCCTTTCCAACCTAAATTATTCCGTGGTTCTATAATTTAGGGCCAATGTAAGYGGCCAGCCTGACAGTTTGGCCCAGTTAGATGGGTCAATTACTACGGCTGATACAAAGATAAAATTCAGAGCAGCACTGATTTCTTCTATGTACAGGTGGTGACTGCAGTCAATCGCATATAGAAGAGCCAGTCTCTGGAGCTATTTTGGCATTGCAGTCCTTGTTCACTGATCTTTAGGGACCATAAGGTGATAGCAGCCACAGCATCTCAGCTCGACTTTGCTGCTGAAGAACCAGCTGCTTGTATTGAAGGTAAACTGTCTAGTATGTTTCTAGTATACAGAGTGTAAATAGCATCTTAAATACCATGAAATGTCAATATTAATGCCTGATGGTATTGCAGAAATTTATTTTAAGTCAAGCAAGTCTAAATCCAACACAATTGATTTGTTTATATTCTCCAACACTGAGAAATAGATTGCATCTCAGACCTTCTMTAGACTTGTCTAAGTGAGATCTTTGCTTTGCCTCCTATGTGAACACCTTTGCTGCACTGCTCTTATCTGATAGAGAAAAAAGTCTAAAATAAACATCTCTCTGTAAGATGCCAGCTGTCTCAGTAGCTTCCTGGAGAGAATGAACAATGCTTTATGCAGGTATGACATAGTACTTCTGCTTCATGGAATAGAAAGAAAGAAAGAAAGACAGAAAGATAAAAAGAATTGTAACCAAATCTGTAAGAAGCTTTGGAAATAATGGGGATCAGTGGGTGGTAGGTTACTGAGTGAGAACAAATTTATGGACAAGGAAAAAATAATTGTGGTGGGATTTAGTAGGATTAGTGAAAATGATGAGATACAAGGTTTTGCTGGATATTTTTTCACTATGGTAGATGCTGGCTCTGGTTAAAAAAAGATTACCTGTCTGGCTCTAGATCAAAACGCTGAGTTTTGCTGACCAAAGTTGTAAAATTCAAAGGCAAAGAAGAAAAATTGAGAAAAAATGTCTGTTTATTCTATTGGCCTCCTGTCTTCCCCCACTCCTTCAGCTTCTCACACATAGTGGTTTGCAGAGGTCTGTTCTTCAGAGCAGAAGAATGGTTTTACACCAATCAAGTTACTAAATCCAACTAAATGAAATTTTCCTCCATCTTTTTCAGTAATTGCTGTTTCCTGTTTCCTGTTTTTTTTTTT
>NW_020450085.1:2084645-2304480 GCF_003343035.1 Apteryx rowi | reverse complement strand
CTTAGTAAGGGTGAAATTATCCCATGGCCACCTGATTTCCTAAATGCCCAAGTGGGCTATAGATGATGGCAGGGACATAGATGATTTCAACCAAACTCAGGGAGTGTTGGGCTCTCTGGGTGTTGTATGGTGGCCGTTGCTTGGAGAGCCTGTCTATCAGGGTAATGAGCAGCAGAGCAGGCTGAGCAGCTCTGTGTGATTCCAGTGCTGTGCTGTCATGGGGAGAGGGCTCAAAAGTTGGCTGAGGATGGGTGTCATGGGGGCAATGACACTAACACTGGATGCCCAAGTTTCACCCTGTGCGAGGCTTCCCAGGTCTACTGATGTTCTTCTCTCTTGCTGTGATTTAAAACTGTTTTAACTCTATTGGCTCCCACAGAGTTACTGCTGCCTCTATCTGAGAGAAGTGGCTTGAGAATTAGGTCTCTTCTGGCTCCAGGATTTTCAGTCCTATTTTTTCTTGTTATTTTTCCAGACTTCTGCTTAACCCTCCTTGCCAAAAGCACTCTTTGGTGACTAGCAAACTAATTGGCCGGAGGAGGTGTCATCAAAAATTCATCTTGGATAATTAGATGATGAGCTGTCATTATCCTTGAGGTTCAGATCATTTTTGTTTTCATTATCTGTGCAGTTCCCTGTGGTAGATGTTTCTGATAGTTTCTTGACACTGAGGGGGTCATGAATCCTGGCATTCTCTCAGACATGCTTCTCTTACATGTCCTTGCTTAGCTGGCAAGCTAAGGAAGGGGGAAGAACCTTGTTAGTCACACTGCATCTTCACATATTTTAGCTATTAAATAGGGCATCTTGTGTAAGAAACAGAGTTTTTACTAGAATTGGAAGGGGGTAGTTGACAAGTTCAGTGCCACATAGTTTCTCTTTTCAAATGTTTTCAGATAAATGCCACTTCAGACTGCTGTTGTTAGTTTTGAGAAACACATTTACATTTTATGTAATTCTAATTACATAGTAATTAAATTCTGATACAATAGCAGATTAGTATTAGATTTAGGGCCTTGAAATTTTGTTGCTTTATGCGAAGCAGCACTATTTTTATTATGAGTAAAGTGTAAACGTACATTTAAAAACAATGTAACTACATTTCTGTCAGCAGAATTTTAGCACTTCTAAAGCTTTTTTAATATAAACAGTCTTTCATAAGAGATGCTAAGTATCAAAGAAATTATGGAAAAAAAATTGAGGTGATTTCATAGGCAGCAATAATCTGCCTTCCTCTATGATATGAAGAAAAGCTCTAGTTTTTTTGTTTTAAGCTGCTGTTCTATATGTTACAGCAATAAATAATTGTAAGTATTGGAGCCAGCCAGAACATGGAATTTTGAAAATCCTGACATTTGGGAATTTATTTTCATTCTTAAATGAAGTCCAAACACAACAAAATATTCCCCCAAAATTATTTCCAAAGAAATTRTTTTGGATCAACTGAAATAGTCCACTGTTTTGATTTTGACTTTTTATATTAGAACACATTTTATTTAAAGAAAAGCCATTTTGAAAGGAGAGTTGAAAATACTCTGTGTGGTTGAAAGGAAGTTAGTTCAGAATCAATATGTTCTTGCAGCAAATGCAGATTCTGATGAAAGTGAWTTTTTTAACTGAAAGATTCTTCACTGTAAACATTTGTCATTTATATGTGTTATATCCTAGAAGTGTGATATTGTTGGACTGTGATTACATACTTAACATTTAAATATATTTTGAATGCATTTTAAAAATGTACTCACATTCACAAAATACCTGCATGTTYAACTCTTTATAAGACACAGAAAATTAGAAACTTAGAATAAGCAGTCAATAACAATTAGAAGTTAGCCCTGATGCTGTTGATTAAAATGTTTCATGGCTTTTCTCTCTGGCTGCTGATTGCTTCCTGCTAAGAGAGGAACTGTGATGCTATGTGTGACTTAGATATAAGGAAATTGCTTGGGGAGAACAGTTGATTTAGATGGCTGATTCCTTTCTTGTCTGTCCTGTGTACAGATCTCTTACAAATTCAAGATTGTATTCAATATGCAGTGCTATACAAGTAAGTCATGGAGTCAGATTTCACCTTGTGTTTGTCATGAATAGCTCCCATTTTGAATTCACTAAGAAGGCTGTGTGGTAGCTTGTAACAAAGTTGGACTGAGGCAAAGTTAAATAAACAAAAGTCTGCAATAACTCTTAAATTCCTGTTTGTTTTTTAATCAAATGTACTTTTGTTTCTTGGGTACAGATCTGCAATTTAGCCTTACACAAACATTTGCATGGACAGAAAGCCAGTAGAGAAGATAGGTGGTGTCATTAAAAATATACCCTGCTCAGCGTTAGACATCTCAAATTCATCTTACTGCTATGTCTGTTGAGCTTAGTACTAGGTTCTTTGCTGGTACTCTTGGGTGTCTGACTTCAGTGGAGCTCTGCTGATGTGCACCAGCTAGAAACGTGGCTTAGGAAGCCAATAGTTTTCTAAGGCTATCTTTATTAAGATTCCTTATCTTCTTTCTGTCTCTGACTTTTAYTTGTGAGTTATGAGCAGCAAAACTGTAGTTTATGCAGGCACCCAGGATTCCCAGTGATTTTGTTTCACTTTTTCAAGGATATCTCAAAATTTTTCTTAAACCTGTAGGCTCTCTTCTCCTTGAAGTGCTGCATTGTCATATCTCCCACTGGGGGCATGTATGCTGTTCTGTGCACTAAAGCTGGAGGGAAGACATATATGAGGGTTGCTTTC
The DNA here is from genome assembly GCF_003343035.1 of Apteryx rowi. Lineage (NCBI taxonomy): Eukaryota > Metazoa > Chordata > Aves > Apterygiformes > Apterygidae > Apteryx > Apteryx rowi. Next base: position 2,301,746 of record NW_020450085.1, on the reverse strand, counting down.
TACTTTTCCTCTCAGCTAAGGAAGTAGAATTCCCATTTTACTAGTGACTTCAATCAAGTTGAAATTTCATCCTTGTGTTTTAGCAGGTTGGCTGGCAATTTGAATGTCAAGTATGTCTATCAGGATTAGAATATACATTTGAAAGCCAACTCAAATTTGCTAATAAAGTGAAAATATTATAAAGAGCAGCAGAATGTTAAAGTGAACTAGTGTGAAGATTGTATATTTGCATTCTCATTTTTAAACCAGGATGAAATTAATAAAAATAAACAGTAATCACCAAATAAGTAGCATCTCCATTTTTTAAATGTGGTATCTGCATTGTACATCATGTGTGACCAATGCAGTCATTAGAGTGAGGCAATGCTGAAGAATTCATGGCCATCCTCAATGTTAAAAAAACTTGATAGAAGGACATTGAGACCTTCATCTTGCTTTGATAAAGTATTTTTGAAACGAACATCTTATCAGATCAGAAAAGCTGGTAGTATTGGCAGATCAGCACAACTCAGTCATGTCAATCTGACATTTGATCATAAGTAATGTACTTTTGTTAAGAGAGAAAGTCAAACTGAAGGACAAAACAACTTTCATATGCAGTGTTCCAAGCTCAGAAAGATGGTATTTTTAAAATATTTGATATCCCATTTCAAATACCAATCCTACTGTTGGATCCTCAAGAAAGAACTTTTGTACTTGCATCAGCCTGTTTCCTAGATCCAGACACTTGACTGTATCTGTTAGTTCTGGGATAGTACCTCTCTTTCTTTTATTGCATAGCATCAGGGAGCGTCCTTTTTTCAGATCATCACTATAAAGAATGTTACATCTAAGCTTTTGAAATGACTAAAAAACTTTTAATAATTCATTATCTTGGTGAACTGCAACTTAATTGTTTTGAGGGAATACTTATCTGTGAGTGTCTCATCATCACTAGATAAATTTTCATGTCTGGTATTGATACATGATGATTGATACATGAGTGAACCCCTTCCCAGAGAGTCATTTCGATACTGTTCTTTTACAATTGAATCAAGTTTCCCAACCTGGTACTACCTGCTGCATGCTGGAGTATTATCCTTGTACGGGCATTATCTAAGTGAAATGTACAGCATATCACTTATTCTGTCCCCACTTAAATCCTGTGGGACACATGGGCTGTGTACCAAGTACTTGTATACGTAGTGCAATAGATTAGGCATAAGTTAATATATAGGTCAAAGCACTCAGACTTTAATTGTCTCTAGTCAGTGGTTAATTTGACTTCTGGCTTTGGGTTGGCTTGCAGCATAGGTAAGGCAAGCTTACATTTCCCCACAGTATACAATGTAGACCTACTTTAATCAACATCTATCACTGCAGGTGACTGTGGTATCATTTCATGTTTCACAGAGATTTCTACTGAAATTGTACTGTTCTGTCAGAAAACATGAACCTGTACCCTTACGCTGGGCTCCAATTTATGCTGGTCAATAGGTATGTTACCCTGTGGCATGTGAGATCCATCCCTGCTTTCTGCTGCACTCTGGTGCCCCATGGGACTCAGTGCAAAGGACTGGATGCCTGAGAAACACGGAAGCCCTGATGACTGACTTCAAAGTTACATGCTTGCTTGAGCATTTTGCCAAGCTGGGCTAGAATGGTCAGAAAGCTGCAGGTTTTTCCCAAGATCCCAAAGTAGTTTGTTTTGAATGGACTGTTAGAAAGTAACAGCAGGAAGTATTGTGGGAAGAATAAATATCTGCCTGTCTACCAGGATACRTTGGGGTTGAACTGAAAAAGATAGTAACTGGCTTTGAAATGTTTCTAAGTACTCTTGTGAACCATCTCTTGCAGAAAATATACAGTGCTTGATTCGATAGAAAAAGTTGTTTATTACCAGTGTGGTGAGTCACAGGCACAGTGAAATCAGACTGAAGTATGAGAAATATCTGAACAATTAGATTTGCTTCAGTGTTCCAATAACCTAATGTGCTTATTTTCAAAATGCAGACAAATTAGTATAGGATCAGTTATTTGTGACATTCAGTGATGGCAAAGTGTAGGGCAGGGGAGGTTCAAATATTCTCGTCAAAGCACTTCCTGAAGGATTCTGGGAACCCTTCATCCCAAAATCTATTGCTGCTTGTGAATATTAATAGTTAAACTGGAAGCACACATGCAAAATATAGTAGCATAAAAACAGAAATGTGGGATGAATTTTTTCCTCTTTAGAAGGGAGGAATAATGTGACCTTTGCAGTAAAGCTAAAATGTATCCTTGGTCATTGCTTGACCATCTGGTATGAGGTATTAGCACAYAGATCATCTTTTCTAAATGCTGATGTTGAAACCAAAGGTGTGATTTTTCAGGGATTAGGCCATTGTCATCAGAGTTTACCAAGTCAGCAGAAGAACAGGGCAGTGTTTGTTATTAGGAGTAGTTATACTGATATCTGATAATCCATCCAGAATCATTTAAGGTGTATTATGTCATTCTTGCCAAGAGAGATTTTACTGCATGCTAATCATTTTATATTAATACCTATCTTAGAAATTGTATTCTTCTAAACAAAAATCCCTGGGGCCCTTATACTGGTTGCCATTTTTAGCAATACAAATATGGCCATATTTTATTTTCTTGGCTGATATTTGGGTTTTCTGTTGTTCTCTCCTCCTCACTCTGTCTTCCAGGCACAGCCTGCTGCTTCAGTGAAGTTAGCAGTTACTTCCCCTCCTTTCAGCATATGGTCTGGAGACAAAGGGAGGTAGTACCTTCCCCCGTGACCATGGCAGGAAGGGGGAAAAAAATAACCATGTCTGTTTATTAGCCATAACTGGAAAGAGGTGGAAATATTTCTCTTCCCTATTTCCTTTAGTGGCCACTAACCTCTCTTCCTTTAAGGAGGATTGAGCTGTCTGAATCCACTGGAATGAAAACTGTTAAAGAGTTTGGTCCTGCCACATAAATACCTGTATTTCCTCATGTGGCAGAAGAAAACTTTTTCAAGAAATCAGCCAGTAAGGAGACTGGATGGGAACAGGGATAAGGTTTAAGAGAAGATAAGCAGTAGACATGAAATAATATTTGGAGTCTAGCTACAATGAAATCTTAGCATTGGTGTATCTAAAGCTTTTTCAGTCTATAAGTCAGGAACTAATATTACATTTAGGGTAAATGGGAGCTTGCCCCACCCAGACCAGATCAAAATCAGAAATAGATTTGTTGTGTGGATGTTATAATTACAATATTTGTCGAGAACAACAATTACAATTTTTAGTTCCAGAATAGAACTAAAAATTGAAAAAAATCTGAAAATTATAGCCCTCTCCCTAAGAAAAGTTGTAACTGATGGTCCCAGTATATCTTTTTTAATTGAGCACAGTGAGGTTGTTATATATGAAACAAATTATCTTGTGGCCATAATTAAAGACCATTGATTTCAGTTTTTTGGCCCCTTGTCATTTAGTGAATTAAAAGTCTCATTAAAACTCTTTATCAAGACATGTGCATGTCCTGAGCTAGATGACACTAATGAGTCAGACCTTGTTCCATGGTTGCACATTAACAGTTCAACATTCCTAAAGTCAGTTCCTGCTGTTATTCAGTGTCCTGGCATTAGAACATGTCCTCAAAGGTATAATAATTCCCTAAGATATTGTACTCTACGTATACATTCTTTCCTCATATATCTTTCACATTTTTAAGATTAAATAAAATGGGATAGGCAACTTTTTTTTTTCTTATTTCTGCTTCCAACTGTTTTGTTTTGGATGGGTTCTCTTAAGGAACGGATGGAGTTGTTTGATAAATAACATGGAGGACTGAGAAAGGAGATTATTTCTAAAACCTAAGGAGACTTCTTTTATAATAAAGGCTGGCCTGGATATGAAATGAGTCAGAGACTTGAAATTATTGAAAAGGAAACTTGAAAATAAAGGTCAAATGCAGTTACTGAAATAAACAATTTGGGGTTTATTTTTATTTATACTTTCATCTCTCAAATGAAAGACTAATTCTTATAAATCTGTGTTCAAAAATAAAAGAATGCATCGAGGATAGGTGTTACAAATGTTTTTAAAAATAGCACTTAAGATCTGTTGTGAGGAGGGAAGATAGTAGGGTTTTTTTTGTGTGTCCAGCCAGATGATACATACAAATACTATTCTTAAAGAAGGCTATAGTCATTCCTATTCAGTAGAATTGCAATGCTTTCAATTTTGTATCTTCCCTCAGCCTACAATTTACTATATACAAGGTATATTTAAGTGCAATGTTGTTTCCTTTCTTCCTAGGGAACATTAAACCTTCCTATTACAAAGGACTCCTGCTAGTATAAACAGAATTCAGAGACACTAACTTTTTCTAGAGCATGTACAGCCCAGTAATCCCTTCCCATACATCAACTTTTATGTCCCTTACAGCCCAGCTGCATGCTGTGGAGACTGCCCTGTGAGGAGCTCCTGCAGAGCTCAGCAGGAAGTGGAGTTGTTCAACACCCAGAGCGACACTGACATCTCTTCTGTTACAGTCCCTGCTTAACAGCACATGTAGCTGTAACTAAGACCTAATGCTTCAAAGGTACCTGTTTCACTGTGTGCAGTACAGCAGAGCTGTTTCTTTTGGATGGCTATGAGTATTTGACTTGGACCTGGAAGTCTGTCTTCTTCTTAACTCATCACTTTGGATAGCAACTTGTTATAAGGGGAAAACACATCCTGCAGAGGCAACTATGAGAGAGGGATAGCTCAGTATAATCCCTTGGCCTACAGGCATGGCAATGCTTTCAGCCAAAATGATCAAACATATTGTACACGCTGAGGATTTTTTAGCAGATTAAAAACTAACTGGGAAAATGAATACAGAATATTACTTGTCACTCACATCAGTAATTAATTTAATAAACACAGACTGAGCTGTCTTCAAATAACTAGTTCTAAATAAACTGGGTTTAGATGATGTCAACCTGAAAAATCAGGTAGATTTGAAATGGATATCAAAGCTGCTTTCCAAAAATCTATTRCACTAGTAACTGCATAAGATAGAACTAGGTGGATGCATTAATATTTGAGCTGTCAGATTTGCCGTACAATTTACATGTCAAGTGTCAGTCTGATGGGCTATCTTGATAAATGCCTGCAAAACTATACTGCTACTTAATGCAGAAACTTTCTTGTTTGGTAGTTTGGATTTAGAGACTAATAGCTAGCTCTTTTTACTTTTAAACTAAATATGTGGTAACATTTTAGGACATGCAAAGATACTCTTTACACTAACAGATGGACTCTGGCAGTCAACAGCTAAATTGTTGTACACCATAATACTGCACTAGTCAGGGATCTGGGCTGAAGAGGAAGTACAATTGGCACAGCGTATTGTGTGGTATGAACCCCTTGCTCTTGTTATGGAGATTATCGTGTCTTTTGTTGCATGCATCAGTTTTAATGGGATTTTTTCTGTCAGCTTCAATAGGTGCACTGGGCCCTAGCAAAGGAGATGAGTGTGTTTTTCAAGACCTTTTACTTAGCAAGGGTTTATTTTTTAACTTTTTAATCATCAAATGTAAAAATCTATGGGTAATTTCTCTTTCCAGGGAAGATTCTAGCCAAATTCTTGTAGTATTGCATAGAAACAGAATTGGTCTCATGATGAGGAATAAGTCAAATCCTTAGAGGAAGCTGCATATGTCTCTTCATTGCTCAAAGCTGCAGGTGAATTAGTAATATTCCTCTATTATTTAGCTTATTCTACCAGCAATTTGAAGGATAACTGTTTGTCCTAGATCAAAAGACTATGACTATACTGTGTATTTCTTTTATGTCACCAGCTGTTGCTCTGTCAGACTGTAAAATCTGAAATACTGCATCCTGCATTAACAAAACTATACTCTCTTTCATGTTAAGATGACATCCTTGTCAAGTATTCAACTTTTAGATATCATCTTTTTCTCCTAAATGTTTCTGCTGTGATGGATTCAGGAGGTAAAAAAGCAAGTCCATGGTTTAATGTTTAGCATGAGTTATTATTATTATTTTTTTAATTGATATTTAGAACATCAAAGAAAGGCCTGGGGAAGGTTCAGTATTTTATGTAGTGATATGTTTCTGCTTTACATGTCAACACAGAGATGAGCACATGGTCTTAGATCTGTTAATGGCATCCATATTAACATACCCTCTGAATTTATGGTTGTTTTTTTTTCATTCACCCACTTAAACCCCACATACACTTCCTAAACTAAAGAGATGATTAATTATTCCTACCAAGTGCTGTTATTTGCAGAAATAGATGGAGAAAGTGTTTGCAGCTCACAACCTTTTGAAGGAAAGGAAGGCTTTCTTGGTAACAGTGGCAAGTTTAGTTCCCTGCTCTGTCAGAGAGTTCCTAGTGGACTAAATCAGTCAAGGAAAGGAAAGCCAAAGGGAAGGAAAAGGGAAAGAGAAAGAAAAAGAAAAGAAAGAACGGAAGAAAAAGGCACAAAAAATGATATTGACACTGAAAGTGGGGCTTGACATCTGAAATCCAACCAAGTCCATGAGTTAGTTAAACTCCTGTTCTCCACACATGCCCCTAGTCATGGAAATGATACYGCTTCATTGAAATCCTCCAGGCTCCCACTATTCCTGCTTTTGTGCATGACTGTAACTGCCTTGTTCTTGCAGGGCTTAGCATCTTGGAGTCCTCCCATACTTAAGGCAGATCAGGATCTTCATTCTAAGCATTTCTCTGCCTGTGTCCCCTAAGGAGCATGCTGTGTTTGCAACAAGTAACAAATACTCCAGGGCTGGGTACCACACAAAAGACAGTGACAGCTATCCCTTCCGTACTAAGATAGTGCCAGAGTGTGAGTTAGATGTAATTTTTTAGAGGTGTCACCCAGTACATAAAACACAGACAGTGCTTTGAGATTAAGAATCGGAACCCAGGTTTTTCAATAATAGATGAATGCCCTTATGCCTTAGGCTTTAGAAGCAGTGCGCCCTGTCCTATTCTCTCTTTTTCATGACTTTATAATGCAAAGTGGTGTGATTTTGAAAAGGAGTGTGGAGACAGGATATAGTATGGTGTTCTGGTTTACTCATCTTCAAAGGAAAAGAAAATATGGATTGGAGACCTTTTTGGAGAGAACTGAACTAGGGTCTGTAATGTTCAGGTGAGTGCTATAAACCCTAAAGCTCTGCTTGTGACCTCTTGGTGCTCTTCTGATGCTGATGATAATGGATTATGTGATAAAGGATTATGTGATAAGAATTCTGTCTGCAGTTATACCTAGAGAAAATTTATACCCACAGACACAGAGACAAGTGGAACTGTGGAATTGTTTTAACTTTAGTTTCTACTCTACCAAGTTTGGCACAGACTGTTCTTCTACAAGGGAAAGGGTAGAGCATCAGCCACTATATTACTTTGGTGTCTCTGTCTGCCAGCTGGTTTTACAAACTATGAGAGATGATTGCATATCCTTAATATTCGTGACAGTACTATATTTTTACTTAGACTGTCTATTCCAGAATGACGCTTCTCAGATAGAATGGCCAGTCAATCTCACAGCATGATGGAAAACAGATGTAAGATTAAGATGCAAAGTAGTTTTCCAGATACTTGGTCCCAGCATGCTATACAACCCAACCCTAGAGTTAACCAGCCAAGTGCTGACACATGTCTTATAGCAAAATATCACTCACAGCCACAGTTCAAAGGCCTTGCTACCCTCCAGGGCAATTAATACAGCATCACGTTCAATGGTGCTTGAACCAAATCCATTGAACTCTCAGGGGAGGAATAACGAAGCAATCTCAGAGCTCAGACATGAGCAGCATGCTGCTGCAGCTAAGGTTTCAGTCCCCAAGAACACAATCCTTCCTTAAGAATTCTTGTGTGACATTGCATTATAAAGGCTTGATTCTTCTGCCATTAAAATTTGTGACAACACTCTCATTAGAGCTCTTCTAAATAAGAACTGGGGTCTCCACTTTTCAAACTCTTATCCCAAAGGTAGCTCCAGTTCTCAAGGTTTGAATGATCTTTACTTTCCTGAAGTATTTGGAGCTGGGTTCTTGAGTCAGACTTATTTGAAATTTACTGTACATATCATAGTCAAATCAGAATTTAAAATATGATTTAGAACAAATAAATGAAAGATTCATGCTATACATTTACTTTTTTGTATAAAGTTGTATGTATACATTTCATGATTGTGTTAATAATGTTAATAGCTAACTATAATGCTTTTTGCTTTAAGTACCTGAAGTGCTTTCATTTCAGAAATTATGGCTAGATTTGAATACTAATGCTTACATTATGCAGCATTTATTCAACTAATGGTGCCATTGAAAATACTGCGGCACCTCACAGTATAATTTAGCACTTGGTGCGAGTATGATTCGATAGCCACCTTGTGACTGGGAAGCCTGAAATTAGCTAGGCCTGTTACATAATTGTGTCATGCTAGAGAGCGCAGAGCCTAACAACAAGTGGCTCTTAATTCCCAATTTCATTTCAGCAGTTSCCTCTTGGATTTCTATTTATTAGTGTATAAATGATATGCTCCCACTGATCCTTCCATTGTAGTTATGATAGTTCAGAAAGAAATAAAAGCTATGCATAGATTTGCTTTACACTCTGCTGAATGTACCTTGAATATTGAATTGAATATTTTTATTCAGGCAATTCTAGGGAATTCCCAAGCTGGTCATATCTAACAGAAAACAATATGTAGTCCAAGTACCATGGTAATTAAATGTAGCATATGAAAAATGAGCAAACAAAAGAGTAAAATTTTAGTGCTTTTACTGTTTAAGAAAATTAATATTTTAGTGATGACTTCATGCTCCTTAATTTTTTCCTTTAAGTAGTGTGCTATGCAATTCTTGAAGGCATGTCTATGACCTGGGCTAATGATAACTGCTTATGGTGGTCAGTTTATTGCCAACCTGCATGCAATTTTGTTGTTGTTGTTGATAAAAAGTTTATAGATGAAAAAGATGCATCTCACCAACCCCTTTTTTCTTGCTTCCGATCTGGTAACAGTATTGCTGGGATGATCAGTTCCCCATCGGATTCTCAGTACCTGCTTTCCTCTTCTCTCAATTCCTCTCAAGTATGAAAGTTTCATCAAAATTCTCTTGCAAGCTTTTTTAATTTCTCACATGTAGATGGCATAGACATACACAGAGATGGCTGTTGTAGATCTCTTTTTAGAGCATAGGTGCTAGGATTTCAGAAATCAAATTCAATAGTACATATGACATCACTTAGCCTTGATAGGGAATAATGGTGCTGTGAAATCATAGCTAAGGAAGAGAGATTTTTAGGACCAATTTAATTAACCCAGTTAATACTTGCCTGTATTAGGAAAGTCTGTCTTTTTGTAATATATTTGCAGAGTGCATTATTCCATAAGGGTAGTAGTATTGCATATAAATTCATGCTCTGGTTGTTCAAAATATTGTAAGTTGTCCTGTTGAGTGAGCATAGCCACAGTTGTTGGATAAAAATGCTTCTAACTAAGCTATATTTTAATTTATTTTTCACTGGAGCATACTTGCTATTTTCCAGTGAGATGTTTTCTGTTTCTAAAGCCACCAGCTTGTCAAAAAGATATTGATGTTTGCCAAAATTCTGTCCTGATGGAAAAATTGTGTAAAAATGAAACAAGATGAAGTCAAAACAAACAATATAAACTTACTTGGGATCATTATTAAAAATTTGTTTTCAACTGACTTTTTACTTCAAACTTTAGAAATAGTACAAAGTGAAAAAATAATAAGTCAAAATGCAGAGGAAAATGTTGAAACAGATGGCTTTAATATTTTGAAACTTTGTTATAAATTTCAAAAAGAGAAGTTTCCTATTTCAGAATGGAAAACGGTTTGAAATAAAAAACTCTCCTATGAAGCAAACAAATAGAATATTCCTGAGCAGTTTTAGTTTTTCTTCTTTGGGCTGTTCCCACCTCAGGTTAACAGTGACAGAAATGGCATTTGTCCTATGTGAGGGAAGGTGAAATTTGTGTATGCTCTAGCTCTTTCATCAAAAAGTTTATTTTTGCTTTATTTAACATGTTTGCTGGAAGATATGGAGAGAGAATATAGTATCAGGTAAGCAGTGCCTGAACAACTGTCTCATCTGTCATAGTACTTCCACCAGATCAGAGTGGGAGCACAGTGGTGGAACAGTTTGGGGGACATGAAGTGCTGGTTGCCAACTGTGGTGCATCTTTTCTATAAATGATTATTTCAATCATTTGTGCTGTCAGTTAAGCAAATTCATCACTGCCTGATCACTCTAAAACAATACTTTGAGGATGTATAGTCAAATACKTATTTATTTTCCACTATCATAAATTAAACATAAAACAATACAAAAGATTTTTTTGCAATGACAAATTCAAAACAAACGGTTGATGGGCCAGAAGCTGCTTGGTATAAATCTTTGAGTATCATTAAAGCATAGTGAGGTAGAATATATAGCAATAATTAATATCTGGTTCTAGGAACATGTACTGTATTTGTTCTTAAGAAACTAGCCCTGAAATTAAAAAAAAAAAAAAGCCATGATTCAAAATCTAAAAATGCATATATATATACACATATATATATACACATTACTCTTAGCCTATGCATTGTCCTGCAATCCCTGTAACTGATTGTGTTTAATGGGCCTCTGATGCTTCCCTTTATATGATTTTTCTTTCATAGCTCGTATTACTGTTATTGCCTCTCTCTAGATCAAAGGCATAGGAAGAAGAAAGAAAAATGGTGACTGAGAATGATGTCTGCAATCTTCCACATTTCAGCATTATTTTTCTAAATGTTCCTACCTTGATTTAATGCAGCCTTTACTCATTATACTTCTAGGAGTCAGTGTAGATAATTCTTCACCACCCTGGGTATCCCAACCTTTCATGTGTTTATAGAAGTTAGTGCTTTGCCAACCCTAGTGATAAAAATTCAGACCCAATGTCATTGAGATTATGAATATATTTCAGTTGCTTTCTTTAAATTTTATTTGCCATCTGGCTATACAAACTAGTAAAGCTTGTATTTTTTGAACTTTCTTTTGAAACTTTGAAAGCTAGAGACATGACACTTTTTCTAAAAGAATGCCAAATTACCACATACATGTCTACAGGAACCGATGATTTTGGAAAACCCACAAACATTGTGAGGAATGGTAGCCTGATATCACATGTTCATATGCTGAAGTTCAGAAATTTTGTGCCTAGTGTTTGCTGTCTCTTTGTCTAGGATGAAAAGTAACCCTAGGCAGTGTGGAGCTTTGTATCTCATAAGTATTTAAAATTACCCTCTGAATTTCATTATTCTTGGGAAAAGCTTACTGCCCTTAGCTATAGAGTTGTAGAGACAATCAGCATTATGTATTTGCAACAAGTGTTTGCTCTGATTGTACCAGGGTACAGTCTTTTTACCAGGGTACCTTAACTTTAAGGGAAACTGAGAAAGCTCCTGCTTTCAATATGGATTTCCACAGGCTGGTGGTAGGTGTGGGTGCATTTCTCACAAGGAGGGGCTTTGTCTTGTAGGTATTAGCATGAACTTCTCCATGATGCTGTGATGTCTGTGTCTGTTCTCTTCCCATGCCTAGTCTCTCCCTCATCCACAGGTTTGGCCTCTTTCAATAGCGATATCCTTATTAATGCAACTTAAGTAAGACTTCTGATGGTATAGTTCTTTTGGTAATGACTGCATAGCTAAATAACATCTTCCATTAATTTGCTAGTAATTAACCTTGTGGAGTTTATAAATAATAATAATAAAAGGATTTTAAAAAGTTGGATGGGTCTGGGAGATTTAATACTGAARTGAAATCATGCATCACATAAATTCTGTTTGAAGGTACAAACTGGATAGACCAAAAAAAGTCAATGTGGGATGTGGTTTAGATTTTAGAAAACTTTGAAAAATGACTGYTGTGGTTTCCTCTAATTTTCAGCATATAAGTTGTCACAAATACTTGCAGTAGCAGAAAAATGGATAAATTTATGTAATTCCAAAGCAGTGTAACTTTTCCAAGGAAATGTGAAAAATTTTCAGAAGGGCTGTTTGAACAGAGCAGTTCACCTCTGCAGAAAGTTGTATAATTTAGTCAGTCAGACCCATGAAAAGCTATGGATTTTGATGTCTAGTAGTGGTCTGAGTTATCTCCCAACAAAATGCAGCAACCTGTTTTAGGCTTGACCTCATTTTCATATATACATTAGGAAAGTCAGTGATTGTAAACACAGATGGTCTAACATATCATGTCATGCTGTTGCCCTTGTGTTGGAACAGGGCTAATTCTCGCATTGAGAATGAGGGTTTTTATGTTAAACAAAGCACTTAATTAAGAACAGATTTCAATATTTAATGACTACACAGTAGCTTATTAAAATGTTTGCTCTAGTGTTTATGATGCTTGGTAGATTAAATACCAATGTATTTATTAACTGAAGAATGCACTTGTATTACTATTGCATTGATTCCAAGCCTTACTTCTGTGATGCTACAGAGGCTCCCTAGCCTAGAAGAATAGATGTAGTCTTTCTGCATCGGGGACAATATCTAGAGAACTCCACATGATTCAGGAAGCAGGTTATAACGAAATGGTAGAAGAGGAATCCAAATGAATGACTTAGTAATCTTTCTTTTGGTACTGCTACATCCCTAAATCGGAAACAACTGGGTGAAATCTCTCTGCTTCTACCCTAGTAGAGCATCATCTTCACTATTTAGCATTCGGAGGGTTAAAGGCATCTGTAGGGATTCCCACAACCACGCTACGATGCACATATGTCCACAATCTACTCCAATTTCTTCACTGAAACCATAGATTGAAGACATGGGTGGTTCCTTTTTCTGAGGTTAAAGTACCAAGCTTGTGCAATTCCACTACACTTCAAAGTGAAAGTTCACAGTCACAATTTAAATTGGAGAAGATGGCCTTGGAACTTAGGCCCTCAAAGAAACCCACCTACTCTCCCTATTTTAGACTGTGGGCAAGAGAACCAAACGCAAACCTCATCCCTCTCCTGCAGCTTGTACCTTGTCTTAGTGTGTGGTGAAGATCCTGTACTGTTTTCATGCCATTGGCTTGTCAAGCAATAAAAAATAGAAGACCACAGTCTCTCCTCTTTTCAGGATGAAAATGTTTCAATGTTTCTCTTCTTTTCTAGAAGCTCATTTAGAAATGATAAACAAACATCTTGTCACTCTGCCTTTGGGACCTTTTCCTCCAGTTGAAAGAAGATGAAAATTTACCAATTGGTTCCCACAACCATGCTTCTTCTGAGGAAGTCACTGTGGTTTCAAACTCTTGCATATGGCATTGTACATACACATTTAATGCTTTTCTGCTTTTTTTGTTCTGTGAGAGATGGTAGCAATTCATACCTCCATCTGCAACAGGTTATGATATCCTGCATCAGCTCAACCATGCGGCTGATGTGAGAGCCCTCCTCAATTCCTGCTGCCTTCCCAGGTCATCATTTATGAACAGAGTCTAGCTAGTGCCTGTAGAGTTGGAAGTCAGGTTGTTATTCATGACCTTCCATGAAAAACGTACTTAATCAAGGGTGCCAACTACTCCAACAGAAGGGGTAGGTTGACAGAAAAAAAAAAAAGTGATCTGATGGTGATTAATTTGGGGGGAAAAAAAAGCATCATTGTTTGTAGATTGAATGATTTGGCATAGGCTAATCGAAGAGCTCTGCACAACATCATCGTCCCTATTGTACTTATTCAAGGTTTTTGCATGCCCTGGTGGTACAGCTGCTGGATGGGACCTCCCTCAACAAATTTATGATGATCACTTGGCATTCATATTTCTAATTAAATCGGAATTAAATGTTCATTTGAAACAACCTTAGGTGAGATTGCAGCTTTTTGCCACCAAACATTAGCATATCATAAATATATATTTTAAAACTCTACAGCAAGGAGTTAAATTTGTTGGACTCATGGTTTTGGGCACCAGCAGACCTTCATCACTGAATTCATGAAAGTTTATTATAGAGAGCAATACTGGAATTTTCCTTAGAGTTCTTTAGATTTTGCTCACTTTCTATATTCTGGAGTTGTATTTGACTCTTCCCTCTTGCTTCTCAGTGAAAAAATCTTATTCTTTGCATTTCCACAATGTTTTCCATACAAGAAGCTCAGAGACCTTTGATATTAGTGATGCAGCTTTGCAGCATCTGAGAGACAGGCAGCATCATGATCCACATCTGAACAATAAGAGAAGTCAAGCAAAGATAATTTGAATAACTTAACTAAGCAGACAAACAAGCCTGTGGTATAGCCAGGAAGAGACTGMAGAGCTCTTCTTTCCTGAGGAGATCTGTTAATCTATTTTTTTCCAGCAAATAATGCCCCAAGCAAGGTAATTTCAATCATTCTGAAATGATTTGTGAGTTTGCCTAGAATATATGCAACAATTTTATCTAGACGACTGGGGGGAGGGGGGGGAAGGGCTTGATTCCTAGCTGTTGAAACAGGCATTCTTCTTCTTCTGTTCAGGATTATTTTTCAGCATGCCCACCCTGGAGGCAGTAAGGCCTCTCCCTCCACTTTTTGTGAGCAGGAGGGAAGGAGGGCTGTGTCACCCAGTGTGAAATACCCTGCAGTGCAGGAGGGAGGGAGCATGCTGGCAGGGCTGCAAGCCTGGGCTGCAGGCSTCTCAGGCAGGCAGTGCAAACCAGTTTTCCTAGTCCACTGTTGGGCTATTCTGTAAAAGTAGGACAACAGATTTTTTTGGCTTAGTCCTTTGCTTCTTTTGATTTTCCAAAAAGGCTTGAAGGTTGAACAGGCTAGCCTTGAAATATCCCTAATGAAGTAGTTGGACTAAGCTCTGGAAAGCTGGAGAGAAGTGTTTAAATTCTGTCATGCCGAAGAAAACATGAAATGTAGCTTTTTGGTCCATCATTCTCTCAGCGGAAAAATTGGATTGTTTTATCTAACGGAATACAATTTTCAGTTTGTCTGCCTCAAAAATTGTTTTCATGTAGTTCTGTTCCTAGGCTTTAATCATACATGTTTTCCTCTACCTACAGGTTGGAATGACTTACAGCTTTACTTGGTTGCGTTATTCTTTAGGAGCACATGCTGGGTTGCAGTGGGTTGCTTTTATTATTATTTCTATAAAAAACGGTAATAAAATGTTTGACTTCACCTCACTGGGCCAGATTATTCTGCAACAAAATAAATCACTGTTATCTCCAGATACATCTGGAAGGATGAGGAAATCTTACCCTTCACCTGTAGCTGTGTTGATACATCTTCACCTCCTATGCAAAATCTTTGATCCTTTTTCAAAAACAGGATTGTGGATTCTTTATGGATAATCTGAGAATATTGTCAAGACATATGGGAAATCTATTTGAGTTTAACCCTGTTAAAAGGCATGAGAGAAAGGCATGCTTATTTTATTGTCCTATAGACATTTGGTATATTATATAAGTTGTTGTACAGCCCAAAGCAGATTCATAATGTTTCACTGTCCATTTGTCCGTAATGCTATAGCTAATCATTACAGTCATTAAATATTTTCTCTATTTATCCTGGTCCTGTAGTGAGAGCTCAGCTTGATTCCCAGATCTTGCAGATTAGTAGAAGGTTACTGAGGTATGTACAAATTACTTTGGAAACCTAATTATTTTTCCTGCTGAAGTGATAGAATATACTGCAGTGCTGAAATTGGGGAACAATTCACAGCAGATAATCTAACAGATTTTAACCCCTTTTTAGTGCAAATATTTTAAGCAGTTTTTACTGTAGTTTGCTTGCCTACTTTTTCATATCATTTAGTTACTTCTGTGTGAACAAGTTCAGGCCAGCTGTTTCTTAACAATCTGTTCCATGTAGATCACTTTGTTATTTGTTTATTACCAAGATTTCATGGCAATCAACTCTTTTCCAGTTGGGGTGATTCAGTGCCATTAATGCTTTAGTATAGGGACTTTGTTCTCTAAGGCTGAGGGAGAGCTCTAAGAGTAGCATAAATAAAAAGTAGGAGATAAGTTTACCTGGGAACTTTGACATTTAAGATCTCTTCCTGTCCCTCAGTCAAAAGAAAAAGCCCTGGGCATATGGACCCAATTTTAATAATTTTCTGATGTCTTTCTGACCAATGGAGGAAGATACAGCTTATGCTTACTAGCTTTCCAGGAAAACTCATATTCTTTTCTCTGCTATCATATTCATGCCATCTGATTGCATGATCCTATTGAGAAGATTTGTCAGATCTTTGTCTACTTTATTCAATTCACTCGGGTCCTAGAGCTTTGAAGATGGACATGTTTTTTGTTCATCAGGCCCAGATCAGCAGCATAAGCTATTTCACATAGATGCCTTTTTGAATGCTGGCTTTTTGAGAACAGCTATATGTTTTTAAGTGTCTTTTTCTCCATCTCAAACTGAATAAAACTCCTTTCCTGGGCCTGTGAGCAGCCTGAAATGAATTCACTGACCTTCCCATTCATAGGCTGTGTTACAATGTTTGTATTTGGCATAGTAGTTCCTTCTTCAGTGTTTGAGAATATTTACGCTCTCCTTTCCTATGAAAGTTAAAAATGACCAAAGTAAAAGGGAGATAGTGGCAATAAAATTACAGTCTACAGAGTAAGTAGCAGTATTGTTTTGTCCTACTGAATTTTGAGAGAATCTAAACTTTAAGTAATGTCTGAAGGCTACTTCTTTTGTTAGGTGAAATCTTGGAACTGAAAAGAAATTGGGTAGTCAGACAAGCCATTTGAAGAAAGCTGAAGAGTAAGAACAGAGGATGAACTGCCTGAAGTGCTAACCAATGAGGAAGCTCTAGAAAGACAGAAATGTCACCGTTTCCATGCTGATTCTATAGTGCTTTGCAGTTCAAAATTTCATAGGTTGGGAATTAACCTGGGAAAGTTCTTTAATCACTTTTATTAGAAATCTCTTTTGAAGGGGGATCACTGTGTGAAGGTAGGAGATTTTTGGACTACCTCACAGAGACCTGATCAGTAGTTAGAGGAAAAAATGGATGAATAACATGTTTATACTACTTTGATAASAACAGTGACTTTATCTTGCCCCAAAGGCTTACAATTTAAATACATTGTCCAGAAAAGTTTTGTTTCCTTTTTGTAGAGCAGAAATAGACATACAGAGGAATGGGAGGATTTTCATTCAAAGTTCACGAAGTAAAGAGGTGGCACAGCTGGGAACTAAACTCTGAACTCCCCATTCCTAGGCTAATATCTTAACTGCAAGATTATTCTCCCTCTGTTCGCAGATCCTCCACTGATGTGGATAAATGTAATGTTACAAAATACAGTTCAGCTCTGCTGATTTACACCAAATGAGGAACTGACCCTTTATGAGATGACAAAACTTTGGAGTTTGATTAAACACTTAAAAAAAATATTTAATAAAAGTATATATAGTCTTAATAAAAGGACTATAATCCAGAAAAGAACATGTCTATTGCAGATTAAAATTCATCCTGCTTCTTCGTATATCTGTTCTACCTTGCAATAAGGTTATATAGAGAAACTTTTTTTTTAATAATCATATAACAGTCTCTTAGGTATTTGGATTCCATGCCTGTGCTGTATATTACTGGCATCTGTCAACCCTGTTAAGCTTGTTTCTTACAGAAAGACACACTATATATGATTATGGGCTGGGGGAAAAACACAAACAAAAGACACTGCAAAATTAATTGCAGAACCATGCTCACAGAATAGAATTGGTAATGAAAAACATGATGTGTATTGAAAAGTTAATGAAGAGAAGGAAGATAGTAGAATGACATTTAAGAACAAGTGAGATTTGGATTTCATCTTTATGGTTAAGAGCTAGTTGTTACTTTTTATGATTCAGTGGTATTGAGGTTCAACTATATAGGAGTTGTCTAAATTGTCCCCATCTTTGAAAATGCTGTAAATGCACCTGAAACAGAGGGATTGCCATATGTATTTTTGGAATCTTTTGTAATGTATATCATCTATCATTTTTAGTGGTAACCAGGAAAAGATCTGGGGTGGGGGGGAGGCACGAAGGCTTCTTTTTTTCTATTTCTTTTTTTTTTTTAAATAGGTAGTAATGATCACCAGCCATATGCCATTTCTGGTGAACTCCTGATTCTTTCTCTTCTGGGAGCAATATTTTTGTGGCGCTTCGACATGTTTAGCTGATTCTTCACCTGACATTTCATTAACTCATTGGTCTTGATTTTTCATTTACAGGGATGAAAATTGAAAGCAGCATGTGGGTGTGCAGCTAGTGTGAGTGAGACTGGGTTTTAGTTCAGTGACAGAATCCTCCCCCTGCCTTACTGCTCAGAACATGCTACTATGTCTTTTGGGAGTCTGAGACTGTAACTAGAAGCTGGATAATAATACAACCTGTGTAGTCTTCGCCCTTGTGTTAATGACTGTGCTACTCTAGCACAAGCTCTTGCACAAGAAAGTGGTGAACCTGATCAGGGAATTGATCTGGCTTAAAAATAAGCTGGCAGAAACCCCTAGTTTATTTTTCAGCTAAATCATTTTCAGTTCTGGTTTGTTGGATGACTGCCAAATGCTTATAATGGCATAGCAAAATGGGTAAGAGCTGGCAGCAGGGGGGTGAGACAGTCATTGTTTTATCCTAGCACTGCTGTGAAAAAGTTATTGTGGAAAGGGAGGAGATGCCTTGAGATATTTTGCCTGTACTGCTACTGCTAGGAGAAGCCTGCAATACTGTTTAAAACTAAGTAGAAAATGCTTCCCCAGACTGGCAACCTTAGAAATCTTCCTACTGCCTCCTTTTGAAACTATTAAAATTTTTTTTTGATTTTTCTCTAATCTTGAGCACTCTTGTAATTATGTGTTAAGTGTAGTTTTGTCTAGATTTATGTGTTCTCCCTCTTTCACATCTTGCAGATGTAGTTTAGCTTGTGGGGCACTTAGGGAACATCATGAGATTTCTTTGTTGTGCAGGAAAAAAATGCACCTGTCAATAGTGTTACATGTTTCGGGAACTACCAAAGTAGAGCAATCCCGATCAGGGTGTGGRGAACAAACTCAATTTCTTGTGGGGGAAAAAATCCTATTTTCTTCTGAGTACTGAATAGGACAGAGGATAACAGAGACTTTTGGCTCTTCTTGATAGATATTGACACCAGGCAGGAAAATGTAGTTAAATCTTTCTTTAAAGGTTTCTGGAGATGCCTATAGAGGTGATTTGATCCTTTCTTCCTCCACTGTTAGGCCAGGGTAATTGAACTGCAGATTGATGCAAGTACACTAACATAAAATTGGAATAACCTAATAGAGGAGGAACAGTTCGTGATTTTTTTTATTTTTTATGAGAGGCTCTTTTTTACTGTGCACTGCTGACCAGAGTGAAGGTCAATTGCATCTATCTGAAACCTGAGCTACGGGTGATTTTCAATTGTGCACTCAATCTCCATTCCAAAAGAGCAGACTTCCCGCCCTGACTTATATTAGCATTGGACTAGTGCTTTCATTTTTGATAGTCATAATAATTACCATAAATAGTTTTTTTTTTTAATCCTTCTATAATGAATACTGGCTTTTCCCTTGATTCTGGCATTGTCTTAAAAGGAAGATACACAGTCAGGAAGGGGGCTATGGTGTTTGGCAATACCACAAAATTGGAAGCACTCAGATGAAACTCAGAATATTACCAAGATTTCTGGCTCCATTCAGAAGAAGGCAGAATTTTCCTCACTGCATATTGCTTTATACTTAGACACTCTGCCAGCAGACAAAATTGGATTTTTTTTTTACAGCAGCCAAAGTATTGTATTTACATTATCTGAGTGCGTAATTAAGCCATTAAGCTGAACATTTCCGGATTTGAGCATGCAAGAAGAACATTTAGAAAGAATTAGAAAAGTAGTATAGTGCTAAGACACTGCAGACTCTCTGATGGATGCCATCAGAATGGGCTGAGCTCAGCCAGAAGGCCTTTACAGGGGACTTAGAACATCAGGTATTGCTATTTCTCCTGTGTTATTCTGCCCTGCAAGAGAGATAACATGCATTATGCTCACAGGTGCAGCTTGCTTTGTGTACAGGACCATTTAGACATGTAAATATTAGACTTTTATTAAAGCTTTAGAAAAATACTGAACAAGGCATGGTATCAGCTGCCTTTACCTAAGCTGCATTTTTGAATCACAGTTATCTATCCTATTATCTTCTTGGTGCTGCTTTTGGCCTTTACCACCAGTGAATTACATGTCTGACTGCTGGGCTGGCTGAAAGTCTCCTCCATCTTTTGTCCTTCCTTGCCTGCTCTCTGCGTATGCCCTAGGGAGGTAACAAGGAAATGGACTTGAAATGAGAAGGAAGGAGGCTAGGAAAGGAGTTCATGGAATAGCAGCTTCTTTCTACTTACACAGCTATGTAGTGCTGGTCAGTATTTTCACTGATTACTCAGGTGATGGAATAGAGGGATTGCTAGACTTATGAAGGACTCGCAAGTTTGTTGGATTCAAATTAGAATTCAAAATGATCTGAACAGTTGAAGATGTGGCTTGGAAAAGTCAGGATATTGTCCAGGAAAGAGAGGTGGAAGTTCGACTTTTAGGCAGAACTAATCCACTGCTTCATTATTGGGTGTAGGAAGTGAGCAACAGCAACTCTAAGGGAAAACATCCAGAGTGGGGTTATAACTGGTTATGAGCTGGACTCCAGACAAAGGCCTCATGTTGCTGTGAATAAAGTAAACCTTGCTGTGATGTATGGAGCATAGCCTGGGAGATGCGTGAAGTCAACTTTCTGCTCTATGCCCTGTGGCATAGTCTCAGCTGGAGTAAGGTGTCCAGGTCGGAGCACTGCCTGTCATGAAGGATATGGGCCAACTGGAGAGAGCGCAGAGGAGGGCAAGGAGTTCAGTCAGTGGCTGAAACACAGGTAAAATTTGAATAAACTCAGGTTGCTCAGACTAGAGAAGAGAGGGTTGATACTCATCTACAAATACAGAACAAGATGCTGCAAAGAGGGAGGGAATAATCTGCTCTTCGTGTCTAGCAGCTGGGACAAGAAATTAGGGATTTAAATTTCAGCAAAATGGATTTAGATACTGAGTTAGCATGACCTTTCCTGGAAAGGATCATGAAGCACTGGAATAAATTGCCAGCAGAGGCTGTTGAGTCTTTTTTAGTCCACAGTGGGGATCTTTAGGAATGGATAAGATAAACATCTGTCAGCAATGGTATGCATGTTATGATTCTGCCTTGGTGACAGGGGTATGGACTAAAGGGACTTGAGAGACCGCTTTTGTATCTAAGTAATTGTGTTTGACTCATTGTCTCAACTGGGAGACAGAGATTAAGAGATGGAGGACAGTGGGAATCATAGACTCACAGGATAATTCAGGCAGGAGGGGACCTCAGGAGGTCTCTGGTCCAACCTTCTGCTCAAAGTAGGGTCAGTTATGAGACCAGGCCTTGGTTACTCAGGGCTTTATCCAGTTGGATCTTGAAAACCTCCAAGGATGGAGACTGCACAAGCAGCTGCTTCTACCACTGACCCTGCCTCCCTGGCTGATGCCTGCCTGGTGATCCTCTTCTCTGGCCCAGTGCAATTGAGTTGCCTGTCTCCTTGATTTCACTTTAACTCCTGAGCATGAAAGAGGCTTTGGCCCTCTCTCAGAATAGCTATGTAGGCCCCTCATACCATGAAACAGAGCAGAAAGCCTCTGACTGAACATTTGCCAAGGCCTAGCTAGTGTCTACATAAAGACACCGTCCTTCTTGATTCGGAAGTGGGTTTTTCAAAGGAACTCAGCAGAGCTTGGCCTCATAAACCGCTGTTCACCTTTAGAAAACCCTGCCCTCAAATGAATGCATAATTTTTAGCAAGAGAAGTTTTTCTTTTTACCTACTTGTGGATGTTTTAACAGATGCTGGATTGAAAATAATGGTTATGCTACATGAAACAGTTGAGAGAGCAAATCCATGGAGAAGAACAAAGTAGRGTAAAACAGGATAAACAGGTATCTGGGGAGCCATTGATCAGTTGAATGAGTGGGAAGAAATGAATATGAAATAGCAGACTCATGGCAGACTTTTGTATCAAAGAGAGAATGAAGCATATTTAAAAGTTGTCTTATTACTCTTTCTTAACTGCCATGCTTGTTCTCCAATTCATTCTCCAGAGTTTCTTATAATTTTTAAAATTGTTCTATAATAGTATTGATGTGAGCAGATAAACTTGCTAATAAATGACTTAATGTAGCTTCCTCTGAAGACAAGGAGAGATTTCTATTGATTTCACTGGGAAATGAATTAAGTCCATTTTCTTTAAACTTGTCACCAGTTGTCACCACTTAGAGCCATTGTTCAGGAGATGGTAAGTATTAGAAAAGATGAGAAATTTATCTGGTCAGGTACAAAATCTGCTCTGAATTAAATCGAGATTAAATTCATGTTTGTATAAACTATGCAACATGTCAGCTTCCTTGTCCAGCAGTTTCTTCTCTTTGCCTGCTACTATTCTGAACCATTTTATTTGGTTTACCTTTCCATCTGGACATTCAAGCTCTACTGATCTTGCTCATGGCCTTCAACTTGGGTATGAAGCTCTCATTGTGCACCACATGGGATTTAATAAGAATCATATATCCTGCTGATGTATCCCTGTCCAGGCCAATCCTGTTCTTCTGTTGTTCAGATGATCTAGTTTCTTTCTTTATCAGACTGTTGACTTGAAAATACTCATGCAAATGGTCTCATTCTAGTGAGCTCCAGTGATGGAGCCCTAGCTCCTAACAGCTGGCTGTACATCATTGTAAAATTGTAAATGCTCAGAACTTTTGCTCCTGTTCCCAGGGGTTCCCCCATTAAAATAATTTTGCATTCACTACCTGCCAACAGGCCCTGTAAGTGAGCCAGCACAGCAGCAGATTAGGCATAACTATGAATTCTGAGTGGGACAGAGGGGTTGGAGATTGAATTTTTAGCTGAAAAAAATGGGCCTTTCATGAGAAACAAAAAACTGAGTACTGAGTGCTCTGTGGAGCCTTTATATTGAACTGTAGTCTGCAATTAACACCTCTGCTGTTTACTTACCATGGGGATAGAAAACCTCTGAAAAGTTGATTATATTAAGATTTGACCTTCTCATTTTGAAGATCATCTTCCTGCCAGATCCTCTTATATTTCTTACTTGTGTAGGCAGAATAAATCATTGTGACTTTCTCTTTATAAAGAAGCAGGGTACTAAATGCACCATTCCAGGATTTTCCCCAGGCTTGTAATCAATGGATCTAAAGTTTTAATCCTTTCAGTTTTACAGACCTGCAGAAATAAGTAATGAGAGAAAAGCCTCTTGCATACTTTCACCTCTAAGTGCCCAACTTTTCAGCATTATGAACAGACCAATTGTGTAGGACAACAGATGCTGTGGTCTTTCATCCTTCATAACACGGAAGAAAAAATCTATTCCACATTTGCAAGCTGGAAATGTTTCCTAAGGAGTGAAGGTATCTTTTTATAATGAATATTTATAATATGATTGTTTCAATTCTTAATCATTACTAAGTGCATATCGTCCATTTTGCTTCTATAACCTATGCCTATGAGCGTGGCAATTTAACCTTTTTTTTTTTTTAATATGATTTGGTGGCATATATGAGCTTGTGTTTCTATTACCACACCATTTCTTTTAAACAAGGTATCTGATTTTCCCTTTTTGGACGATAACTTTGCTTACATGTTAATAACTGTCTGCTGATGTTGAAATGCAGTGTTGGTATGTTTTGTTAAATTGGAATAATTATTCCTTACTGTTAAAGGGTTTTACATAATAGGTATAATGTATTTTTGTTTGACGGGTAGAGAGAGGACTTGCCATTTTTTATTTATGATTAAAATTCACTAAATGTGCTACTGTGCTTTTATTTTTGGATCTGTACATACTTAAGCACTTTATACTAGAGAGCTGTTAAGCAAGGGATTATCAAATCCTACTTCAGTGTTCTGTGGCTTTATTAGACCTGACACCAGTGTATAAATATGGAAAGAATATTTTGATGGTTGACATAACAGAAGAATTAAAATGGTTAAAAACAGGAAGCGAAAGGCGACCAGTAATTTGTCAGTTTAGGCTTAACAGATGCTCCTTAGAGACATGTTTTCAGTGGGAGTCCATAGAAGAGAACCTGAAAGAAAAACAACCCAAACTAAGCAAAGACAGGGGGAATGCTTGCCTTCGTATTTGTACCAATCTTGTTTTGTTCTCATTTTGAAGAGACAGAAGCCCAAAAACCACCCAGCTCCTATTCCCTTTCTGATAATCAGCCTATAAAGTTAGTAGCTAGCACCATAAATAACAGCTGTATAACTGCTGAAAGGCCTGGAAACTGAAATGTGTGGTGATGTCTGATGGAACATTAAATGATGATTTTAAAATATTATTGGTGATACATTTTCTCTTTCTTGATATATCTCAGGAAGAAAATATGAAGGCCAAAAATAATTGAAAATGGGCTTTAGATGTGCCTGTTTTTTCAAAGTGGAGTTAAAAAAGTCTTTTATATATATGTATATATATATGTTTATGATATTTGTCAGCATAAACTTCTTGAGTTCAATATTAATATTCTGTGTTATGACTAGTTTAATGTTTGTTATTCTTTAAGCAAATTAAGGAAAACATGGTAACATGATCAGACTTTCACACAAAAAATAATCACATATTTCAACCAAATATAGATAGCAAAGTAGATGAAAGGAATTTAGGCTTTTTATTTGACATATGTTACTTCTCATTCTTTCTACTACAAAATGGTTGACATAGCTGTAGTCTAAGCTATAACGTGGTTGAGGTTTGGAGATCCCAAAAGGAACTGGACCATATTGCAGAAACGGATGAAATAATGAAAATAACTTTTGTAGCATTTCTCTAGGGTAATTCTCAGATCAGAACAACATTAAAGGATGAGGAGTGCATGCTTATATTATAATGCTGGCCTTAAAAAATAACCTGAAACAAATGAAATTTTGGGGAAAAAACCCAAATGATTAATTTCAGAAATACAGAGTAACAGCAGAATAAAAACAATATTTATTCAGAAACATCACTTTGCAAATTACAAGTTCACAACTGAATGGGTTAAAGATAAGAAAAGATCCAGTGTTCTACTTCTGCCTTGTTATTATTGAAAATTTCATTTGATGAGGCATTCAGAATTAATGCCATGTTTTGGGACAAGTAACAGTTCAGTGGTTTTGAATAGTTCCTACACTTTGCTCATAGTGATAGTGGTCTCAGATCTTGCACTGTGCATGCAGCAATTCATTTTTGATTTTGCTAACTCCTGAAAATTTAGCCTCCCATTCAGGTGGTAAAAAGGATGATTGATCACAAGCAGTATTAATGCTCCTCCAGGCACGTGGTCATGTACTTGATATGTTTCATATTCCCTGGGGAAAGAAGAGAAAATTCTGACAAACGTGACCTTCCTCATGTCATCACAGTGTTACTGATGGCAACGATGTTGCTTTTTTTTGGTTATTTCTCCACTTACAGAGCGAAGGTTATCAGATTTTTTATTTGTAAAAATTCTTTTATGTCCTTACTAAGAATGTAATTTTATGTTTAATTTTTTCAGAATCTTTGAAGTTAATCTGTTGGTGTTGCAAATCCTTTCCTGCCCGGGTCATGATATTTCACATTTTTGTTATAAGCCTTAAAAAACTGAGCTATTTTTTGATCTTCTAATCTTAAAATGTTCTTTCTCGGACACTAGCCTCTCATAGCAAACCCTATGCTGCACATTGTTTACCAAATAGTAATAATATAGCAAACTATTATTTCTCATTTTTCTAGTAATCACTAAAAAAATTGATATAAAGTTCATTGTATTTTGGATTTCAATCCAGCTTTTGTTGGACTACATCTCATGGAAGGGATTTAAAAATATTAACCTATTCTTATAAATCAAAGAGAGATTTACACATTCTTTCTCATTTTCTTCTGTTCTATCTAAATCTAAAATTGCATTCACATTTTTATTTGGAAAAAATATAGATGCTTTTTATAAGGTGCAGTCAGGCTGATATAAAATACAAATAAACCAGGATGGCAAGTACAGGTATCAAGACCAGTGTGACGCTTCATGGCTTAAAATGCTGTTTTATCCTAAAGTTTGATCTACTTTTAAATAGTATTATTAAAAATAATCATGAGATTGGCTTTGCTTTCAAGGGAGGTTTTTTAAACAATTTGTATCTACAGCATCTTATTCAGAGCCTTCTGTACCTTCCATGAAGTTCAGCTGCCTTATGCTTTCAAGCTTCTCTTAAAAGCAAAGGTGAGAAATTATTTTGAAATTTGACCTTCAGATAAAGTTACATGACCCTGGCAGCAGGGATTTTTAAGAAAAACACCCAGTACAATAAAACTTCAGGTAAAACTGTGCATGCTGGCAATGTTTTATACATGTCTGGTCAGTCCATGAATTTTTTTATTATACCAGTAGACAGTCTGGATGTCTGGGATGGCAATGGTGCTTGGAAGCTTAATATGAGCAGCTATTACTAATTACTAAAAATGGAGATTACAAAGCTCAGTCACAGCTATGGGCCTTAACTGGATTTGAAAAAGTGGCTTGGAGATTAATTGAATCACCTCTCATGAATTTTTGTCCCATTCAACGATACAGGGAGTGCCTTATCTTTCTTTTTTGCCAASTATTTAACTGAGTCAGTGGCATTATTTTCTGCAAAAAATCTCAGAGGATGACACGGTTTTTTCTAATGAAATACTTAGGATCTTAAGAGTTTTTATAAMCTAAAAGTATTTTTAACGTGTGAAAACTAGGGAGTAATTCAAGAAAATATTGATATATTTTCCTTGTTGTAGGACTTTTCAACATCTCTGCAATCAGTTGCTGTCATATGATACTTGGATGAAGGCTTCCCCTAGTTGTACTGAAGAACTTTTCACATATCCATGTGGAAGTCACTCGCATTGCTTACCTAGGAATGAATAATGTAACTGTGAAAAGAATGAAGTCCTAATAGCTGCAAATAAGATGTTTGGGCACAGTGACATTCCAGTGATGATCAAGTATAGCTGAACATATTTATAGCTGAATGGGTCCTTGAGGAAAAAAACTCAGAAACACTTGATAGTGTGGAACAGAGACAGGGGCTGAGTTATGAGCTATCATTCATATCATTTAATTCTAAGAGCTCTACTATTCCAGTGGTAGCAAGCATTTATTTCATTTTTTATTCTTATAAAAAATCACAGAGGAGCCAATTTTAGCTTCCATTATTACCTATAAACTCTGCTCTGGCCTATTCTTGCACCTCCTTCTCTCACAAATTCTCTGTCCCCCCACATTAATGGGCACTGAAGGGTGGGCAGAGAAAAAAGTGCAGGCCACAGACTCCCTTGGCTAATATTATGTGTATCAGAGTGATGCCAAGGCTGCTTTAGTTCACCTGAGAAGCCCTGTAGTTCCTGGAAGAAAGGAAGAAGATTTTGATTCCCTCCCTTGTAGACCAGTGTAGGCTTGAACAGATTTTACCCTATGGATTTTACCCTATGTCATTGCTGGCCTTAAAGCACTTAAGCAAAATTTATATAGTCTACTAGCAGCTTTACTGTTTACTTTGTTGCCTTGAAAGAGATTTAGATTATAAGACAGCACTTATAATAAGACATAAAACTGTGACTGTGATCTTTTGTAAAGTTTGGAAAAAGAGCAGAGACTATCTATGGAACAGTGATAGCTGTAAAAGCACTGCATTAGAACTATCACAGTGTTTTTTTGTTTTTTGGGTTTCTTTTCTTACACATTTCCTGTAGTCTTTATACTTTAGTAAGACTGTGGCCTTTGCTATTTTCTACAATAATAATACTTCAAAGGTACTTTTCACGTAGAAATCACAAAACATTTTACAAATACTCATTAAATCTCACAACATTGCTTGCTAGATTGAGGCAGATATTTATGGAGCTTGCATATTAAAATCATCATCTTTGTACCTAGCATGCTAGGTACATGTACTAATTACATGATTACATACTTGTTTGTTTCATTCCAATAGGACAGAAACTTGATTTATTGTTTGAGATGGACAAAGCTATTCAAAATAAGGTTTTGTTTAGTTTTATTTGTGAGTTGTTTTTAAGCTGAAAAGAATCCTCTCAGGTTCAGTCAGCTACTGCACTTGCTCCCAGATGCCCAGGGGAAATTAGAGTTTTAGTTCTGCAAAAATTTTCAGCTTGAACATTTTGGATCAGTGAGGTGAACTTTTTATGAAGTTAAATCCAGTATCCAGCCAGCTCTCCTTTCTGTCACAGGTTCTCTTGGAGCCTTGCAGTATGATTGTGAGAATATCTATCAGATTGTATGGGTCTGAAGAGGTTATGGTTCTTCTGACAGCCTTAAATCTGGCACTGCCTGACTTTTCAGTGTGTGACTTTACAAAGTTCCTCCAGTATTGTTACTTCATTATTATGACCCTTCTCTCTTACCAGCATACTTCAAGGAAACATGAGATTTAGGTTGACCAGATCAGGGCATTGGAGGATATGCAATAGATGTCAGGTTATCTTCAGCCTTATTTTCAGCAAAACTTTAAAATCCAAGGGTGGGGCTCATCTGAGATCTGTCAAGTACATCGCAAGTATCTAGGCGTTACAGAGTGACTCTGTCCCAGGAAGAACCTGCCGGATGGCATCAATCCAGGACTGAGTAAGAGATCTGTTATGTGTGGTCTGCTATATGTGTGAGCCACTGTGTGGGTACTTGTAGACAGACTTTTTCTGTCATAAAACTGATTAAATCAAAATACTACAAGCTCCTAAATAGCCTTAAACAATAATAGCTATATGTAAAGCAGGTCATTAATCAGCTGGATTTCCAAGACATGCTGTCAGTCTTCTTACTGATACTTTGTCCTCTTTAGCCCCGAGGTCATATTTTGTCTATATGTTTTGCTGAGTGCCATATAAGAACTCTATAAAAAAAAAGTTATAACTGCGTTTGCATTTTCCTTGATTAAAATGCTATGTAAATGTATTTAAAATGAGATGCAAATGATATGAAGGCTCCAGGCATATTTTTCAGCAAGACCCTCTGCACTGCAAAGGTTATGCACTCAGTTAACAGGGCAAGGCATAAAAAAAAATCAAGTTGTTACTGGAAGCAAGAGGAGAGTGAAGGAGCCTTGTTACAGTTATAAAATAGATTTAGAAGGAGGAGGGAAAACATACTGGTACAGAATTCACTCCTTCACRATGACTACCATGAGAAATTAGCTGTATCCTTGAGTCTTTTACTAAGGCTTGTTTCAGGAGTTCATGCTGTGACCCACATTATATTCTCTACTACTCACAGATTATATATTAGGATGGAATTAGCTGGAATTTCATTTTGAAACACCAGACTTAGTAACTTGCATTAAAGGAATTTATGGTTTCAGTAGTTTCTTGTCTGGTTTTCAATATATTGCAATCTGGTGGGACATTACACTGTGATAGGAACATTTATGCTACAATTAAGATCACTCAGCGTTATGAAGTAAGGGCCAAGAACGTCTCTTAGAAGTGTTGTACACTGTGCACAGAGCTGTAGTCATGGAGGGTTGGGAACAAACAGTCTGTTAGTTTTGGCTTTAAAGCTCTCCACTCTCTGCTTTGTTGATGTCATACTTATGTTCTCTTTGAATCCATGTTTTCTCCATTGTGTTTGTGAGTACATGCACATATAAGGACATGTGTATACACACGTATGTGAATGTGAACAGATGAAAGGTGGTGACTGTTCTCTTCTTCAATATTAGTAAAGGAAAAATGGACATTGCTGAATTACAGCACATAGACAATTTCCTAATGCATTTCCTTAAAATATCTCCATATAAAATCAGGGTAGTTTTGATCTGCAAATACTAAGTCATAGGACTAGATTTTGTGGTTCATTCTGCATGCTCTACAGCTGTTATTTTCGTTTAACTGACTTTAGAGCTGGTTTTGGTCACTGTCTTGGCACAAGGCACCTGGATCATACTACCCAACCAGTTTTGCACTAGATTGCTGGAGGAAGGAATGGGAGCTTGGACTGAAATTGTCCAGAGGCACTTCCTTGTTAACAGAGAAGTCAAAACTTGCTTTAGCCTTCTTAACTAGCACAGAAAATTCTCATCAACTTATTACCTGCTGAACGACTGTAAGATTAAGTCAATTACATGTAAGGCAGTTGAAGGAAAGAATAAAATTCTTGATCAAGTATTTTTATTTAAGCAAGAACAAAGCCGTGATCTTGATTTTAACTCTTGCCTATTCATTCATTTACCTCACCACAGAGCTAAATATCTGTCACTGCAGTGGTAAGAAAAAGGAACACATTTCTTTCCTAGATCTGGAAGATTTAGAAAGGGGAGATGTGACTATTACAATATTTTTCTTTTTGCCCAGACAAAAAGACTAAGCAGTTCTTGGATGCAAGAGGAGAGGTCAGATGCAATGTGCTTTGGAGTAGATCAAATTCTGTGGCAACTGGATGCATGAATTAAGAGCCGACTTGGCAGGTACTGTTCCCAAGGCAGCTAATTGTTTCTCAGCAGCTTTTCTTTTATTTGCTCTCTTTTAAGAACAGTTTTCCTGGGTGACACAGAAGCCAATGCAAATATGCATAATGAGCATTGCTTTAGGTTTCAGACAGGACACAAGGCTTCCTTCACAGTATGTGAAAATTCAAGACATTTCCCACAGCTCAGACTGAAGTGGAATCAGAGCTGTGGTAAGATTTGGCTTTAGATAAGAACAAATGAACACCCATGAGAAACAGTCAGGTTATGTGGCAGGTACTTTCTTAGGTCAGCCATGACTAATATGAGAGATATTAGGAGAAATTCCTTTTACGATATTGTCAGGTATTCTTTTTTTCCTAAATGCTAGCTCGATTCAATTAAACATGGAAAAACTGCCAGGGCCTTTAAGACTTATAAAGTAAGGTACGCCAATAAAATCAAAAAGTATGTTAGTAAAGTTTAACATGTTTGTACTAATAAAATCAGTGATTCAAGAAACTCACACTTCTGTAGTCTTTGAATGAGAGAACTTGTTCACTAGGTGTGAGTGAGTCACACTGCATGCATGTCCAGACATTTCAGTGTTTTATGTGCATGAGGGTAATGTTGTTAGAGTGCTGCTGAGCTCACAAGGAATASAGAGAGAGAGAAAAAAAATTCCTTTCAAATTGTCACATATTTTTGGGGAGGGAAAGAAATCTGTAGAGGAATTTATCAAATATGACTACTACATTTAAATTGCTTGCAGTGATAACAAAATGAGACATTAATAACAGATAAAGGTGTTCTTAGTTACACACTCAAAAGCTTATTTAAAGAGCCTAGATTAGATCATAGATCAACAGAGCCTCACTGGAAAGAGCAGTTTTGTCTTACACATACGGCTCTACACCACAGCACTTAGCTGAGACTTTGGTGAGATAAAGCTGTTTGGCTTTTAACTCAACCTTGAGATGACTTTCCCTTTAAAAAAAAMCCACTTTGATTATGTATTTGGTTTGCATGTTAAATAAGCTGCTCTGCTAAAAATATATCCCTGCAAGGAGCTTATGTTGTCTCCCCCTAGACACGTGACAGATAGTGGAAGACTAGGAAGGCAGAAGAGGCAACATAAAAGCCTGAGTTTTAATTAGGGATGGGATGAGCTGAAAAGTTTGTATTAAATTATCTAACACCTAGAAGACAAAGGCATTGGCTCTCAGGTGATAGTTAAATCAATGGCAGCTAGAGGCCAGATCTACAGGCAATATAATCATGCACAGGTCTGTGGACTTTGTAGTGCAGTGCCATTTTACACCAGCTTCCAGTGCTCCTATGCACTGTGAGGTATTTGTTTTCCCCGTGAGCATATTACTTATCCTAACAAATGCAGCAAACTCGACTAGAAAATCTATGGCACCTGGGATGGGTTGACTCCTTGCTGTCATGCCCTGTAGAGTGCTGTGGCTCTCCTCACTCTTTTCCCCCTGTGCACTTTCACTCTTTCACTCCCAGGTGCACAACTGGGTGTCCCAGATAGAGTCGGATCTTCAAAAAGCTGACATGCAGCAGAGTTACTGGCTGACCCTGTGCACACAGACGGCACACGTTGCAGAGTGACAGGTAGAGTAGATGTATATTTCCTTCTGCCGTGTTTTAAAAGGATATGCCCTCCAGATATATTCAAGCACTGTCAGAACTGACACCTTTCTCAGGAATTAACAAGAAGCAAAGCTCTGAAATGCCAGATTCCCAGTAAATTCTCTCACCATTTCATTATTTCTCTGGTTGTAGATGCTTACCCCTGGAGACCCCAAAGGGCCTTTTTATTGTTCTAAGGAACTTGTTGTAGTAATTTAAATAGATGGGAACACCATGTCCTCTGGTTGGGAGATGGAGGAGCCATGATAGGGCTATTATTTTACTAGAAGGTAAAGAATGAAAAATAGAGTGTTTAAATTTAGAGTACTCCACCACTCAGAGCAAAACTCCAGCTCTGCCGAAGGGCTGTGGAGAGGAGGGTGGTTTTCAAAAGCCTATTCTTTTTGGTTTACTGCATTGTGACTTCTTTTTGTAATCTCCTCAACAAAACAGGGATCAAAAATGGAAAAGGAAACCTCAACAATGCAGCCTGGCCCCTGGGGAAGCAAGGCTGATTAATGGACAATTTTATGGCTCATTTGTGAAAAGGGAAACTAACAGAGTACTCTGTTTACTTTGTCCATACGATTCATATCAGCATTTCAGGAGGGAAAAAAAAAGACAGAAAAAGAAGGGTGTTTAAATGTGTTGGATAACTTGGGAAAATAAAGCAAATAGCTTGTGGACATCTGCAATGAAGAGTCCAAACTTTTGGAGGATTTATTACAAACATTGCATGTACTAGAATGGTCCAGGTCCAATAGATTTTTATTTATACTCCTACTCTTCTTATCAATTTAATCCTAAATGTTACTCTAGAGTTTCGGGATGAGTTCCCCTCCTCTAAGAGGAGCGCTGGTTACAGACCTGAAATGGTTTGGTAGTGTAATGACTTTTGGAGCCAGTTTGTATCTCTTTGTGTACTTGAGGTACCATTGTTTGATTCTCAGCACTGTTGGCTAAGTCTGGAATTGGAACAGGAGAAACAGGCAGTTTTGCATTTCTGAACCTCAATAAATAAGTCTAAGAGACTCTGACTGCTTTTTTCCTAAGTTTTGATTCATCCTTACTCCTTCCACCCCCCTCCCAAAGAAAAAAAAAAGAAAAACAGATGGAAAGAATTAGATTAGCCTCTGCCAAACTGTACACAGAATGGCTGTCTTTGGACTGAACTGGTAGGCCTGTGACTTCTGGATTCTTTTCAGATGTGTTACGGCTATCATGAGATGTCATCTGGCTGGGACCCACACACTGGGAAGAGTAAAAAGGTGAAAGAGAAAAGTCCGAAATAAAGAAGAGGTATTATAAAAAGCAGGGGTGAGTTGGGAGAGGATTGGTCAAAATGAATAAAAGTGGAAGACAGGGAAGGCATGTTCCCAGATTTTGCCAACAAGAGTAAGCAAATAATCTAAAAAACAAAGGAGATCAGTATCTTTAAAGTAGATAGACAGAGATCTGTATGTGAATGTATACAAACATACATTAGGGACAGACACTGGAAGTGCATTGGAAAAAAAAGCTGTTTTTTAAGTTTTTCTGCTTAACAACAGCATCTCCTGCAACAAAGACTTATAACAATAGTCATTAATGTTACAGTTATCAGTCATGAGATTTCCTTCCTAACTTGTATTTATTTTGGTGAGAAGTTAATGACAGCATCAAGAGAAATGGGAAACCCATAGTAAGTAAGTCCTTAGTAAGTGTAYGCAGGGCCTTGACATTTTACAGTTGACTTTATTTTTCATATAAAATATATGTTGTGGACACATTTTCACAGAACAGTTGAGGTTGGAAGGGACCTCTGGAGATCATCTAGTCCAATCCCCCTGCTCACTCCCCACCAGGGAGGAGGTGATCCTTGAAAATCAGCTAGCTTTCCTGGACGATCTTCTCTCCAGGGCTATTTCCCATAGGATTCTTCCAAGCAGGTCCCTGAGCAAGTCCATTCTCCTGAAGTCCAGGGTTGTGATCCTGATATTTGCCTTGTTCCCTTCTATCAGGATTCTGAACTCTATCATCTCATAGTCACTGCAGTTAAGGCTGTCCCCCACCAGTTCTTCCTTTTTTCTAAATACTGGGGCCAGAAGAACACCTCTCCTCGTTGGCTCCTCGATTGCCTGCATCAGGAAGTTCTCATCAGCAGACACCAGAAATCTCCTGGGTTGCTTGTGCCCTGCTGTGTTGTCTTTCCAGCAGATATCAGGGTGTTTAAAGTGCCCTATGAGGACCAGGGCCTGTGAATATGAGGCTTCTTGCATTTGGCTTAAGAAGGCCTCATATGTCTTCCTGATCAGGCAGTCTTTAGCAGATACCCACCACAACATCACCGATGTTGGTCTGCCCTCTTATCCTGACCCATAAGATCTCAACTAGCTCATCATCCATCCCAAGGCAGAGCTGCATGCATTCTTGCTGCTCTCTCACATAAAGGGCAGCTCCTCCTCCTTGCCTTCCTGTCCTGTCCTTCCTGAAGAGCCTTCTATCAGGCTTCTATTCATCCTTTGCAGAACTCCAGTTGTGCAGGCTATCTCATCACATTTCTGTGATCCCGATGAGATCAGTGCCCTGCAGCTGCACACAGACCTCTAATTCCTCCTGTTTGTTCATCATGCTGTGTGCATAAGTGTACAGGCACTTCAGATGGGCACACAGTCATGCCGATTTCCCAGAAAAAGTATGAGAGCTTCCCCATCGTGCTGTCCTCTCAGCACTTTCTTGTTTGTGTGCATCAAATGCTTATTTTAAGCATCATCAGTCTGAGGAGGACACTAATGTAAAATTGGTTCTTCACTGAATTCTGGATAGTTTGGAAATGGGGTTCCCATAAGCTCCTTTGGAACTTCATTCTTTCGCTTTATACATGCATACACCCAGAGAGAAGATACTTGAAATCTTCCA
Source organism: Apteryx rowi (assembly GCF_003343035.1). Taxonomy (NCBI): domain Eukaryota; kingdom Metazoa; phylum Chordata; class Aves; order Apterygiformes; family Apterygidae; genus Apteryx; species Apteryx rowi. The sequence goes on along the minus strand of NW_020450085.1, from coordinate 2,266,712 downwards.
GAGATCTCATCTAAAACCTGGAGTTCAGTATCAGTGCCTCATGGTAACTAGGGAAAGCTGTCATACAGAGAAGTGTATAGATCTATCATAATAAATGTGGTGTTGCTGTCAGTAAAACAAGCTGTTGTAACTCAACATAGCTGAATTCAGTGATGCTCTGTTATTTGTACCTTGTGAGAATCTGCCCCTGTGCATGATGTAGCTCTGTGTTACCATAGTGCAGAATTTGGTCCTGCACACAGGACCTGGGGATCTGAGTCACTGTCTGTATCCATAGCAATGCACTGCTGTAGATCAGGCTACTTGGACTAAAATATACAGTACATGCTACATTGATTCTCTGATGAGATTTAAGTAAAACATTGGTAAATATCAGTTGTAACTCTACCTCTTGTTTACTTAAGCAATTAATTGTGCACTTAGTAAAACAGGATTGCACTTGACATTTATAAGTGCATGGGATGTCCCCTTTTTAAAACTGAGACAACAGATTTACAACTGAAGACAAATTTTGACTTGAGTAGTTTATAGATGAAGAATTGTTGCCTCCAATTAAGGGCTAAGTTTTGTTTTATTTATATAACCAGGATCTGTGGTGAAGTTGAATTCTCGGTGATACTCTCCTCATGTATGAAGGCTGCAAAAATAAATCTGAAATTCTATAACTCTGAGAATTTGTTACCATCAGATTTCACTGGAGGCTATAGTTCCAATTTTAATATTGTGACAAAACAAACCAGAGAAATATAGGAAGTTGAGTTAAATGGGGAAACTTGCACCTAATTTTAACTTCTGGAACATGGGTTCTCTATCTGAGGCTCAAATCAGTGGTGTCGTGCAAAGAACCTACTACCACAACATCCTAAGAGGATCCAGGATACTCATGTCTTTGACTTCCTCATACCCAGTGCCACTGAGAGCTCACACTCGACTGGTGGATTCTCATACTGTATTTTATTTCAAGACCTTAAATGAACAGGAACACTGAGATGTACTGAATGTCTGTCTCTCCAGCCCTTTCATAGCCTATCATCTCCTTTGCCCCTTCAGTTTTGGGCCTGCCTTACCAACTGATATCTGTGGAATTTGTTTTCTTGTAAGGCCATCCTGTCTTACTACACCTCTACACTTTCCGTTTAGTCTAATTTTATATATGTTTGAACAGCAAATTCCCCAGTCTCTTGGCAGACAGTTTAATTGGGTTACTCCTTCATGCAACAATCACAGTTGCCTTTGAGGTGTTGTCCTTGTTTGTTGTACAGTCTTGTACATCATGGAGTTTTTGGCATTGACAAAATGCTCTTGGCTACAGTGGAAGTGTGTTATTTACTTATTTCTTTAGAGGCAATTATTCAAAGGTTGACTATAATATCAAACAGAAATAACCCAAACCTACAACTGTTTCTGATCAGCTTGTAGAGATTGAATAATGCTAATGGCATGTGCATGTTACTCGGCATAAGCCACTGAGCTTTGAAGGAGTTTCAGAGGCAGAAGTCAGCAGCATAAATGGATTGGCCAGAAAACAGGAACTGAACATTTTTTGAATCTCCGTTCAATAGTGTGTGCTGAGTGCTTGTGAAAATCTGGCCCTCAATAATTTCATGGGCATTTTAATGCCTTGGGGTGCCATTTCTCAGAACAAAATAACAGGAAGTCTGGGCTTCTCATCATGTTTCAGTTGGTAGATATCAGAAATATCTTGAGAACTGTATCTCCTGTTGTTTCTACCTCATAAGGGAATTTTGAGGCAAACTCATTCTTGGAAAAACACGGGCACATACACAAATGTAGCTACTGAAATACTTTGCTTTAGAATGTTTCTTGTGGGATGCTGTGTGTAAGGCTGGTTGAATAAGATCCCTTCTGGGTGGCCTTTGTCCATCTCCCAGTGTTTTCATGACACATCTTTTACCGCAAAGAGGAATTAAAGGCCTTCACCTCAGAGGTTCAGGGAGAGTGGAAGGGAGTCTTGTCTGAATGATGATATGCCCAGCACTTTTGTTCCTATCGCCCTCCTGATAAGCTCAAGCTGTTAAACTCCAGCTAACCAATCAGCAGAACAATTTACTACCCCTGTGTCATTTTAAGTGGGCTGTCTGGCTGGAGCAGGATGTATTCAAATGAAAGTTAACAAAGTATGTTTTCTTTTGAGGATTTGCCTGCTATAAAGAGCTTGAAGGGAACCTTTGAACGGGCATTCCCATCCCGTTACAGCTGAAATATCCATTGTACCTCCCGCAGCTTCAATAACTACAGTTATTTTCGTTTCCAGCACATTTGGAAACAAACAATGTTGAATCTATTTTATTTGATGGGAGAGGTTCATAAAGAAATGGCAAAGGGCTTGCATTTTTTACATATTTGGCCTTCAGATATCCTCTCCTTTCCAGATCCTTTAAGCCATGCTCAGGTGACCCTTACAGCCTGAGCAGCAAAACCCTGCTGGGAGAGAGGGGCCCGGAGCTGCCACAGTCTCCCTTGTGGTCCCTGCCTATCAATGTCTGCTCTTATTCCACAATGAGGCTGGACTGTCTTGGCAGGGAAAGCTTCATGGGATCAGGTATAATCCCCTGAGGAAAACAATTGTATACAATGAGAGCTTGAAAGCATGAAAGGAAAAGATTTTCAACTCCTCTAAGCAAAGCTTTATTGATAAAAACTGCATCTGCCAGTTTTCTCTAGTTAGTTTTCTATCAAGCTAAAAACTGTAGGAAAGCAAGGCTCATGTTATTCCATAAATGAGCTTGTCTGATAACTGAAAAATAAAATAAAGCTATTTGGCTACCAGACCTCATATAAAGTTGATGACTGAGTACAGGATATTTATTTTCTTGTGCAGACTTCTCACATTTTCTCTTCCCCTCCCTACCCCAATCCATCTGCAGAAATGTTTATTCTCTTTCTACCTCAAAGTCTGATGATTATAGATTGTGAGTGGAAAATTTTAATTCAAATCCTTTTCTCCCATTCTACTGTAGCAATTCAAGGCCTATTGTTGGTTCAGATGACATGTGTTCTTGTCTTTTCTTTTTTCTTTTAATCTTCAGTATGGTCGTGCTGTTGAATTTTATCACTCAGTGCTAGCTAACGGCGAGATGGTGGAGAAATACCTATTTACCTCTTGTTTGACTGGAGCATGGCATTCTTTTTAATACAGAATGTAGAAACAGGCAAGCTACAAGTATATTTTCTCCCTGCTGATAAGAGAGCCCTTGAGAGTATTGTTAAATGCTACTTTATAGGATAGCCAAACCCTGTGGGTAAATGTTACCCATAAAAAAGGGAACATCGCATTTGTGCCGTATGTACCTGAAGTGCCTGTCTGTGTGACTGGGATGTCAATAGGAATTTCCCAGGCACCACGCAGAACTGCACCTAAGAACAAAGACACTAAACTGATCTCCTTTTGTCTGCTGTGACTGCCTTGAAACCAACTTTACGGACCTTCGTTTTCTTTCCTTCACAGTCCTTAGCCTGCTGTGCGCAAACAGTAGAAAGGAAGCACTGCCTGGGCTCCTCTCCTGATTTGTGGTGATGGGCAGAATCAAACAGATGGAAAGTCCTTACCTCTGTTCAGTGTGCACCCTTGAATACTGCCTCCGAGAGCTGTGTGTGCTTCAGGCAGCTTCTGAGCCTGGAGGGTCATGCTTCTGCCTCATCTTTATGCAAGCTATCTTTTTTTCTACCCAGTGTGCCAAGTCTACTAAGTTAAATTAACATTTTTTTCTCCCTAGAAATAAGATAGAAAATGAAGCTTCACCTCATCTCTTTCTGAATACCAAAGCTCAAACTTCATTCTATAAGAATGCAGAATAGATGTTAAAATCATACCTTCTTCCTTCCAAAGACAGTAAATGAGCTCAAGGTTCAATTAGGCTATTTTATCTAATCAAAGCTGTGAAGAGAAAGTTTAGTGAGAATGATGTTTTCGACATCTGTCACTTGCACGATCACCTTCCAGTGCCATCAGAACAAATCCATTATCCTTTCTGATTAGAGAGGGATTTTAGCTAAGGAGAGTTATAGGGTGATACCAGCTACAGTGACAGATATATGTCCTGGAATGCTTTCCCAATCCTGTTGTGTTTATAAAAGGTATACATCCAAGACAATGTTAATTTTTTATGGTCACATTTCTGAGAGGAAAAAACCCTGTAAATAAACTGACCATTCTTCCCACAAGTAATATTTTGATACTCATGATTAAATTATGTTGAAAAGTAYGCTTAGTAACTGCTAGAAGTAACTGTTAAACATTAGTATTACAGAAAGAAAATGCTGTAGTGTGTAAGTACACAAGCAGTGGTGGGAAATGTAACTTCATCAGTATATAATTTGCAATATTTATTTTTTTCATATTCATTATTTATGATTGAAGGACAATCTGAAGAAGTTCCCAACTTACAAATGAGATAAAAACCAGAATTTTGTGCTGTCATGTCAGCAATACTGCTTCAAAATCAGAGGCAAATGAAACCCACATATCCTAATGTTCTGAAATTTGGGGTATTGTATAAAATCTGAACCTCAGTATGCCATTTGCAAATAAACTCTGGATTTATGCTGGGTCAAACCAAAACCCCAAAGACAAACAGTCCCCAGCACTGGAGCTTTTAAAATATGAATCAGGTTATGAATCTGTGGCTTGGTTCTGTGTTTCAAAACAAAACAAGGAGATTTACCTTTCCCCAAACCAAAAATCATTGGAAAAAAAGGAAAAAGTAAAATAAAGGAAGAAAAGGCACACCAGAGGCATTCAAGGGCTAGTCTTTGTGGCCCTCCTCCACCTTCTAACTAAATAGATGATCTGTATGTAAGTGTGCTTACCTTATGATCTAATGTGTGTGTCATGCGGTTGGATGTACGACTGACACATACCTAAGGTGAATGCAGTGGTGTCACCTAATTAGGCTTGTATCTTTGTCCTAATGTCACCTAGTGCCTGCATATTTCAGGGGGAAAAGGTATTTCAACTGTTGGTAAAAAAGGCAGAAGAGACTTGGGTCACCATAGATTGAAAGCTTCTTATTGTTCCCTGGGTACGGGGGCTCAGGAAAAGGATGTCCCAAGGACGTCCAGGGGAGTGGACTTCCAGCTGACTACTGGTCCATGGGTGATTAATCAGTTATTTTTGATGCTGGCTGTTCGTTACAATGCAATTGGCTAAACTCTGATCAAAAAAACTCTGGGAGACTTACAGCTGCCAAAGGAAAACTTGATAATTCTATTGCAATACAGAGAAATTCAGGCTGTTCTGTGAATGAGTCTTTACTGAAGCTCTAAGAAGTATAACTTTCTAGTGCACTTACAATTTCTGCAGATTATAGAGCCTACATGTGCATACATGAGGACAAATGATCTCCCATGAAACTACTGTGATGACATTTGCTTAGCTTTACATGTTTGAAGTATTACAAGCACCTGTAATTGCTTGCTTCTCATGACTGTCAATAGGAGTTTTTCAAGAAGGAAATTTAGYAGAAAATTCAGGAGGGAAACTCTGAAACTTGGAGGAAACAGGCTGAACTAACCTTTTAATATATGAATTTGCTGTCCTGTTGTCCCTCCTGTCTCTATCTAAGCTAAACAGCTTTGTAGATCAACTTCTTGAGTGATCAGCAACAGTGATAAGGATAGATTAGGTGCTGCAGAAAATAACGAATTGGCCTCCGGAGGCTAGAACTGTACGTCACAGTCTGTTCCTCCTCAAGAGTTCTGCTAACAGTTGGCTAAAACTGGTTTGCAAATGATTCCTTATTGAATGGTAAAAACGTTGCTTTGTGATTGTGATAACTTTTCCTTCCTTACCTCTGCTCTGAAACCCGTTGAAGCCCATGGAAGGATTCCTGTTGCTTAAAATGGGTTTGGGATTGTGCCATATCAACTGAGTGTGGGAAACAAAGACAGTCTGTGTCTGGTACTCAGGAATGGGGAAGAGACATCAGTAATGTGGTCTTGTTCAATTGTAGTGTAGTTCATATCCTTTTTATATGGTCATTCTTTACTTTCATGTAATTCACCACGTCAGTAAAGGCAGCTGCGATCATACAAATACTGGCAGGAAAATGGGAGGAATTAGTCCCCCAAACCAGTAAATATGGATTAGGGAAGCAAAGGTTGGAAACACTATTTATACTAAGATGACCATTTGCCACTGTAGTATATGTTTCTTATTGTTAGGTGGCAGGAAGCCAGGTGTCTCACTGGCTTTGGCTGAAATAAAAGCAGTGTTGTACAGAGGCAGATCATCTCCCTGATGAATTAAGGGCATACTATCTACCATCTACAGTCAGCAGGGAAATGACACAGACCTCCAGGGACTGCATTTGATGGATAATTTCAACATTTACCTGAACCATTTTTCTCATTCAGGTGCAGAGTTCTGATTCTGCCCTTACCCTACACTTAAATAGACTCATTGTATTCAGCAAAGTGAATCTCACTATTCCCTTTGCCCTCTTTGTTAGTACACAGCCTGCTATAAATCCACTGTGAGGATTTCTCTTGGGCTGTGAAAACTGCCTGGCCAATTAATTCTTGTGGTACCTAGGGATTGACAAAACCTAAGAAACCAAGTTATGTTTCTCTTTCTTCAATTACATGCGCTGTGGCAGTGAGGATGAGGTGGGAATCAGAAGAATAACTGGATTCAGAGTTGTGTAGGCAGGATTCTTCTGCGAGGGACTCCACTGTGTTTACTACTGATTTGGGAAAATGTGGCTCTGCAAAGAGCTTCCAATATGCTAGATGTTTGGGCCAACAGGAGGAAAACAGGTGAATCAGGTTTCCTTTATGTATTCTAAGGACAAAGAGGGGCAGTTTCACACTGAGCATACTTCGAGGAGAAGTAACCTCCCAGAACTCTTGTCTTTAAAAAGCATTGCCAAGTGAAGTATCATTTGAAACAGCTGGACGAGGCAGGAGGCAGACTATGCCAGACAGTCAGCAGGTGCAGAGGACAGCAGGAGGGCAGCAGAATTTGTTATAAAGCCTGCCATTAATGATCATTTTTACTAGTAATTTTATTAGAGGAAAGTTTTTTGTTATTATTGTTTTTTCATTAGAAAGAATAGTGCTTGTGTGTGAGGCACATTTATATATTGTACCCTAGGACTAGATTTGCTCACTGAGTCTAAAAGAGCATATTGTGTGCTACCTAGCACATTTCAGGCTTTAGTTGTATTTTGCCTGCACCTCAATGTAGTGTTTCTCAGTTGGAAAAGCTGACTAACCTGTGTGATTTACATACACAGTAAATTCTTTGACTTTTATAGATCCAGGGCTGGGTTTGGGGAGAAAGAAGAGAGTTGTGTGTGGCTCTTTCTTTCTTTTTCCCTTTTCTCTTTTCTCTTTTCCCTTTTCTGCCTCAGGTGCCAGTTTGGCAGAATAGAAGCTGCAAAGTTAAGAAAACACTGATAGTCTCTGTGCTGAAGTCCTGTGGAGAATTCCTACAGGATTAAAGGAGAGTCTCCTTTCCTTGACATGCATGCACATGAAAATACACACATATGCACATTTCACTGTCTGCTGGCACTTATCAGTTTTTTAACAATCATCTCCTTTGTTAAAATTTTGCAAATGGATGCTTCATTTTTTGAAATGGCTATTCTAAATCCAGTTGGATGATTAAATCCGCTTTCTTTGCTGCAACAGACACTCTATTTTACATTGCATTAGAGAAGTCAAGCCAATATTAATACACTGACAAAGACAAAATAGTTCTTTACACCTAGAGTGAACCCCAGTGTGGACCTCTTTCATGAGAAAATTATTAGTACTAACTAGTACTAATTAATAGGAAAAATAATATTGTTAGAATAGTAACAGTAATATACTGTAGGAGTCAATTCATCTGTCTAGGAGATACTTAATCCTACAAGTTGGATCAAGACTCCCATTTGCTTTCATTCAGACTGGATGTAGCTTTGTGGACGGGAAAATACTGCTTAACCTTTTTGCATTCTGCCTGGGAGGCTGGGAGTCCGATAGCCATTGTAATTGGAGGACTCATTCAGCATCGGTAAAAGTGAATAATTCTCTGTTCCAGGGTTTTAGCATGACTCCTGCGGTTTCCTTTGCCTGTCCTTTTAGAAAGTGTTTCACTGAGACGCTCAGAAACAATTTGGGAGCAGGGGGCAGTATGAGGGAGAGTCTTAATGGGTCACAAGCCAGCTGCTATTCCAATTACTGGGCTGTTTTATGTTACAGACTGACAGCTTAGCACCACTGCAGGTGCAACTTAAGGTGTAAAGGCTATTGAACATGCAGTATCTGATGCATGACCATCCCAGACACACCTGTGTCTGTGTGTTCCCAAGACCAGATCCTTGGCTGCAGTCAGCTGGGGTAACTCAGTTGCCATGCCGTGCCAGGACCTTGCCAGCGGAGGACAGCTAAATACAGATGAGTTACAAGGGCATCAGGGTGGGTAGGTGAGGCTGGAAGTGAGAGGGATTTTATGTATGTGACTCTGCTGCTGATTAACGGGAGTTCAGGCTTTTCCTATGCACCTCCAGAGCTGTGTCCAGTAAAAGGCAAACTGAAATGAATTTCAGTGTGTTCTTCCCTTTAAACATTAAGATGCCTGGATATAATTTTGCACTAAATATAAAACTGGGATAGATTCTGTGTCCTGTTATCTTGTTATTAAAATCAGTAGGAGAGCAGGATTTGGCTCTTTACAATTGATTTGCAAAGTGTGAGTGCTATTAAAATTCTACTTTAAAAAAGGCCAGCTGCAAGCTGTCATTTAGTCTGAAGAGTCCCTGCAGCAGTGAGATTCAGGTAAGAAGCAATTAATGATAATGGTATTAATGAACGTTTCCAAATGCACATTTCATTTAGCTATAACAAGATAGTTATCTATGATATACTGAATATCAAATCAGCTACCAAACTGTGGAAGAGAGATTTAGATCAGATAAAGAGCTAACCTGGTAAATCTTCAGCCTTAATACGAATTGTAAAGTAAATACAAATTGGTCATCCTGGAAAGATAATGCTTAAATAAACTATCCATAGAATTAGATTAAATAGCAGTCCAGCATTTTTTATATCACTTTAACTCTAAAATCACTGAAGAACCAGATCAGGTGAATTCTGTAGGGGATATGCCCAAGGATATACTGATGGATAACCTCGCCTTTAGTCCCTCTGCCATGAGCAAATGCTGAGCATGCTTGTAAGAGAGAGGTTTTTATCAAGATACATGTGCAGTACTGTAAATGTCCCAGCAATATAACAGGAATTACAGTGAATTGCTAAAGAAAAGACAGTATGTTTTATTATTTTACTCATAGCCCAGTTTTGTGGAAGTGAATCCTCTGTGTTTCCTGTCAAATTATTTTTAATGAGGCTAATATAATTCCTTTTCTACATACAGCCGTTTGTTCCTTCAGTATAACTCTGGCCAGCAGATAACAGAAAATTATGTATTCTTTGAATTTTACCAGGCACAGTTATTTTCTACCTTCTCAAGGGCACATTTATATTAATAGTAATACCAGCCAGCCAAAGAGCCTGACTGACATGGCAAGGCAGCTAGCTACAGGCTAAAAGTAAATCCTCCATATGGCCAGGACCACTCGTCCATGTAAGCTGAGTCAGGACCTCACAGGTTGCTCAGGAAAGACTGGTCACTATGGCATATGTTCTGCCAGCAAGAAGAGGGAATACATCTCCAGATAACCTAGAAAAGGACAGGAGGGAAGGTGAAAAGAGAACATAGGGCTCTTTAGGTCCAAAAAGGTCCAGACCATTGCAGAGGAAATAAAATAAGGGGACTGTATGGGGGCCTAGGGAGCTGAGGGAGAGCACATGCCACATATCTAACATAGTAGTCATGCATCCCTGCTGAGGCGTTGCACATTCAGCTGAGCTATGGAGGGGCTGCCGGCATCCTTAGATGTCTCACCATTGCCTGAGGAGCACACATGCTCACTCTGCCTCGTCTGATGGATGAAGGCCAGGAATGTGGCAATGGCAGATAAAGCAGCAGCACAAAGTGATGGGCTGATGTCTGTCTTCCTTGCTTCCCACTCAGTTCCTAACAACACAGCCCTCAGAAACTTCTAAACTTTCTTTCCTGCCAAATGAACTTTCTCCCCAGAAGTAGCATTGCTCCTTGCGGCCATCTGCTTTCAGTAGCCATTTATATCTTGCTTCTTACTCAGTTTCTGACTCTTTCTGACTTCTGAAAGTGTTTAGTCCTGCTGCACACCCTATCCCAGCCAAAACTTGGGATAATGGCAGTCAGCCATAATTTAGATTTACAGATAAACACAAAGAATTTGGCAACCTGCAAATAATCTTTTTCCTTAACATGAGAAACCTGTCACATACAGAGCAAAGGAAAGCTTGATAGCCAATTAGGTGAATGCCAGAATGCTCTTTAATGAAATCAGTGGTTAAGCAATGGGCAGTGCTCTGAAGGAATGAATACTCTGCCAGTTGCAGAAGAAAGTTATGTCCATTGGTTACTGTATGAGCTTGAGATGGGGAGGGCAGTCCCTCCTGATACCTAAACTGACCTCTCTATGCCACATTTTTCTGTATCTGAAATGGGGATAGTAGTTCTTTCCTGCTTCAGAGAAGTGTTGTACAGAAGGACTGTGAAATGCTTAGGTACTGCAATATTGAGTAGAATGCAACAGTAAGGAAGCAGATTTACCTAGTATTAGAAATAATCACAGAGAACTTACCAAGAAGTTTAATTTTAGAAAAACAGCAGAACAAATTGAGGTTTAGCACATATAGACTAACACTAGGATACTCAATTCTCTCTTCCCTACCTTACGCACAGGAAATTCACAGTTGACCRTTTTCCCTCCAGGCTCAGCAGGCACAATTCAGAAAAATTCCAGTAACTTGTATGAAAAAATATATATTAGTAGAGAATCTGATTGATCTTTCAGTATAGATTTTGTATGTCTTGTATGGCCTACATGGAAGAGGTTTGGTAGATAACTAATAAATATTGATGTATCTATTTATTTATTATATTGATTTTGAAATACATAAGTTGTTGTGAAGTTGTTTTATGACGTGAATTCAGAGTGCTGATGAGGAATATTCCTATCCTAAATACTTATTACCAAACTGCATACAGCAATAAACCGTTGTGGTTAAACATGATGTTGTAATAAGTGGTTTACTAGCCTTTTCATGGTCCTTTGATTAAGCTGTACTTGGCCCTAGCTGAGGCTATTGTGGAGGCTCTGTAGGAATGTAGTCTGCAGGGACAGAAAGAAAAAGTGTTCTTAGATGTTCATTGCATGGCTTGTAGGAAAAACTTGATTATCATCCCCAAGTTACAGCATGACATGGCCCATTATAATGATACCTGGAAGATAGCTGTACTTGGACTTTGTCGAGATACACAGGAAAAAAGGGAGGAAAATACCGTTTAGGGAGGTCTACTCTGTGGCTTCTATGGAAAGATGAAAGTTCATAAAAGTAAGAAGGCAGTAATAGAAAATGATCATTGATAGCCTGGAGCAGGCTAGTGCTGGGAACAGCACAAGCACCATTTCCAGTAGGATTTTTGAATCCCAGCCTGGGGGAGGGAGAGAGTCTGGTTTGTCTTTCATGCAGCGGTGGAAAGCAGAGCCTAAAGCATAGGAGAGGAAGAATTGTTTTGTCATAGGAGCGAGGAGAGAAGAAGGAAAGGCCTGAAGGCCAAGACTGTCACCTGAAAGACTTGCTAAAGGACCAGTTTTAGTTGCCCAAAATCAGAGGATTGTGTTTGTGACATGAAGGGTTTGTCACTGACTTAGTAAGACCCACATCATGTTCCTGTTCAGGATGCCTTATTTTGCATGAGATAGGAAACAGGTGAAGAATACCAGCCATCACTGAACAAGCAATAGCAAGTCTGACCTGTCATGAAGCATCTTTGATAAAAGAAAAGGTCTTTATATCAACTTTTGCAGATTTTAAATCTCATATTCACTCATGATCATTAAATTCTTATTTTCTTCACAAATTCCTTTCAAAGACTAAGCACAGGAGGATTACAGAGTGAGCAAGTTCTGCTTTTCTCTCCTTGTTTATAGGCTCTCTCTTGATTATAAATTACCAAGTCACTTCCTTTCTCTTCTAATTTAAAATAGTCTCTGTAAAATGACTGTGGCAGGCAACAATGCTGCTTTTTATACCACAGATGAGCTTTCTTCTCTGTACCAATACAGACTCAACAAGGGTCAGTGACTTAAAACAGGGAAGCCCCTCTGAAATATACCTCCAATAGCAAAATGACATCCTGTTGTTTTCCACTGAAAGTGCCATAATTGTGCTGGTAACATCTTTAAGCCAGCTTTCCTTAGACAGAGATAATTAATTAAAATTCACTGGTTGTTATGAACCCTGCTACGCTTTAGTGAGTTTCCCCTGAACAAAATACCTGTGAACAAGTAGAGAACACCTGAAGGGGAAGATGGTTAATGATGGGTTTCTGGGCACTGAAGGATGCCTCTCACATTCAGGAACAAAACCCAAGAGCAAAATGTCTTGTAATCAGTGTGAGTGGAGGTGAGGACAAAGCAAAGGAATGGTTCAGTGGACTGGCTACTACTAATTATATGTTTTTATGCATTATCTACCTCAGGTAGTAAAATCTGTCTAACTCTTTAGGCACTTGATACAGAAGACAAATATAACCTATATGGGGGAGAGAGCTGGTAGGGAAAGAGACATATTTCATTGTGGCATCCTTGAATGAAACTGAATCAAATGGCACGTTGCCATGTCAATGATCTTTTATGGTATGCAGATAGATCTGTGTCTAATGTAGAGAATATGCACATTGTTCATTTTAGACTTTAATTACATTTTAATTTAATCAAATATTGGTACCAAAGAAGACTTTGGAGAAAGATTCTGATATTAAAGTCTTCAAAGCTTTTTTTGGAGAACTCTAAATGGTTTGTGTGGTAGTAAATCAGCTTGCAAAGTGGTGACTATACAATGTGCATATCTTAGCCTATTAGAAAACTTGAAACATGGAATGAGTGTAATGCAGTCCTTTTATGAAAGAAAATATTCAGTGAGTCATACTGTGAGTCACTCTATCTCAGGGAGATGATTTCTTTTGAGCATTGCATTCTAGGACAGTAGTAAAAAAGAACTATCAAGGACAGTATGCAATTAAAGGTACTTTAATCCACACTTAGGGGCTAGCAAATGGTATAGAGTTCTTGGTAAATAAAGTTTAATTGAAAAGCAAAGGCAACAAATATGAGGTTATTAGTGGATCTCTCTGTTAAGGCTTTAGAGCTTTCATTGTTATGGTCCTACCCAAGTGAATATATTCAGATGGCCTTACGTCCTTGTGTTCCACTCTGGCTGGACTTTGGAAGAGTAGGAAATCCCATGTACCCCTTAACCTGAAAGTGTAAACTCCAAAATGTTTTTCATCCCTGTGCAGTATCCTGGCACATGCCTTAAGCACTATAGGCCTGTGAAGCAGGCTGTATCTGAACACAGTTTAGCTGGAAGTTTACTGTTCCTGTGAAGGACAGTCATTACTTGTGGGTCTGTTTGCCATTCTTAGAATATGAAAAAGATAGAGGAGAAGAGTTGGCAAGGCCCAAGACTGGAGAATGATAAATATGCTTTATTAGGGAAAATACTATTTTCCTTGATGTTTCTTTGGTATTAAATCAGATTATTTTCAGGGCCTTGAATGCACCAGTAGGCCTTGATTGCCATAATCAACCTCACCTGCAGCTTCCATGCACGGCCTCTGCCCATTGTTGCAGGAACATCAATTAAGCTCAGACATGGGCCTTCAGCTGTCGTCTTTGCTGTTCTTGAATTGCTGTTTGGATTTTCTGGTTTGACCTCAGACATGACGTGTTACCTTGCATTTACCTGATGATTGCAGGACTGTTGATGGAACCTGTCCCCACCCTGCTCTGCTTGTCCCAATGGTGTGCTGTGACACTGTGCCCTGGAAGTGTCCGTGCATCCAGGAGGACATGGCCCTGCTGGTGTTATGGTCTCCCTTGGCTCCTAGCTCCTTTTCCCTCCTGGAACAGCCCCAGTCAYGCTGCTCCCTGACATTACTAAAACTGATACTACCTATATTTCTGCTTGTATGTATGCTTGTATAATACACTTCAAGCTGCTTTACAGTTTTTGGAGGAATGGGAATCAACATGTCTTCTGGATGTTTGTAGGATTTCTCAAAATGAACAGATACACATCAGCTATTTCCTCTCAGAAATGTGCAAGGATGTACTCAGCCTGCAGTACTTATTCTTGGTTTGCTATCAGTGTGTCCTTGGACAGGAACGGGCTTGTCTTGACATTGTTTCCTCCTCATAAGAGCTGCTAACTGCACTGCAAAGGCGAAACATGATTGTGACCATTAGGCTTCTGGCAGGCTGTTAAACAAGCTGTTGTGGAAACTGTGAAAATGCTCTAAAATTACGGCTGATCATTCTAAGGACCAGTGACAGAGCCACAAGGTCTCTCCCCACCAAAGGAGAAGGCTGCTGTACCCTGGAGTCCCGCTAAGGACCCGACAGTGGCAGAATGGGGATCAGCCTGCCTACTTTCGGATCAGTCCCCAGGRGTAAGTGTGGAAATGGATATGGCATCTGTGAGGCAAAATCTTTCTGAACTTTAAGAAAATTGGAACTGTTTAGTCTACATTTGGACTGAACTGAAGGTCTGGTTTTGGCTTCATGTATGCTGTCATGTTTGTATCACCAAATCCCTCGAGGTGGTAATAACTCAGTGGCTTTGGGGATATTTACAAATTACAGTCAGATTGTGATTTTGATCAGTAGTATATGTTTACAGAGAGCTTCTGATCACTGAGGTGTTTACCAGAGCCTTAAGTGGAAAAAAACATCTTGCTCCATTGGATATTGGCTGTGAACAGAGAATTTGGGGTATGACACTTCTGAGAAATGTTTGAATGTTTTGGTTTGTTGAGTAAGATCGAAATGTCTTGTTTTGTGGCTGATTTATATCCCCTTGAACTGATGTATGGTCTCACGGGAGACATCATTCTAATGCCTTGKGCTTGTAAAAGTTGGGCTTCCTGGCCAGATTGTGTCTCCCATCTCTGCTAGAGGCTTATGTGGAAAGAACTCAATGTTTGCTGATAGCTCCTTTATAGTGAAGCCTTGCCACTTGGTCCTGGGCTCAGCAGAATAGTTGGGAAGACTTGAACTGACTGCCCTGGATCTTGCACTGTGCTGTGAAATATCACATATTATAAGTTTAGAACATGGGGGAAGTGGGTATGTTCACTCCATGACTAATTTTCAGTTTCAAATCCAAACCATAACTGCTATTTACTCACCTGTATTATTTGTTTTTTTGCATTTAGTATTAAAAGAGTATGTGTTCAGTTATATGTCTTCCTTGAATAGTTCAAACACACTCAGTTTAAATACGTTAGATTTTTATGGTGGGTGGATTAAACTTTTTAAGGCTGAATTTATGGAAAGAAAAGTGGAGTAGAAATCCTACACTGGCTGGCAAGCTGGGCATAAAATCAGCATGGTTTTACAAGAGGATCACTAGATTTTTAGGGGAGAGCAGTGAATGTTGTTTATCTTGACTTAAGCAAGGCTTTCCCACAAAGGGTTGTGATCAGTGGCCCAAAGTTTGGCTGCAGGCCACTAGTGGCATACTCCAGGGGCCAATATGTTTAACATTGTTGTTAAAGACCTAGATGATGGGGCAGAGTGCACCCTCAGCAAGATGATACAAAACTGGGAGGAGTGGCTGATACACCTGGTGGGTGCACTGCTGGTCAGAGGCGCTTTGACAGGCTGGAGGAATGGGCAGAGAGGAACCTCCTCCTGAAGTTCAACGAAGGGAAGGTCCCCAAAGTCCTGCCCCTGGAGAGGAATAACCCCATGCACCAGTACAGACCAGAGGCCGACTGGCTGCAAAGCAGCTTTGCAGGGAAGGACCTGGGTGTCCTCAGGGACAGCCAGTGGAACAAGAGCCAGCAATATGCTCTTGTGTCAAAGGCAGCCAACAGTCTCCTGGGCTGCATTAGGAAGAGTGTTGCCAGCAGATCGAGGGAGGTGATCCTTCCCTCTCCTCAGCCCTGCTGAGGCCACATCGGGAGTGCTGGGTCCAGTGCTGGGCTCCCCAGTGTGAGAGAGACAGGGACATACTGGAGGGAATCCAGCGAAGGGCCACAAAGATAACAAAGGGCTTGGAGCATCTCTCATATGAGGAGAGGCTGAGAGAGCTGGCATTGTTCAGCCTGGAGAAGGGAAGGCTCAGGACATTCTTACCAAAGTGTATGAGCACCTGTTCGGAGGGAGTAAAGAAGATGGAGCCAGACTCTTCTCAGTGGTATCCAGGGAAAAGACAAGAGGCAATGGGCACAAACTGAAAACACAGGAAATTCCATTTAACATAAGAAAACACTTTTTTACAGTGAGGGTGGTCAGACAGTGGAACATGTTGCCCAGAGGTTGTGGAGCCTCCATCCTTGGAGATATTCAAATCCTGACTGGACACGGTCCTGCACAACCTGTTCTAGTTGCCCCTGCTCTGAGCAGGGGGGTTGGACTAGATGATCTCCACAGGTCCCTTCCAACCTCAACTGTTCTGTGATTCTGTGACAGACTTCTGGACTGATGAGATCTAATGTTAGTGGGATGGGGGGATCATGGACTTCTGTAGGATATTTTTCTTCTGTGAAGCTGGGGGCATTACATCATTTTCTTGTAATGGTAGAATGGATTAAAATCTAAAAATAGGAAAAACTTGGGAGAAGAACAAATGTGAATGGAAAAAGTAAAAGTTATAGAATTACAGACTCTAAAGCAGGGCATATCATCATTTAAAACTTTTTGTTTGGTTGGTTTTTCATGTCTTGGACAGGGGATATATCCTAAGCTTTCAGTGTCAGCTTTAGAACATGTAACATAATGAACAAAGATGTTACACTATAGTGTCTGAGACGTGTTTCTTTCAGAGAAGTGTGGGTTTTTTTTTTCCCCTGTAGCATATTAGAATGTGTCTAATCCTTCATAAGAAGCCTGAATATTATGGACGATTTCTCCTTACTGGCAGCTGTTCAGTTTTGCACTCTAATCCTTAAACAGTTCTGGAGTATAGCAGGCCTCAATACAAAAGAACTGATCTTCCTACATAAATGAATAAACTCTGCAGCAAATGAGGTCTATTGTGAGACTTCATCAGTGTGCCTGGACCTCAGTTTGGGAATTGATTCTGTGCTGGCAGTGTCCACTGATTTCAAAGGAAGGCTTAAATTTGCTAGGAATGTAGACTGGAATATCAGTTTATGGCAGGGTGGATCTGTAAGTGAGACAAACTGTGAAAAAAAAAAAATCAGTGCTTTTACTTTGCATAGCTTTGACAAAGACATATTGGCTGGAAGTGATAGGTGTTTGCAGCTTGTGCTAAATTGTGTGTAAGCAGTTCTTCTGCAAGAGGTGTCAATTTAGAATCATCTAGTCTAGTCTACCTACTTAAATACCGTCTGTATAATTAGGAGATTGCTCATTAGCTTACCAGTGTCCCAGCAGAAACGTT
Organism: Apteryx rowi; assembly: GCF_003343035.1. NCBI lineage: Eukaryota > Metazoa > Chordata > Aves > Apterygiformes > Apterygidae > Apteryx > Apteryx rowi. The sequence goes on along the minus strand of NW_020450085.1, from coordinate 2,249,174 downwards.
ACAAGCTCAGTTTGTTGGACATTGTTATGAGTTGCTTTCCTGCCCTGCATTGTTTTTGGCAAATTGCTTCTAAGAAGACAAGGGCTTTTATTACAATCACAGCAAAAGTAAACATCTCAACTTAAGACAAACAAGGTTTGGTTGTTAGGAAGAGAACCAGTCAGACAGGAAATGCCAAGCAAAACAACATTCTTTGGGCGCCTGATATAAATACATAGCAGCCTGTTGGGTCCTGCTGGCTGGGGCTTCCCTACGCTTGCTGCAGACATACAGACATGCAGAATTAGTGATCCTGGCTGAGATGCAGAAATTCTCATCTAGGATGAAATAAGGTCTCAAACTTCGTGCATATTTTACATGGACACAACCTCCAGCACTCTAAGGAGCAAGACAGACCCGAGGCTTCCCTTCCACGGCTGGGTCACCAAACCTGGTCTGGAGCATGTTCCTGCACGTATGTGGTGTTGGCTGTGTGGTCTGGGGTCTGGCACCAGGCCTTTCCTGAAAGCACCCTAAATGGCCTGACCACCGCTGTCTGTGTGGGACTGTGCCCCTGGCCAAGGGATTTCTTCATCAGCTGAACCCATGATCAGTTAGGGAATTTAGAGAGAATCATCCCTGGTCAGCAGATCAGACTAAGAAAAATAAATCTTAATGTAAACAGAAGTTGATCATCTTTTAAAACTTAAATTATTTGCCAGTTTATTAGTTTTCTACTTTAACGGAAGAGACAAAATGAAAGAGACAAAAGCATGATGGTGTACATTTGTGGGCTTTTGTTTTCTTTTTTATTCTCTGAATTTTAGACATTTAATTATATAGAGAGTCATACTGCACACACATACAGTGCCGGAGTGCTTTCTGAAGGACAAGCCTGGGATCTGCATACAGCACTTTCTCAAAGAGAAAGTCTGCACTGACAGGTAGATAGCTTGTACAGTATTTGCAACTGATATTCCTCTGCTAAATGGAAGAGGCACAAGTTAAAATAATCAAAAATATATTGAGCGGAGTGTAGATCGGCTTTATTGGATCCTTCTGCTTTTAGGAAATTTTGCTGCTTTGGTAAAGGGAATGCTTAGCAACTAGAATGTGGACTGGGAGTTGCTTCCATTTGAAAAATGTGGTATGCAGTTTGCAACTTAAATCTTCCGGTTCATTCTGAAAAGTTTGATCTACCATTGTTAACATTAAAGCAGTTTTATGTGGGAGATTAAAATGATTTTGAACTACAATTGCATTCTGATGCATCAAAAACTTAAAGCACGTGCTTTATTTCAAACATACGTTCCCACTGAAATCAACCAATGGAGAGATGAGGCAGGGGTGCTGCTAATTTTTGTGGAAAGACAAATTTGTGTGTGTAGGATCAGGGCCATTGTTTTCATTAATATTAGACCTCTGCAAAATTGCTACTGACAGGCAAAATACCTTGTTGAAAGAGGCATTATAAAAAGCAACTGTAACCTAGCTTGCTATACAGGTAATTGCAAAAATAGTTTGAAATGTTCTCTAAGTTTCAGTGTGATACTATGTTAATGGCCTTCTTTCGAAGTGATTAAAATTACTTCCCCCTGCTGGGCATCGCATGAGTGATGGTGATCTGTCCTCAAATTAGATCAGAGGCATAATAAACAGACTGTGAATACAAAGTGCCCACTGAGTGGAAGCATTACCTGTTAATACTAACTCTTCACCGAAGGTCATTATTAAAGCCTACCTCAGAGCTTCCAGTCTGTAGGCATAACCTTGAGGCCACAAAAGTAAGATCTGAGTCTTCACTTGGGATGTGAACTCACTGAGGTGATGATAATGTCTGAAAGTCAAATTTGACTAGGCATTCTGGTGGCCTATATTTTTAAGATGGGCAGGAAGTAGGTTTGGCATGTCATGAGAAGTTGCATCACTTGGGTTGTTTTCAATTCCAGATAAAAAAACATGCCCCCCAAATTGATTTAAAAACATAACCCGCCAATAAATCCTCCTCCTAGCAGTCAACACTATGGTGCAATTTTAACCTGAAGTTGTTGTTGTTTGTTGTTCTTAAATAAAACTGAAACTTCACCCCACACCTATTGTCTGGATAGCAAAGGGCCAGGTATCACTGGTGTCACCATTAATCTGGACACGTGGTGGGAAATAATCAGCTGTGATTTCTTTCTTTCTATCTACTTCCACCTTCTGGAGATGGACAATGGAAGCCTTCCCTTCTTTTTGAAATGATGGGATAAAGACACATTTATATTTGTAGTATAGAAATAGCTTGTGGCCTCCTGTGAGAAAGCAGCACAGTCACTGTGGAAGCTGTCAAAAGCATTCCTGGTTCCTAGGAATTCAGTCCAGAGACACCCAGCTTGGCTGTGGAGACAGGTTCAAGAGGGATCAGACAAATTCATGGACATCATGTCTGTGAACATGCTAAAAGGGCTAGGCAAGGTTATACCCTCTAGTGTCCCTAATTCAATAGTTTTGGATGGAGGATTTGGAGGAGAATTGACAGGAGAAAGTGGCCATGCTTGTATGCTCTTCCTAAAGAGTATCTCCTATTACTGCTGCTAGGAAAAGAGTCCTGGACTAGATAGACCACTGATTTGGCTCAGTGTGGCATTGCTTATGATCTTAGGCAACAGTAGAAATGGTCCAGAGATAAAAGGAGGTGRCCAGAGTTGCACTGTATGCCCTGGAAGGCATATGACTTTAATTACTAAGCAAATGCCCTGTCCTCAAAGGTAACTCCTGTGGCTCGAACACAGTCCCTAAAGACATTCACTGCCCTCCTCTCTTTCCTGAGGGCCCTACAATCCCCCTCTTTGCTATGTGTGTCTATCACATGGCAAAGTATAAGCATTGCATTGCATGAGAGATGTATGTCAGGTTGTGTGAAGAGGAACTGCCTACATAATTCAGAATTCCTTGTAATGGGAATGGCTACAATCTCGTTGTGCCATGAGCAAGAAACAACAAAAAGTTATACATACACATGTGTACATACACATACATACATACACATATTTTTTTCTGAGATGCAAAATTACCTGCACTTCTGAAAGCCCGAACTCTGCTTCTCTAGATGATTAGCTACCAATTGCCCAAACTGACTTTACAAAATTCCTAACCTGGGTAGTGGAGGGTTGTGGAGGGCACTCTTGTTTCAGACCTTTCATTTCCTCACCCTTGCCTTACCTTACCACCATCACCTGGCCAAATGCAGATGCATCTATAGTAGAAGGCCTTAAATTTCACTTGCAATTCCCAGGAATTAACTAGAAATCTTATTCGTTCTCCTTTCTTATATTTAACATATATTTTAATTCCTGAAGTTTCAGATCAGCATATTTTTTCCCTTAATAAACATGTACATTTACAGCCTTTAATCTTTTTTTTTTATTTAAAACCACAAAGAAGTGTTCAACCTTTTATGAATTCAAATTAGAAATGAAATGTGATGGAAATGATTTACAGGCACTGCAGCTTAGCAGGGAAAATATACAACTCTTCTGCAGTACATCATATTCTGTTCCTTTAATTTATAAGCAAGCTGTAATGTGACATATTAATCATAGACAGAAAATGTTGCTTCGGTTTGAAAGATTTGTTGTAGTTGAACTTCACACACCTGCAAATTATTTATTTTTTAAAAAGAAAAGAAAATGTGCAGTGCACACTACAGCATCTGCAGTAAGCAATTGTTTATTATTTATTTATTTATTTTTACCTTTTTCTCCTTCAACCATTTTCATTTCTCTTGAACTCCACTCCCCATTCTCCTTCAGTCATCTGTTTTGTCCCTTGTGGAAGTTGAAAGTGGCTGGACCCAAGGGAGAAAGTTGCATTTAGTACTTCGAATCTTGTTATGTTACCTTCTCCCATTAGAAGTGCAAGAAGCTACCTGTTGCTTTACCCAAGGAGAATATGGTCTGAAATATTAAAATGTTTTTCAGACTAATACAGATGGGCTGTATAACTTTGCAAATAATAGAAAGGACTTTGCAAATGCTCAGGAAATTTGTGTGCCCGTATTCACAAACTGGTTCTCTCAACCACAAAGGCAGGAAAAAGATTGGCAGGGGGAAAAGGTGTATTAAATAAGCTCCTTGGCACATATCATCAAATCTACTGTGTTCATTTGATATCTGACTGATGCTAACAGAAAGGGAGTTTTTTTAGTGTAACAAGCATATTTGCAAATACCTACTAGTGAGCTGACCATTACTGTACAAAAGCAGCCTCTGCCTCTTTCTAGATTTGAATCCTCCTGACGAGTGTGGGAGGCTTGCAAGTGTGGAGTATTCAGAGCCTGATTTGCTTGGACTGCAGTTGGATTCATAGGGAGGGGAAGACTTGGGAAGGCTGCAGCCAGCATTTTGGAGTCTGAAGGTGGTATGGATATCTCTGTGCTGTAAGGTTGGCCTGTGGGTTTCTTATGCTCTCTGCTTTCTAAAGGAACCCTGCCTGGCTCAAGACACCCAAATGTGTTCATCCTATGGTGATGTTTCTCGTGTCGAGCAAAAAGAGATTGTGGAGGAAGGGAGAAGTCATGATAGAAATTTTGCCTTTTACCTCCTTTCCCAACCTGAATGGGAGAGGTTGTTGGAAGACGATAAACAGAAAAGGGAGTAACAGGGAGTGAGAGGACAGCAGTGAAACTCCCAGAGGGAAAGGTGAGTCTTGTTCTCACAAGTCAAAAGGCCTGCCCTAATGAACCACTCGGGTAAGTAAAAAGGTAAAACATAAGGTACAGGAAGCCAAATGCAGTGCCTCTGGGCATGTAAATTTGTGTAGAAAGCATACAAGGGAGCTTCTTTTAACTCTTTCGTTCTGCACCTTTACGAGGGTGAAGTTTATCTCATGTGTTCCCCTGTACATCCAATATTCTCAACTGGATTTACYGAAGTCTTAACTGAAAAACTGGCTGCATTCTTTAGTATTGCAACTGGCAGGAGGTGTCACAGAAACCAACAGTTGCTCTCATAGATTTCCATCATGTTTAGGTGTTATCATTTCTGTGGGAACTGCTCACTGCACCAGTCTTTCTGCTGTGGCTAAATATGGTTGCCTTAAAGAAAGGGGTAACTGATAACAAGTAGCTGAAGGGCTGAAAAATAGATCACTTCTGCTCGAATGAACTTAATGCAGATTGGCCATTTGTCCCCATCAAATCCGAACGTTCCTTTCTTCATACAAGCAATATGCCTATGAGAGCAGAGAATTTGTAACTCTGGAGCCTTGAAGATTAACACTGTCAGCTGAAGACCAAGGAAAATGAATGGTCTCCTCTATTGCCTCTTGCTGGGCGGTTTCCCTTGGACCTCAGTGCAAAGTTAAGGCATTAAACAGGGGAGAGGGGAACTGAGGAACTAGACTGAATCTTGGCCAATCTGTGTCCATAAATAAAGCAAAAGTAGCACTAGCTCAATTTCAGTGGAAAAGCCCTTGCCTGATCCAATGTGTTTTAGAGAAATGGGATGTGCTAACTTTGGCACAGTGCAGTGTTAGCATGGTCATGCTAGTAACTGATCTGGCTTGGTCGGAGGTAGCTCCCTGCCTCCATTCCCCTTGTGCAGGTGACAACAATGGAGAGGCTTCCTGCGCGCAACAGCACCTGTGTGGTTGCTCTCCCAGGGCTGCATGCACCTTGGTGCAGGTTCACACTCTGCAATTCAACCCCACCCTGCTGGAGGACTATGCCTTGAAAGCATGACCTGGGTCTGGAGCGGCAGCTGGCTGGAGCCCAGCAGTGCTCACCAAGTCTGAGAGGATTCACGGAGAGGCTGGGGAAGCAGGAAGAGAGTGAGATGGAAGGAGGAAAGAAGAAGAGCACAAAAGCGCTGGGTACATTTGCATAAGCCTAGCTGAGAGATGCAGGGACCTGAAGTCTGAATGCTTAATCTAAGAGACGGTGTATGTTGAAAGAAAAATGAAATGAAAACAAAACCCAAACCACCACCACCAAAAAATCCACAGTCCCTCAGTGCTGTAGAGTAGTGAGTCTGGATATGAGTAGTTGAAATACATGTATATATAAATACACATGCACACACACGCATATAGATATATACACACACATAAAAAAATAAAAAACCTATTTTGCTATACTTGCATAACCCCCCCTCCCCCCCACACACACACACATGTAAGGAGTCCACCAACACTGAAACATTTTGATCCAAAGCAATACTTTCAATATCTGGAGAAACTTGCAAGTCTGGCGGGGTGGGTGCTGTTCCCAAGGAAAGCAAAATGGAATTGTGAAATTCTCCATAAAAGGAACTTCCATCCTCCACATAAAAGGAGACTAAAAGGCCTAAGATATAGATGATAACTTTGTTCTTGTGAAAGACCCAAAACTCTATTATTAAAACAGTTTATTTATTAGCAAGCTCTTTTAATGAACCAAGCATAACAGATGTGGGCAAAACTGTACTCTTCCTGGTATGAACTGAAATAATAATGATGGGAGGCAAATAGCTTGACATTCAAATTACTGGCTAGACTTAATTGTAGCATTGTTTTGGCTCAGTCTCTAAGTAGAACAAAATAGGAAAACTTTCCTCAAGGAAAGAGGGAAATACTGAACTGAAATTGTTGACAAAACCAATGTTGATTTAATTTAAATTCTTGGTGCTGAAATCATATTTAAACCACAAATTGTGGTCTTTTTAGTCAAAAACAGTCATTCACTTGCAGAAAAACTTCTGTTTGGACACTCCTTCCCTTTCTGTCCTCCTGCACGTTGTCCTTCATGGGTGCATGTGTAGGTGACAGATGCCTGTTGATACAAATTCTGATACTGCTGCCCTGGAAGTGGGTAGTGTGGTGACATGTGGTGTCTCTGCTGATCACTATCTGTAGTTACAGTTTAATTTCAGATTTGTGCCATCACTTTTGTTAGGTTACAGAGGGCTTTTTGTCAATTTGCTCTGTTGCTGTCTCCTTTACAGAACTTGTCTTAATAAAGGATATTGCTTGCTGAGTCCATCATCTCATTTGTTGGGGGAAGGGAATTGGCGTGTTGTTAATTGGCATATAAAACACGGCAAGTTAGCATATGTTTGTAATTTTTTATATTAGTGCTCTTCCCACAATAGCAATTTAGATCCCTCCTAAAGACATCCAGAAATGATGACAGAACAGCTCATATTTTTTTTTGTGGTGTTAAAAGTTAATCGGGTGCAGTTCTGGCTTATTTTTCATTTGCTGTAAGATATTTAAGACTTTCTTTTATCCTACCAACATTTATCTAAATTTGGAAATAAACTTGAACATTGTTTTCCAGAAAGTGTGAATGTTTGTACTTCGTGAGCATGAGGACTCTGGAGAAAGAGATTTTTTTTCCTTCTCTCCTTCCTCCACGTGAGTTGTTGAACTTCAGATCCTTCATAGCATTTCAGTTTTGAATTGGTGCTGTATTGGCTGACTAAGCAAGTCAAATGGTATTTATTGCTGTTCCCTGACAGTAGTGTGTGGGATAGGTATATATTTGAAAAACAAAGAGTAGAACTACCTCAGAGCACAAACTATGAATAAGGCCAGATTCTGACTCAGTTTCTACTGTTGAAACATCTCTACTCTTTGGACTTCAATAGTACTTCTTCCTGAGCAAGCATTACTCATTGTGGTTAAAGGCTCAGTTCACTTGCCCTGTGTTATGTAATTAGATTATGCAAATAATGTAGCTATTCAAGACAATGCAGGTTGTGAATGGAATAGTCAATTGTAAATTTCACAACTTGGATATCTTCAGAATGCATATCTTATTTGCTGAAGAAGTAAATGGAACAATTTGAAATAATGAATATGTTTAAGACTCCAACAATTTCTTTGTGAACAGTAATGGACAAATTGTACTGAATAAGTTATTTGCCCTTTTACAAGATGTCTGTTCATCCCTCCTGCAGCCATGCTCTGTCTTTCTAGCCTGCGGACTCTTGCGTAGAGAGGTTATCATCAATCCACTGCAGAGTTCTTCCTGCTCAGTAGGTCAAAGCCTTACTCTTCTCTGGTCCGTTTCTGTAGACAGAAGACTCAAGCCTCCTTCACTTCCCAGCAGGAAAGGCTAGTTAAATACTTGTCTGAAGCTTCTTGCAACATTTATGAGAATTGTTTACATAATTCTGGAGGATCTCCCTTCCTTTCTCAGTGAGTTAGACGTGCCTGCTGAGACCTGGGTGTCCCCTTCATTAATTGTCTGCTCACAGAATCCCACTAATGAGCCAGGAATTTAATTATCCAAAGCGTGAGAGAAATAGACTCTACTGAATCAGTTCTTGCTTTGTGGAATATTGGCTGCAAACAACTAAATATCTGATGTCACTTCAGCAAACTATGATATTCTTTTGGCTATCTTATGTTGTTATTAGGGTGGGAGATTAGGGCGTAATGTCACAAATATGCTTTTTTTTATATTGCTTTGAGTAAAATTGTATAATCATTGAAGTTTTGAAATGACTCAAAAAGTGAGTGTAAGTTAACAAAAAGATTCCAGTCAGTCGACTTCCCTAGGATTTGGATCAAGCTTGTCAATATGAATTGAGAATTTATGAAGCATAAGTACCAGTATGCAGGAATTTAGTGCTACTTGTAGATCCTCTTCAAGCTTCTGTGGTAAGAAAATCTGCAGAATATTGTCTTGAATAATGCTGCAGAGTAGGACATACATAAGTTTCTATAAATTTAAAAACAAAAGAATATGATCTGCTGAATTATCTAAATACTGCATGCAAAGTGATTTCACATACAAAATATATCAATAATAAAATAAAAATACTACATAATTACTGTAGACTCCTTCCAGAAGGGGCATGTCACCATTATCTTCGTGTTATGGATAGAGAAACTGAAGCACAGGAGAAGTGACACGGCTGTTATAGATGAACAGAACTAGAAAGCAAACCAGTCTCCATAGTCCTAGCCCAGTCCTAGTGCCTCTCATGAAATAATGTATTAATAGAAGGGCTTTGAGATTGTTGAGGGATATGAGATTTCTGATCAGGCGTAGACTGAAGAAGGTAAAAAGAGGTGGTAAGTATTAGGGTGATGGCTTTTTACCAAGGATTTGAAACTTTTTTCTAGATAAACTGCATTCTCAAGAGTGAGGACCTGCTTCTAGGAACACCTTGAGGGTGGAAAATGTTTCATGTGGAAGAGGTGAGGGCAGGAGGACAGGGTGAAAATGTTTGGTAATAGGAAGGGTGAAAGGAGAGATGAGGTGAAGAGACATCACGCATGGAGGCTGGCTCTCTGAAGGACTGCACCCTAATGCCTTCTCTTTGCCGAGGGAAGAGTTCTGCTAGGGGTGCTGGTTGGRATGTCCACGGGCATGCTGCGTTTCCGTCACAGTGACAGGTGTGCGTGGCAGGGCTGTGAATCAGCTCTCAGACATGAAGCCCCCTTGCTTCTCTGCTGAATACTGCTTGAGTTTGTTTTATTTGTACTCATTAGCTTTCCTGGTCAAAAAATGCCTTCATTTTTTGGAAGGGCACGATCCACAAGAGTCTCTTGAGGACTGTGGAAGATCTGCAACTGACACAAAAAATGTAGGTCTTTAACCCAAACCAGTATTGTCTTCCCTTCCCATGAGAAGGAGGGGCTCATTTTACAATGACATTAAGAATTCATTCCCTTAAATGAGGTATGTCACCTTGCCATTTTAACTTGATTCATTAAAATAGTGGCTCATTAGTTATTCCCTTGTGCAGTATAGAATTTGCACATTAAAAGCGTATGCATTTCTTGTGCTCACTACAGTCAGGTATAAATTTCTAGCTATTCTAGTTGAAAGGAAAAAGTGTGGGTTTTGAAAGAAAAGGACTGAAAGAAGTCCTAGTCATCTTCCCCTCCTCATCCCCCCCGCCTCCTCCAAGTCTTTCTAATCTATTCAGACGCCTAATAATTTGTTTTTAGCCTTTGTGGATGGTCTGCTCTAGAAGAGGTGCCAAGCTACAGAGACATGGGAACCACTGAGGTAGTGTCAAGCTGTTTCCAGACCTGTGTTTGATACTTAGTCTCTTATATGCCTTGCATGGTATAATGCAGCTTTCCCTTTTCTCTCCTTAATCTTGCCATGAAAATTATCGTGTCTGAGTTGAGAAAATATTTCAAATCATGCACAGGGAGGAGTTCTGCCATTGGCTGAGTGAGAGGCCACCTTCTGGGGATTTGCCTTGTGTCAGCTTGATTGGAGAAGGGCATGTCCAGCCAACTTCCAAACACAGTCCTCTTCCCTTTGGGTAAGCGTACAGATCCTGCCATTCTCAAAAGATGTTTTCAGGCAAAAGCCCCTGTGATATAATTCAGAATGGAAAGGGTTTGTTTTATCATTACACATGCTGCGAGAAAGCATGGACCAAGCAGAGGGGAGTAGGGATGCTTTGGGAGAAGCAGTCGCTTGTCCAGTGTGATGAGAGCTCTGTGTTACACGGGGGAGGAAGCAGCAATGCCATGCAGCCTCCCTGCTTCCCTCTGCCCTTATCTCTGGGGAGACATCCATCTCTCTGTGATCTTTTTAAGGTTCGCTGAAGCACTGGGAAGACCCCAGCTCCCTGCGGTCTCTGAGTGTTAGTAAGGTTTAAGAACCTAATCTAAGGTGAATGTAAAAGATTCAACACTATCAGAAAAAAGTCTCGACTAAAGATAGTGGGAGGAAAAAATAAAAGAATATGAAAATGTTAGATTTGTTTGAAGAACTGAATGGAACAGACTGGGAAAGATATTTGATCCCTTTACGTAACATTTAGGCTCATTTCAGACCCTGGCTGATGAACTGCTTCCATCTCCTTGGAATTTGAGGGCAGAGCTGTTGCTCATTTAGCAGTAAATGCTAGGGTTGGATGGAAGGAATGTCATCCCTAACTAAAGTCAAAGTCTAATCCTTTGGTTTCACTAGCGACTCAAATTGCAATAATACAATGCGGAGAGCTTTCTTTTTTCTCCTTTCTGACTGCATTACAAATGACTAGTAAGAGAAATGTATCAAAATGCTGATCCTGTTTAAAATGCAATTAAATATATGCACATTCTATCTCCTGTCTTGCCTGTGATTTTGTCATATGCCACAAATTCAGCCCTTTTCTCCTTACTTTCTCAGTCTCTGTTCATGAGCACTGCTCATGCTTTCAAGATGCTTGTGCTGTAAGTCAGTTTTTTCAGTCCTGAAAAAGGAAAATTTTCCCATGCAATAAAGTTCCATACAAATATAGCTAATGTCAATAAAGCTAAAAAGATATGTCAGCAAAGACCCAAACAGTCAATTTATTACAGTTAAACATCCTGCCCAGACATTTTATTTACAATCAAAGCTTGTTATATAAAGCAATCACTCTTCCCTTGATATCTTTTTTTTGTCTCACAGTTTACAAACTACTGTCTGTCTCTTTGTATCCCATATGAAATACTGAATTCATCTGTGCATGTTCTTTGAAAACAATCTTTTTGTTTCTTTCTAAAAATGTCTTTGGATGATTACTTGAAAGTATATACAGAAAATCTGTGAGTTTGGCCCTGTAAGCCAAAAGAAGCTATATCACAGTAACTAAACAAATGGAGGATATTACTGAACACTGTCTCTTGTTAACAAAATCCCCCGATGTAGAAACATGTTTTACAGAAAACTTAAATTAAATATATTTCCCTTGCATTTCATTATACCCTTTTTACCTTGTAAATATACATAGGAGGAAATGTGCATAGCTCTTTCTCTAGGTTTTCAGAATATGGCTGTTTGGGGACAGAGGAAAAGTACAGGCAGTTCTGACAGAAAAAGAAAAGAAGCCTAACCTGTCAAATATTAAGATACAATCCCAGCAGTCATTCACATATTTGTAATAAAAAGGTTACTTTTGATTTGTGATGCAGACGAATCAAGTCGTCTCTTTAAGGTTCCCCAAAAGCCTTTGTGTGACTTCCCAGCTGTAGGCTCCACAGCTTCTAAATTGTCCATCAAACAATATTATTGGAACACTAGGAAGGAGACCTCATATTAAGTGACACGTTCAATCAGTCATCTACATCTGCTTATGCTTGTCAGGGAAAACCTGGGACGGGTGTGCAGCTTTTGTCTGATTGAGTCCACGTATGGAAGTGGGATCCAAGATGCTTTATCTGGCACAGGAGAACAGTAAAGTCTTCCCTTCTTGCACCAGACCAAATCCAGAGATACTAAATTCCTCCATGATAATGAGGTGTCCAAGAATAGTAACAAGAGGCCTGAAATGTACTTTTAGGTGAACTGTGCCGGTATATCTCTGCTGACTTTACTGCGGGCAACTGCAAATTCACACCAGCGTACCTGAGAGAACTTGGCCCAGAGTGAACAGTGAAACCTTATCAGGTGCCAGATCTCTGGGGCTGTACATGAGGGGTATAGGATTACTGCCTGTCTAGCACAGCTGTGACAGGCAGAGTGAGAGAAGACTGTATGTCAAGTAAGTAGAGCTATTTTTCTTCACACTACCATAGTTCCTGCTTATAAAGGTTTTTCCTGGACTTTAGTGCTGGTAGTAAGGAATAGTCCTCTATTCTTCTCTGCCACATTTCACATGCAAAATAGTTGGAAAACAACACTCCTTCTTTGCAGGTGTAGTTAATACAGGTACTGAGGGGTACAAATAATCACTCTGGCCTGGCAAAGCAGATGGAGAAATACTTCTCCTTGAAGCTTCTGATAGGTGGAGAGTGGAATTGTGGAAACTCCCTGGGCTGCATCATTTTAAGTTCTGCAGATGTTCTCTCTATGGCATTTCTTTCTCCCATCTCCGGTTTAGGCGCAGTGTGAAAATGTTTTGACCGACACTGCAGGTTCAGGAAAGGTCATACATGTACCTTCTTGCGATGTGTTTTTCTAACCCCTCTACCTGCTGTGGGTAGTCTGCAACCTCCTGTGCTGACAAGTTTGTGATGGCTAGGGCGGTGATTAATGGGATTTCATTAACACTTGTGCAACTGTCCCTGAGAACCCTCAGAGGTGCTCCGGTCTCCTCCTCAGACTGAGCCTTGTAATGGCAATAAATGCAGGCAGGTATGTTGGAGATACTTTATCTAATGCTTTCCCCAAGGGCAATATGGGTAAATAATGATTTGTAGTGGAAAGGGCAACATATAAAAATAGGTTAGGGCTACACTGCCCTAACAGGAAGAGGGAATCCTGTTATTCCCATCCTAGTACTCCACTTAAAAAAAGAATGCGTTGTGCACAGCTCTGATTCCCTGTTCAGAGCAAGGTTGTGAAGGAAGAGAGCAAGAATGAAGTCTGTGTCTTTGCTGACTGGGTGCACAATGAGTATTTCTTTCTCACTGGGAAAAAGTGGAGTAGGTTGTTCCCCAAAGGAAATGGTGGGCCCATGCATCTTCGCTCTGCCCGTGCTCTGAGCTAGTAAATAGAAGTAGTCCAAAAGTGGTCTAGTTGTGTTAACTGTGCCCAAGTGAACAATACTCTCCCTGTGTTTTTTCTCTGGCTTGGTCCTGTAATGGCACTTTTACATTGCCCCACATGGCAAAGGTCTTGTCTTGGGGTTTCCTCGAAATAATTAGGATCAGACTGCCAACCCTGTACTTGCCTGCTATAGAGCCATTCTCAGTGTAGAACAGCTTTGTATTTAAAGGGATTACTTCTGGTGGATTGTGTTCAGTATCTGCAATCTGCTGAGGGTGTATTGAGGAAGGATTAATTGGTGCCTGCTCTCTCCTTATTATCCTTTTTTGAGCATCCACTACTGTCCTAGCCTGACACAACTTAACCTTTCCTGTGCTCTAGTCTGCTGTCATCTATATATCATGCTGTAGGCTCTTTGTCTTTAAATAGAGTTCGTTTGAAATGACTGTTTCTACCTTAATATTGGACTCTGTCCTGTGGTAATATGGTAATATGCAAATATGCCTAAATTTCTTGTGCCATGTTGCCTCACAGCAGGCACTGGGAGGGCAAGGTGTGAATGACAGGGAAAGACGTGGAACGCTGACTAACATATGGTATTCAGTTAAAATCCTAGAAATGGAGAAGAGCTCCCATGGACTGTCATGGGTCCTAGAGGAGAAAATGTATTTCTGTTATTCAGTGGTATTTATGCATATTAAGGACTGACAATAGGTAAGGTAAAATAAACTGCCATTGCAATTCTTGTTTTGCATGGCTTTAGAAGAGTTAAGAAAATGAGATCTGCTTCTCCTTATTGTGAGAAAACTGGACAGAAAAGTCAAAAATTTCTCACAGATCTGACAACACTAATGTCTATAGCAGTCACATTGTGGAGCACTTGATTCAGGCAACTCTTTTGAGTAGAAACTGCAAACTGCAGAAAGAACAAGATCACAGGGGCTTTAGAGCCTAAACTGATGAGGCTACTGTGCTTCCTGTAAGTGTGAACTGAGCAGAAACTGGGTAGTCTAAAAGGAAGTCATGTAGCTCATTTAAAATTCAAATTACAAAGTCTTTAGAATTTTTCATTTTCATATATGTCCTGGTTAGGGGTAGGACCAAAAGTCCAAGTACTTGTTAGGCACAACAGTTTGTTTAGAAGAAGCCAGAATCTGTGCCAGAGTAACAGATAAATAGATAGGTGAGGGCCTCTCTCAAAGGAAACTGCAGGATATTTCTCACAAAATTTCTAAGTTCTTTTCTCAAGCTTTTAAAGTGGTGAAAGAAGCTTTTCCATCTACTCTTACCCAACAAGTTCCCCTTAAAAATTACTAGAGCTCCAAAAAATGTTGCTTTATATTACTGTGCAACTTTGCACCCAATTTCAGTATAATCATGAACTAAGTAAAACTGATAGTTCTCTGAAAAAATAAAAAATGTCTTAGGAGTCCATCTGAGCTTTATCTGATCCTCTTTACACATGATCCCTAGATGCCCCATTTGCTTCTGTTAAGTATTTTCTTCTCCAGGATTTCTGACACTTTCAGAATTAGGAGTAGTTTATAGGTTTATTATCTTGCCATTGTCCATGGCAAGAAGGATCTTGCCAGCAACCTCTGGGATTTTGCTGAAGTTGCTCTATGGAATTCCATTTGGCAACATATAGCATGGATCCTTAGCACCAGCTTATGTCAGATACTACTTAAAAACATAAACACATTCACCCAGAGCTAAGCACATCCTTCTTGGTATTTTTATGTTTCCATTTTTAAAAGTGTCCTAGAACTGGGGGAACTGATATTTTCATTATGTTAGCACAGTTTGCTGCAGTCTAATATTCATCAGGCAGAGACTAAGGCTGGAAAATTGAAGCAACAGGAAGAAGGGCAAGAAAAATCATTGATTCTTTCAGCTTTTTTTCTGGGAACTTAAAAACATTAAATATAAATTTAAAAATTCTCTAGAAAGGCTAATTGTGGTAATAAAAGTAAATTCTACCCTAACTGGCATTTTCTGACACAAACCAAGAATACAATGACATTCTACTAAGGCTAAGGTAACATCTTCACATCAAGATCTTCCAGCCCATCAAGTGTTGCTATAGTCAATGCGAATGGCAGAAATGTCACAGCCTCATTGTGCATATCCAAGCTTAGCAGTAGAGCGACCAGTTCCTCCCTATGTCACTCATCCTGTAGTCTTTTATGATCCCCTCCACTTTTTTTTGTTGTAGAAAAGATCTTGCAGCAGACGCACAAGAAAATAACCTCAGAGCAGCAAATCATCAGCCTCGAACCTTAAGTTGCTAGCAAGTCATTCACTAGAAAGTGCTATAAAAGCGTATTTCTGCACTTTAGGGTTTGAAAACTAGAGTTCACTGGACAATTCTCAAGAACAATAACAACAACAGAAGACTGGGGGGTTTTGGGTTGGATGGCTGACCTTTTGTACTGAAAAGTTACAGATTTTTTGACACAAACTTTTGTGCAAATGTTTTTTGCAAAACTTTTGCTGGGAAAAATTTTGCTGCTTCAAAAATCTGTGAGCATGGTCATGCACTCAGTCACTCTCCTCCCTTTTCCCCTAGAGTAAAATACTTGTCTTAGTTTTAAGGTATCTGTATTCAAATCCCTCCTCTGCCAGAATCAAATCAGTGTCTTGACAGCACCTCACAGCTGAATAGCTTATTATCAATTCCACTTTAAATATGTCATTATTTAGTTGGGAGTAAGGGGGAAGAGGAGAAAATTTACTATTATTTTGAGTTCATCCTGATGTCCAAGGGGAGTTTCCACAGCCCTTGCATATTTTGTCCCAATTGTATGAATATTTCAGTAGAACTGTTTTAATTCCTGCCCCCGCCAAGTAATATCTGATACTTTTTTCAGTCTTTAGAACTGCTGGTCCTGTTTAAGCTATACTCATTTATCTTATAATTATTCTAGCTAATTATGTTATGTAAACATGGATCTCATGCAGAATTATTAACCAATAATCTTTACATTGTCCACTTGTTTTTTCAAATGCATACTTACTACCAAAGAGGGAAATAAAGAGGAATTTTCTCATAGGTATTAATATTTGTGTCATAATAATGCCCTGGAGCTGCCATTGAAAGTCAGAGTCCTTTAGAAATGCTTATGGTCCCTGCCCTGGAGAGCTCTTGTTTCCTATGAGATAAGTGAATACAGACAGAGAGCAAGCACAGTGGTCAGTGCAGTAGACTTTGACTTGGGCATTAGAATTATGACCCAAAACACATGACCCATGCTAAGCCATACTGCATAAAGTTGAACCCAGATCAGTCACACAGGATGAAACTGGGAACCAAGCAAAATTAACCTGTTTGAGAAATTTGCTAAAATACAGCAGCATTGAGAAACTTCCAAAGAGTTTACAGTGGTTTGCATCTATCCTCTGTCTTGAATGCATGGTCTCAGTTGTGAGTCCAGGATTGCTGTATTACGATTTTATAGTAGAAATACAGATTAGTCCGAGTTTCAAAGTTTAGTTCTGGATCCCATCTTCTGCTAAGTCCAGGGGTGTACAAGCAAAAGTAGTTGCTTTGGAGCTTGCTAGCTGAAACCACGTGTTGAATTTCTTTTTTTGTGTGTGTGTGTATGAAAAAGAAAAATTAGTCAAAACTATGTGATCATGAGTGCAAGTGGCAATGAAGTTGAAAAGTTCTTTTGGTGAACGTTGGTTGACATTCTCTGCATTAGCCTGCATTTTCATTTGACCCTGCAAATATTTCTAAGCAACTGAATATATGGAACAAGATCTATAGCTGAGACTAATAAATTGCAATGCCAGGATCTTAAGGTCCTCAGTAACTGTAAATCAGTAGAGCTGCAGAAATCAACTGAGCTGTGCTAATTTACACAAGCTAAGTGTCTGACCTTTAGTATTCAGTAGCATCATTAACATTTCTTAAATGATGGCAACTGGAATTTGAGAACAGTACCAAAAGTAAGGTAAAAAAATACCCTTGCACCTCCCCCAGGTGAAATGCAAAATAATTTGACAGGTAATTAAAATTCTTGTAAAAATTATGAGTATATAGTATGCTATCTATGGAGAATTAGCATAAAACTTACTGATATCAAACAACAGTTTCCAACATATTCAAAAAGAACTCCTTGCTAGGGGAAAAAACTCCTTGCTCGGAATGATTTCCCAAATTGTGTCATAAAAAAGTCTTACAGTATAGGTCTTTTTATTTTCCTCTCCCTTAAACTGCATTCAAACACAAACAATTAGTGAGCCAGGGGAKTTTAATACCTGAGGAATTCCAACCTGCATCTTCCCACTTTGAGTCAGGTACTGCTTTCTACATTTTATAAGAAACTTCAAAGCACTCCTTGGTTTCCCTCCAGCCAAAAGTTTGGGGGGCCACATACCATTGAGTTATCCGTCTTCTTTCACCAAGTCTCCAGGTGTGATAGTTGAACATACACTTTCAGTTAAGCCTATGCAAACCTGTGAAAATGTATGGCAGGCCAATGCTGTTGTGTTTAAAATTGGGTTATTTTATTTTGGGGATGCTCTGATTCAAGTTTCAGAAAATGATGATAGAATGAAAGCAGCAATCTGTTCACCAAATTTATAGCAGTGGTCTCTAATTGTCAAACTGCAAGACAAACTGTAACATACTCTTAA
Source organism: Apteryx rowi (assembly GCF_003343035.1). NCBI lineage: Eukaryota > Metazoa > Chordata > Aves > Apterygiformes > Apterygidae > Apteryx > Apteryx rowi. The sequence goes on along the minus strand of NW_020450085.1, from coordinate 2,231,164 downwards.
CCAAATGACTTTCCCAAAAATGTGCCTATGTAGAAGAGGGTTCCTAGGAGAGGGCAAATTGCAATACGGGCTGCCTATAGCCTTCTGAGTCCCTGTGAAATGTCTGTGTAATAGTTTGTAAAGTTGTTATCTGAACAACTTCTCTTGTTGAACAACTTTCTTAATTGTGGCCTTTTTTCTGGGAGCTTGTTTTTAAGAAAGATGTAAGCATTTTACAAAGCTTTTTGTGTTAGCTACCTCTTTTGCACAACTTCTAGCTGGCAGGTGGATCATAAGTTAATCAAATCTGTCCTCATTTGAAACTGTGAACATTTCTATAGTTCTCAAGAGTTTATAGCTTCTTAGGCGTAGTTTGACTTGTTTGGAAGTGGCTTTTGGCAGATTTAAAGTATTAAAATTGTGCAATGCAAGCTGTTTTGACTGGACAGATGACTTTGCCATGACTGGATGACTTTACTTCAGAATTGTGTTTCCAAGGTGAACAATCACTGGCCTTAATCAAATATTTTCTTAACATGTTATTTTGGCAAATGATCCTCGTTTACCAGACCACAAATGAAAAATAACCACAGTTCATTTATTTAAAAACTCACTTGCTACTTGTGGAAATAGGTCCTCAGACCATGTACGACTCTGTATATACAGAGTTTGCAAAATGTTTATGAATCCTTTGAGATGAAAAACAAGTTTTTTGACAGGGAAATAGTGATGTTTTGCTCAACTAACTGAGCAATGTTTTTGGTAATCAGTCTTCCTTGTTCTTACTCATTCCTTTGGGTTTGGTGGTTTGGTATTTCTAAGTAACAGGAATATAATGGCATCATTTCTATTTCTCAGTGAACAGGAAAAATTATTATTATTATTATTATTATTAAAGAGTCAGATGTAGTTCCTGTCTTATTCACACAAATGATTTGGATTTTGTGCTGGATTACTGTCTTGCCCATGACGAAGAACCATTTTTTAAGGAACCTGCTGGAAATGACAGACTATGTAAGGAATGAAGTGGTCTGGTGTGATTAGTGGGAAAGAATTTGACCCATAAAATATGACTGCCACCTAGTTAAGATTATTTTAGTCTGTGTTTTAGACTGTGGCAAAATTTTGAAGGTAATAGCTACTTTTTGTCATCATTAAAGTAATACAGGAAGATCTTAAGAGCTAGACTGACATTCTCACTTTTTTAGTAGCTCTTGAATCAGCGTGTGAAATATGTGTTCTAAACAGAAGGTTTGAGATATTTTTCTGTATTCTTTGATTCATTCTATGAACCTGTTATTGAGAATGAAAGCAGTGAGAAATCACAGGGGCAAACGGATAGGCAGGTTTGGAGGTAACTCATCCTGGTGTGTAATAAGGCCATTAATGTTAAGAGGAGTCAGCAGCAGTGCGCGACAGTTGTTCCAGCTACTTCATGTGGTCTTGTAGCATACTGAGGCATAGGACACTCAGCCCTATCATCTTCATGAGGCTTTGGGATTTCCTGTTCAACGTTTGGCTGGTTGTTAAAGCTGATCTTCTCACCTTTCTGCCACTGGTGTGGCAAGATGGGTAAAGAAGGAGGACATGGCCCAGTAGTTGCGTATGAATTACAGTATTCAGAAATACCAGATGTCTACTGCAATAGGATATGAAGGCATGTGCATAACACCCATGACTCTCTTCCTGTGTATCTGGTTGGCCCTGTTAAGCAGTGGACATCCATACGTCTCACAACAGCTTGCACAGACTGAGTCAGTACCTGTCCTCTGTGTCCTTGGGTCATAATGTATGCTGCCTACACTGTACAATGTACTGCGCTGGGTCTGAAACACTTTTCAACTGAGTCCGCATGGAAAAACTCATGCTCCGTAACTACAGCTCCTCAGAACTGATCCCTTCTAGCCCTTCTCTATGACAGGCCCCCCACTTGCTTTTTTGTGTGCCCTTATTTCCTCTTAAGTCTGCTAGATCCCTTTCTCTGTTCCGCTGTTCCTCAAATCCTCTCTGCACCTGCTATAAAACCAATCTTTCTACCTAAAGGCTGCTTGGTGTGGCAAAGCTGGATTTGGTGCACAGTGCCGAGAAACCTCAAGTCTGATCTGGTTTAACATAGCTCTTTGCTTGAATTCTTCATTCACTCTTCTTGCGGTTTGGTGGCCTGGTGTTTGTCTCTGGTACAAGTGAGGAGTGGGCACAGCCTGCTGACCTCTGACACCTGGGAGAGAGTGAGGCTACATAAGTCAATTTTCCCCTGTCACTTCATCTGCACTTCACACCCTGCCCCAAGGGTCCCACACATCCCAGAGACATCACACCCGGCACTGTGTTGACGTGCAGAACGTCAGCAGGGACTAAGCCCAGAGATAGTGGCCGATTGGAGACTGAGCTCCCTCTTCTATCAGAGAGTTTCAAGGACAGCTCTGGTGACCTATAGAATAACAATTACTGTTTGCTGCACTCTGCTCACATCTCCTCTCAATCAATCACCTGTTCCTTTTGAACTGACCCTGGAAGACTGAATTCCAGGTTGTAGCAGTTAGCACCTTCAAGATCTCTTTGTTGCATGTTGATTTAAATATCAGTGCTTCCCTGTGTGTTCATTAATTTTAATTTCAAAAAATCACTGCTCTGCATCCAAAAGGAAGTAAGAGGGGCTAAACTGTAGCAGCTCTGTGTTTCTTGATTTGTCAGGAGAGGCAAGAGCAAATGAAATGCTGGTGCCTCTGTGCAGTACATAGGGAGACTTTCCCAGACTGCCTGGAATTGGATTTTGCTGTGTGTTTATTGCTAGCACATCCACAGATCAGATTTAAAATTTTTCCATATATTGGAAGAATATATCTTCCATATATCTTTTCATGGCTGCTGTTTTTCTCCCTGTTTTGATCCATGATGTAATCCAATACAGGGTGTGCCAAAGATTTAGTCAACAGTCTAAAACAAATAATAAGATTATCTGGTCAGATTCCATCGTCAGTTGAGTCAGATTTGTACAACCTGATTAAATCAGGGCATATACAACATATTTAAATATCACATGGCCCGGCAGGGGGAAGTAGTACCAGGAGGTCACAATTCATTTTCAACAAATGAAAACATTCAGGTTTAGACCCATGAATGAAGACAGACTTCATTAAATGCAGAGATTCAGTCAGTCAATCCACAGCTACATAGCCTGTATCAAAAGAAATTCCTTGGAATGAGTTTGCCTAAAGTAGCACCTGAATCTCTCCTGTTGCCTATTAATTATTTCGGTGTTTATGTAGCACTGGTAGAGGACTGYATGAAGAGCCCACAATGCAAGGCACAGATCCTGCAAACCATGATGCAAGCATTCTGCTTTGCTTGTACGCGGAAATCACATGTATAAATGTTTGCAGAATCTGGACCAAAATATTAAAATAAAGCAAAGAAAGAAACATGAAGTTACTCTTTATGAACTAAATCTGAAATATAGCAGTAAAATACTTACAGTTTTTATTTACCTTGCACATTAGCACTTGTGATTTAATGTGCACTATGAGAAGGTGATGTAAAAGTGTGCCAGAAAATGTCCCTCTATTGGATTTCTACTGTGGCTCTTGTGAGACTTGAACCAGATTATTGGTTAAGCATAATATATTCATTTTCACTGTGGAAACTGTTAGCAAAATTTATCTCCTTCAGACAGTCCCTCTCCATCTTGTACCCATCATTCTGTAAGCCATTATTTTAACTTAAGCTTTCATACTTATTCTGGATAATTCACTCAGTCTCTAAGGACACTCTTCCCTGACTCCTTTGTTGCTGGAAGCAGATTTAGTACTGACAGGCAGAGTCTTGTGTAGGTGTGGGAAGAAAGACACACCTCATATAGATAAAAAACAGAAGTTTTTATTAGTAAGGTTATGAGGTAGTAAGACATCAGCTTAAGGGAGGGTCTTTCTACTTGTTTTGAAAAATATGGAGAATCCTGCGATGGTTTAAGGTAAGATAATTTTTTCATAATTCATCTRTCAAAGTATCTACACAGCACTTCCGAGATCTGAGTACCTCCCACTCCAAATATCTCTGATGGCCATCAGCTTTCATTTCGGGATAGTCCTTAGAAATGCCCACATCAGACTAATATTTTGAGAATTTTTTCATTGCAGTTTCACTGAAAGAGAAATGTTTTGTGGGAACACATGGACATTGATGAAATTTGTCAGAAGGAGTGTCTAAATAAATGGTTATAAATAAATTTTCTTATTTTGTTTTGATAAGATAATGTGCTATTTTGACTTTGGCTTATATTAAAACATTTTGCTTGTTGGCTTTCAATTTACTTTATTGAAACTAAACAGAGTTTTCACACTCTGAAAAACTTAACAACTGTTTTCATTCTAACTTAGACCAAAAGTGAATGTCCAAGTTTTAGAATTTCAAGAGAAATGAAAGTTCAGTTCTGTGGAAAAGTAGACACCAGACCTGGAAAGATAGATTTTTGATGTATCCAATACCTAAAGCTTATGACCACTTTGATTATAAAATCTTCAGAGTTTTGTGGCTTACTTTGTAAATTGGTCATCCAAATGACCCCAGTTCTTGTGTGCCTAACTTACATATGCCATTACCACAAATGGAGATACCGAAGGAGATGAAGTTGCCTGTATAACTCGTGTAAGAAGACAAACTTGTTTTGGGGATTCCCTTCTATGGCATATGTGATGGGTAGAAGTAATCCCATGGACTTTCCTTGGGATTGCAGAATGACTTTTCAGCTTTAGTGGGGCAAAAAAGTGGGCCAAAATCTCCACTGCTTTTTTTTATGGGAATACAAAGCAATTTAATGGATTTTTATCTGACTGAGATGAGGGTAATGGAGAACAGAATTAGACATTGCAACCTTAAGAGTTTTTTTTCATCCTGATTGTTCTCTAACTGTTTACGGAGAGTAGATTTAATTTTAAGTTTCTGGTCTTGTAATTTATCCTGTAACCACAAAACTAATAAAAATCAGCCAAGCAAATAAAACTAGACAGCAGCATTACTGTTTTGTATGTGTTTCTGTAACTTACGGTGATTCTGTACTCTGTGCTTTTAGTGACACCTAAAAATGGGAAGAAAAGCCAAAACTCCTTTATTGTGGTCTTTCCTCCCCAGCATTTGAGAGAGAAGGTAGTTTTCTTCTCTAGACCAGTCACAACACTCTTCTTCAGTTCATCCATCTGCAGTCTGCTCCCTCTGCTTCACACTGGTGATGAATTATACTCTGCTTCCTCCATCTAATCCTTTTCATTTATTTATATTTTATGGAGGAAACATAAAAGACTCCTCATAAAAATCCAACTGTTTTTGATAAACCTTGTCATGTGCAAATAATGGAGCCTTGTCAAGCACAAGCCTTGCTGGAAATTTATGCCTTCTAATAATAATAAAGGGAAAGAATCAGGAACAAATAAGGAATATATTGAATTGGATTCAAAGCATGTTTATGGTTTTAAATTGGTGGCAATAAAGTACTTTTTATCCAAAAATGTTTTTACATGTTAGTGTAATTCAAATACTATGTTGTGCTTGAACTCTGCAATCTTTAGCCTAGTAGAGCTATGAAAAGCATCTTGTACTCTAGTGCAGTAGAGCAGACTCACTTCTCTTTCCAAGATTTGGTGGAGGGAAGAGGGAAAGAAATAGCTAACTTGCTCTAAAACATTACTAAAAGAAACAAGCCAGAGTTTGGGACAAAGATAYAAGCTGGTGGTCACCTGAAGACCTATCTGTGGGTTAGCGAAAAACTGTAGAGAAGAAAATTAGTTAAAGATTGTTTTTTGTTAGAATATTAACTTTTCCCTAGCAGCAAACTTCCTTGGCTGGAGGTAACTTGTAAGGAGCAGAAGTGTTTTCTTTTTCTGACTGGTAAGTCTGTGGATATTTGAAATGGTGTAGGGTGAACCAGTCACAGATAAGGTTAACATCCGAAGGAAAATGTGCCTGTCTCTTTTAAAAGTCTTCAGCTATCTTGTTGCTGTATGACATTTTATTTCCTATTATAATTTTTGCTTCGAGAATAAGACTAAACAGAATGTTAATGGTTCACTGATGATACCAATTAGCATTTTATAGCACTTTACAAATGTCAGTGAATCAAGGGGATCTCTCAGGAAAAAAACTTTGTGTTAAACTGGCAGAATCTAATCCAAACAAATGAATCCCACTAATGAAGAGGTTTCTTAGTAGCACAGCTAGTTCTCTGAATATATTGTCTGTGTAGCTTCACAGAGCTGATATTTGTGCTCCCACGAGTGTTACTCTTTGCATGAAATACCTGTTTTATATCTTTTTAGGAAAGAGAATCCCTGTAATTTCCTTTCAGGTAGCACATCCAAGCTGTCATGTTGAAATGCTGGTAGAAATAATATTAGAACATGAGGAAACAAAGACAAAAAATTGTTTTCCAATTCAGAAAACTGTCTGTCTCATGAAAGACCTGTGTTCCAAGTCAGGCTTTGTAGATATTGATAGATTCATTGAGACAGTTATGAAGAGAAAGCTTACTCTAACTTGCAGAGGATACTAATGTTTTAGTTTGATTTAATTTCAGTTTGGAACAAAGGCCCTTTCTGCTCCTTCTCCTGCCTCCTAATTCATAACTTTCTTGATGGACTGTGCTGGAGTTCAGGCCCTTGGGAGTTCGACTTTCCAAGATACCACAACTGTTCCTTAACCAGGCAGTTGCCAATCAGATGAAGAAATAAGTTAGCAAGAAAGCAGACAGATTTGAGAGAACTGGTTCTTTCACAGTTCATCAATTACCAGCATTTGTAAAACAGTGGGACTTTAACAGTCTCCGACAAAGATTCTATCCCAGTTTTTGTCTTGCTCGATGTGGCATTGGTTGTAATGCATCATATGGGACCACAGGTCAAGTATGAACACAGATACTATTGAAGCAATCAGTTTTACGATGTTGTCCTGTGATAGTGACCTTTAAAAGAACAAAGCCAAAGAGGAACACAATTTAAGCCTCTTAGTTGAATCTAATAAGGAAAGTTCAAGTTTCACAGGTATCAGCCTCTATAATGAGGTTAGTGACAAGCTTCTGACAACTTTTAACTTGTGGTAGATCTAGCATTATCTTTTTTCAAAGGCATAGATTTAGTTTTTATTCTTTTGCAAAGTCCTCAGCTATTCTGTATATAAATATAATTTTTAAATTGCTTTCAGAACCATTGACACCTTTCTCATCACTTTGCTTCCCACCATGGATCCCTGAAATAGCACCTGAAATTCTAAATAGATCTTGATATAGTCTGGTGTTTTACAGTAGTGTCCTTTTCATACAGTTCAGGATTGATTCAGATTTCTCCTTGAAATTACATCAATGAATTAATGAATGAATTGCATCAATGTAACTGAAATTGAAATGGAGAGCTAGGGAGTTTTTCTGAAGAATTCTGCTCCTGGTGCTTGCAGTCTGACACTTAAAGTTAGAAAGTGAATTGTCAATTGTGTGTTTGACTACTGCTGTTTATCACTTGTGTATGATGGTATGAGAGGCATTCCCTAAGAAAAAGAACTGTCATTCTGAATGACCTGTGGAAGTTGGTCAATGTATACAAGCAGTAAATTACTGACTGCAGAAGGAGATTCAGCAAAAACAATAATTTGGACATGATCTTGTACATTATGACAAATAGATTCTATATTTACGGTCTGGATACACAGAGTGGTGGCTTTTCTGGGAGATAGGAATGAGGAAGCAAGCAGGCTTGCTGGTATTATTGTTAGTATTATTATTCTATTAATCTTTGAGAGACTGCTATCTAGGGTCTTATTTCTAAGGCTGATGATGCTAATCTATGGATTCACCAGCTTCTCCCCAGTGTCTAACACATGAGAATCTATGACATCCTGGGAACGCTATGGGCACTGAGGCCAAAACTAAGAATCTCTGGTTCAAAAACTAGTCTTTTTTTTCCCTTTTCTCATTTAGGATGAGAATATCGATATATGTATGTATATATGTATGTATGTATATATTCTATAGTCTGGGGTTTGGAAATACTTTACTGTGTAATTCTGAAATCTGATAATGGTTATTGCCACACATATAGAGGACACTTGAAAAGATAAGATGTATCAAACATTAAGCAGCTGCTGGCTTAGATTTATTATTTTTAAAATGATTTATGAAACATTTAACATGGAATATTGCAATAGCTTGCTTTCAGCAGTATGATATACTCTGTATGTGGCGGTGCTACTCATGAGTCAGAAGAGCCTGTAAAAGTATAACAATTAGAATTCCACGTATGAAAAAGGAAGTGAAATGTATCAGTTCTAAATTTGTGGGAACTTTTTTTTTAAATACATATTTTTTTAAAGAAGTAGCAATATTGGTACACTTCTCTGCCCTCCCCTTAACCCCCCTGCCTTTACTGGGGCTAGCAACACATGGTAAGAAGAGACTCTCTTCCTTTGTGGCTTCTGCTAGATCCCCCACAACTGCCCAGGTTAGGCAGGCAGGGCACGGGTGTTTAATCTCCCTTGTCTGATTCAGGCGTTTGTGATCAGCAACTGGAAGGCAAATGTGGACTCTTCAAACCAAAGGAGAGACCAGATGTTTCAAATAATCCTTTAAATGCTAAAGTTTATTCTTACTATGTATACAGATTTAGGACATTAAATACATTTATAATCTCATTTCAAAAATCCCTTTGCTCGTCTGTAAGGATTTGACCATTCTGTCAAATGCCCAGTTTGGAATTTTTATTTCTATTTTTATCCTGCATACACTATGCCTTTTTATACAGCAGCAAGCAAGATATATTGCATTACATTCTCCAAAATAATGGCTGAGGAAGGTCAGGATCTCTCAGCCCTAGTCCTGTTTCCCCCCCCTCCACAATGCTTAGATGTAATAACTCATGGAGTTTATTCAGTCAGCATTTTAAATACTGTAGGTGTCCCTTTCCATCATTTATAATGTGAGATGATGAAATGCACAGTAAGTAATTTTATGCAACATAATGAAATTAAAAACTTTTGATATTACTGTACTATGGGTATAAATCTAACTAAATGTGGTGTTGGAGAATGATGGACTATATAGGTAAGTGTCAGAATAGTTTAAAGTTATTCAGCATTTTCTGTGGATGTCTGTTCTTGTTTCTTCACAAATACTGCAAGTAATTGCATGGTTAGTACATTCTTTAAGTGTCTGAGCTTGCAGTTTTCTACTGCCTTTATTCATTAGTGGTGAAAAAGTAAAGCTATTGAAAAACAATCCATTGCAGTGAAACCATAGATTTGCTTACCAATGATAGCTAAACGTTACCTTGCATATTATTTTAGTGACAAATTAACAAATGTCAGAAACAGTATTTCAACATATACACTGATAAAATTCAGAGGACTTGTCAAAATCACTGTGTGCTCCTTATATTTCAATTTTATCTATCAAATGGTAAATGTTTTATATAATTTGGACATTAAATAGAATATTGCCTGAGATCTAGTTTGTGATTACATGGAAGTGTTTAAATAAATTAGAAAACATATGTAGTTTTTCTCCACATCTCTTATGCATTATCATTTACATACTCTGGTATTTGCTTCTTCCAAATATATATGTCACCCCTTAAAAGCCTTGCTATTTCTACCTTTGGTAGTATGAGATGTTAATTATTTTTTGTGTTAATTTGTATTCCTTACTGTACTTCAGATAAACCTTCACTCATTTTTACAGTATTGAACTTTTTCTCCTGATTATTTTTTGCATGTATCTTTTGTTCAGTCTGGACTATATGGTTTTTTTTGCCACCAAGTCCCATGTGGAAGACGTGAAGAGGACTTTTATTCATGATAAGGCTAAGGGTTTTGTCATGCTTAGTGTTTCGTAACAGAGAACTATGTCGATTTTCTTTTCTCCTCACCTCATTACATTGCCTCTTTTATCTTGGAATTGCAGTTATTTATAAGTATATCCTCTTAATCTATCCAAGTTGCCCTGAACTTTATTGCTCTCATTTTGTATTTACAACTATTTCACCTCCCCTTAGCCAGCATTTAGTGTTAGTATCGGTTATTTAACTGGCATCATGTTTCTTCAAGGTTGTCTAGCATTTAAAGGAAATCTTTTCCCCAATTAGCTCTCCTTTCCCAGCCACCTCCCCCTGCCTCATCTGCTCCGCCTGGCTCTGAGATGTCCAGCAAAAAGATGCGCATGGGCACTGGCCCGGGTGTGTGTCTGCCTGGGCAGAAACTCGTGGGTGGCTGCATGTGTGTGCGTGCTCCTGGGCCAGCCCCAAAGGGCCACAGGGAGGTCACGCGGTGCTCTGCGCATAGGGACAGCCCAGGCAGCACCTCCATCAGTCCTGTGCAACCACAGAAGTCCTTTCTGCCTTCTCTCCCCACTGTTTCTATTCAGAGCTCCCTAAATCCAGCTGAGAATGAAGTTCATTTTTTTTTATATGTTCAAGATGGTCCTTTCTCTTTTGTTTGAATGTTAAAAAGTTTTGAATTAGGGTTGATATCCCTGGCTTAAGCCTAGGCTCCTGCAAAAAGGCGCACTGCAACCTTCCTTCCTCACTTCTGCCCACACAGGATTTAGATATGCTACTGCCATTATTGCTAGTATTGGCTGTGCAGCCCTGTGTGCAGCAAGTAGACCTTTTTAGCACTCACTTATCTTTCGGCACTTTCCTTTTTCCCATTTGCATCCTTTCCCTCCATTGCTTTATCTCATTCAATTTCACCCAACATTTCCCACTTCCTTATTGCTGGCAAGTAATTCATGTAGTTATGCATCTTTGCAATGATGGAGCTTTCTGAGCAATCCCTTCTCTGCAACAGAAAACTTTAAAAACTTTCCTGATATTAAATGCTCAGTCAAGTGGACAGTTATCTCCTTCGAGCTGTATAAACAAAAAATATCATTTTGGGGTAGAGAGTGCAGAGAAGGTTCTCTTCTTGTTTATTGGTTATTTCAGGACATGATGGATGCAAAACAAAAGAAATCTCATTTTACGGAGAGAATAAGTTTTAATTGCAATTATTATTTTAAGCCAGTGTTCTGAAAAGTGCCATGTTTCAAGGCACGTAACCATTGAATGAGGACTCCAGGAAAAACAGGGTAAAACAGATAGATTGATAGAAAATTGAAGGAAACTCTTTATCTTGCTCTTCAGCTTTATTTTCAGTTTCTAATTTTATTTTTATGCATCTGACATATTTCTTTTAGACCTTATTTGTTTAAGATGTAAAACTGCAACTGTTGCTGACAGTTTTTTTTTTTTCCTAACTATTTTGAGGGGGTGTCTTCAACTCTACTTGTGGAAAGACTCTGCAAACAGCCTCATTGCATTTCTGAAATTCTTAGTCTGGTTTGGCTTTGTGACCTGAAAAATCAAGGCAGTTCTTAGTATAACGTTGCTAACACATCAAGGACTTTATAGGACAATACCAGATTACTCAGCTACATTAATTTACTTCATTAACTAGCTTGCTTATGTTACTAAGCCTTCCATTATATACATTATTCCACTTGTTCTTTTCAGAACAGGAGTGCCTTTTAGTATTTTAGTTTACAAACTAATACTAATATCTCTGTTCTAAACAAACGACTTGTGCAAGGTGAATGTGAGTGGCTCTCAGAAAAGAGATATTGATAGATGTTTTTGAGGAAAAGGCTACATCTGGCATTTTTTGAAGAGCTGGGTGCAGACTAAACCTAACAAGTCAGATTAGATAGTGGAGGATCAGCTTACCCATTCTTCCACCTAATATAAAATCAGTCTTTCCTGGGTTTCACCTGAATACGTTCTTCATATCACAACCCATTCTAAGACTGCTAATAGAACATATTATCTAGAATGGATGAATAAAAGCGGTTCTTAACATATTCCTAGTATCAGCTAACTCTACATTGCCATGTGTTATTCCCTTGTAGTTTTATGAGGAAGAGAGAGGACCTTTGATCAAGCTCCAGAGAAAGATGGTAGCAGTATATCATGTTTATCTGGGACCTACTGGGAAGCAATAAATTGACCCACTGCAGTACTCTGCCTGTTATCTCTGTTATATGCAGGTTAGTCTTTCAATACGTATTATAAGTAGTATGAAAAATTATGTGATATAGTAGGTATAGCACTATCTTTCACCTCCACTGTCATGAGATTACTTATGAGTGCAAACGGTGCTATTTTGTGACCATGACCTGGCCAAAGGTAAGAATGGGTGTTTAGTTTATGAGCACGTCATCACTGTTGGAACTGCCTGACTACCATTGTTTCTGATGCTTAGTTTGATGCTGAATAACAACATTGTTCAGAAAGAGCTATTTCCTTCAGACTTACTTAGAAAAGTGTTTGAGACATGGAGATTTCTCTATTAGTATTCTTGTAATGAATACTCTTCATTGTATCTTATGTAATTTATCACTGCAGTTGACTTTTCCTTCTGCAATTCACTGTAGAATGACCCAGAAGGAGAATCAAGCATGTATAATTTAGAACATATATATCTAAAAAGTATGTATCTGCATAAATAATGCCATTGCAGTCTTCACTGATATCCTCTGAATACAGTAGGACCAAGTATCCACCTTTGTCAAGAATCATTTTAAAGACACTTTAGACACTTTATACCAACTCCATTTCATTTGGTCCCTGCTGCTTTATTTCCTAGATCTAGACAAGGGACTGCTGTGATGTGGGGCTGTTTCTCCTTTCTTCAGGTATACAGGATAAAAAGATCTTGGTCCAAGGTCTAGAACAATAAAAGATTCCTAAGTGTAATGAATAATGGTGTTGCTGCATCCAAGAAAAAGTCTTGGATATAGAAGTCTTTAGATACATCATGTAGAGCAGTTAACTTCATGTTTGGTGCTTGCCTATCTTTTCTGAGGCACCAGTTCTTCCAGGATACTGTCACTTCAAATGAAGTCAAGTTGCCAGCGTATCAATATCTTGTTTTCTTTCTCAGGTTTGTGTCTGATATATGATAGATGCAAGTTCCTGCTATGCCCTTCGGTTGTCTAGTAGGCTGAATGTGTATCCCTGTGATTGGCAAAGGTCTGAAGTAAAGAGTGTGTGCACTCCAGAATAAGAGCATCACCCACACATTGTATATTCTTTAGCTGACTCATAAATTATATTTTGATTGAAATACACAATATGAAATCCATATTTTAGTAATACATACATTTTTCAAAAGGTAGATATGAGGGCATGTGGGAACATGGTGTATACTAGTAGTAAAAGCTAAAAAAAACCCAAACCCAAACCTGTTAGTTAATAGAATTCATACTCAGAGATCGGGATCACAATTAGATTGATTCATATTTCAGTATATACCATGAAGTACTTGTACATTCATGCAGAGTTGCTATATACATTGAAGTGTTTACATTTGGTAAGTTTATAGAGGTCTTGGGTGCTGTCTTTCATGTGAAGATGCTGAGAGTAAACAGTGACTAAAGCAGATTTCTGATACAGCTCTGACATACCAAGACAGTGAGGTGGTTGTTGTTTTGCAACTTCAAAATAGCAAGTAATTACCCTCCAGAAGGCCCTCCCCCATCCAGGGGCCAGTTCCAAACCTGAGATCATATTTTTTTCTGGCTAAGTGCAGCCCAATTCATATTATTTGATTTTCAGCAGCACTTTTTTCTGAACAGACCTTGAGACTTTCACTAAATCATACTGGATGATAACCCTGTTCATGATTCCCCTTCTAGTCCTGGCTGAATGAAACCCAAGGGATCAGAAAAAATATATTTTTTTAACCAAATGATGTTAATGAAATCTGAGCGATGCAATCTAGCACTAATATTGCTTTATTTTTTTTCCTAACAAACTATGGCTTTGCTGCAGAACCAATGTTCTAATTGAATGCTTTAAGACTGCAGCTTGCCAAAAAGGCAACATCCCACTTAAGAAAAAATATCTTATTTGATAGTCAATGGAAATGACTAATTCTCATTTTAGCCTGGTCTGTAAAACACTGTACAAAGACAACTTAAGCAGCTTGCTCATGTGCTTATCTGGCTGATTTTGTGTATTTCTGTGTATATTTGATTTATCTGGGGAAAACCTTTGTCCTTATCTTTTCTACAGGGCAGGTTGTGTCCACTAACTCCTTTTGAACTGATTCTTGGCTTAACCTAAGGAAACGGGTCAGTCCAGGTCTTTTATAATGAGAAGCAAGAGGAGGAAGAGAAGTGGAGTAGTTATCAGTTGTTTCCCAGAAAGTTGTTTTTTAAATGAAATATCCATATTTTTCCCAGAGAAACAGTGCACTTCTTTGTTTGGCAAACTTGGACACAAACAAAGAAGTGCTTGAAGGTCTGAATAGAGAAGCTGTTTATTACAAAGCAAAAGCTTACTGGCAACTCATTGCAAATACTGTCCTTGCAAGGGAGAGAGTGCAGACCTCTTTCTCTGAGGATACATGCAGAATACAGCTCTTACACTGTTTCATAATTTGGGAAGAAATTATTTTAGCTTTTCTAAATAGTTTAATGCAAAACGAATTCAAGCCCAGCAGCGGCCATCTTTGGATATACTAGAGAAGAAGAAGCACTGATGTCTTTTTGCTTTCTCTTGCTATGTCTTCATTGCCGAATAAAATGGGACAGGGACCTCTCTCTAGTTCACAGGCCAAGTGACACAGATAGGATGTGTTCACATGATACTGTACTTGGTCCAGGGTATCCTCTGCCTCCCTTGTGGTGGTGCACCTATAGGTTGAAGTCTTAATTATTATTTGCTATGTTTGTCTTTCAGTTCAGATTGTCTAAAACTATTTGAGGACTGTGCCACAGCCCATTTAAGAGGGCATCAAACTGGGATGCAGTATGAATGCATGAGGGGTGCTGTGGTGCAAGACCTGCCAGTACAGCTTTGAGGAGTTGTACAGGAAGAAGTAGCTGGAGCTGGTGTCGTTTTGTCCATGCCTCCTGTTCGGAGCAATCCCTGGTCTTGAGCTGTCTCAGCATCAGCGCGAAGTGCACTGCTCAGCACAGCACTAAACCATGTCAGAGAGCACGCTAGCAAGTGAGAAGCAGGGCTGCCTGGGGATCCAGTGCTTGAACTCACTACCCAATGCTGTTTTATTTACCAGTATAGACATAGGTTTTTAGTTTGGGGGCAGCCAGTGGTTGTAGTACAACTTGGAGGACCTCCCTGGCTGCTGCCGTTGAAAGGCATTGACCTTTGAAAGAAGGAGGGCGTTTTATTTCTATTAAATGTTTTCTGAATTGTGGCCTCCAGGCCTGAACCTTCATGTTGCTCTATTTTTTTGCTGCCTGTATTCCCCACCCTCCAGGGAACCCCCCAGGAATGCCCTATGGGGAAGTCCTCTCGCCCCAAGGTTTCCACCTGATACCTTTCCTTATCCCACCGCCATCCAGGAGCAGAACAGAGGAACCCATTGGACTCTGAAGGAGTTTGCATATTCTCAACCATTACCTGAGATCAAGAGCACACAAAGCACCATGAAACACAATCCATTATTCTTGTCAAAGAATTAGTTTACCCTTATTTTAGAAGATTATAGTGCTCCCTCACTGGACTGTGCATGAAGCCTTCATGACTTACTCCTATATCAGGGTAATGGGACCTTCTTTTAATTCAGTGGAAGTCAGCAAAATGGTACCAAAGAGAATGCTGAACAAGATGAACCAACTGCCATCAACAAGTCTTTGGGGAATTGAAACAATATTTTTCAATAGAGAGAATTAGCTATGACCTTCTTAGAAACCATGCAGCTGGTGAAATGTGAATATACAGTGTTATATGTGAACAATACAGACTTTTTAGGTGATCTGAAGCTATTTTGTGACAAGAACATCCATTGCAATTCCCCCTTTAATTAGCAATTACTCCAATTTAATACAAATAGACATATAATAATTTTAAGACTTTTTCTGTAGATGAGTGTGCAGGATTTTCAGGCAACGATTGCACTAACATCCATAAAAGATACTTTTCAGATATTACATTGTTCATTGAATGAAAAAGTTGCTCTTTTTTTTTGGAAGTCTMTCTGTAACAGTTTTGTAGATATACAGGTCAACATACATTGTACACAATTAGCATTGTAACACCTTTAGCTTAGGTGTTGATAAATAACTTATGCTAATTCTTGAGTCAGTAAATTCAGCCTAAGACTGATACATTGTTGAAGTTTAATTTTCTCTTTCAAGCCAGCTTTGGAGCAAGATGCAACTGCAGCCACTTCAATGCTTCACTAAACATCAGATTAAAAAGGGAAGGAAAAAGGATCTAAGAACACCAAACTAACATTTGACACTTACAATATATGTGTGTAAAATCTAAAGAATGTACGGCAAAAGACTACTATCGGGTGAAAGCAGGGATATAAAAATATACAAGTCTATCTGAGTTGCATTGATAACGAAGCCTGTGCAATGTGCATTATGTCATGGCCACTGACAGCTTTAACTAGACAGGAAAACGCAAGCACCTTTTCTGTGATAGCAGTTGGTGCCTTGATACTCTTTACTGACCTTATCTGAAGAATAATAAAGGCTTCAGTTCCTCAGTTTGTTCTTAATACTTTTTTTTTGTTGATTTTTTTTCCTTTGCCTTCTTAGTGACTGATGCCCTCTACAATCAAGAAAAAATCCAGCCTCACAAACTGTGCTAGAGGGTCAACTCTGACAACTGGCAGCAGGAGACCTTATAAAGCTTATATGCTTAAAGCATGGGTTAAGAAAGCCCAGTTATTTTATAAGGTCATGTGCAATGACAACTGTGTCAGTGCTGCTGCCAAAGACGTGCAGAAGCAGGTACCCTTGCAAAGGTGAAACCCCACTGTGTGAACCAAGCCTAAGGAAGGGGTATGCGTGAATCCCCGGGTTATGAGGCCTTGGTGGGTGAATACCCTTCCATAACCTCCCATTTCCTAGCACATAGCCTAGGTGCTTCCTGCCCAAAACACACCACTCTGCCAGTAGCAGAGTAGCAGAAGCATTATGTAGGAAACCACTCTCTAGAAAAACCCTTATCCCAAGCCAATATAAGTAATACAATGAATTAAATAATTGTGAGTTGTTGTTTTGTAGCACATTCATAGGACCTTCATGTTGGTTGGACTGTTCAACTTTTGATCAGGAAGAATTGCTCACACAAAAGSCTTTTACTTTTTCTGGTCCTGATGTTATGAGGTTTTTAGGTCAAATTCTAAAMGATACTATGTCAATCATGCTGTCTTCAGGAAGGCCAGATATTTGCTGGTGATTTTACTACCTTTATTGCATGTAGAGTAGTTAAGGACTAAATATTCTCTGTAGTATGTACTTCTATTTTTTATGAAAAAAAATTGATCTCCTCAAGCAAACAAACAAAAATACTTTGATGTAATTTTTAAAATGTTATTTATTATTTAACACATTCCTTTGAATCAATTGCATAAAAGGCCACAACATGAAACAAATGCAGATATTAAAACACATCATAAGCTTCATGTGTTGGTCTAATTTGCTTTCTTTATTTACAAAATAAACATCAATATAAATATTTAATACAGTAGCTGCAGTAAGAAAAAGGACAAGCATATTATTACTGTGAGAATGCTGAGCACAGTGAAAACTATCTTTTAAATTATAACTTTCTCTTAGCTTGGGCTAGAGCCCTTTTTCATAAAGGAAAAAAGTCATGATGCATTAATGGCAAATATCCATCAGGAAATAAGTCTAAAGGCAACTCAAAGAAGTATATTGAAACTGGGAAAGACAGCTTTGCATTTGCACTGCATTTATAAAAAGCTCAATACCAATATCTTGAAAATAATGGTAAATATTTAACCTAAGGAACACTTCATATGATTGCAATAAATATTTAATACAATGTAACTTTACAATACTTCCAAAACTTATTGCTGCAAATATTTATCTAGAATTTTAATTAAATATATGTATAAACCATGAAATAAACTACCTCACAGCCTTGATTCAGCAAGCTGTTCTGCAGAAATGCGGGAGTATATCTTCATGCAGCTGTTCTTGGTGTCAGAGCCTAAATCTGTGTATCTGAACTCCCAACCCTTGCCCTGCCTGTGGATCCATCAATGTCAGGACTATCCTTCTTCTCTAACTTCTCATATACAAATTCACTTACTAACAAAATCAGTGGGAGGTACACAATGCTCCCCAGACCGAGGACTGTAACATTTGCTTGCCAGTCCTTGCAGTTAGACGATACCTTCTGCTCCTGCAGCCAACCAAAATGGAATCATAATTGCATTAGCCCCAGCAGACATCCTCTTTCTGGATTGCTTCCAGTATACTGAATATCCAGCCTTCCTTTCAAGGGCTTCACTGCATGTAAAAGAAAATAAACATCCTTTCTTCTGCCGTTACAGGGGTAAATTTAATGTAGTTCCCCATACAAGAAAGAGTAGAGGRTATGATGAAACCGCAGAAGGGCAGCTACAACTCCTTGTAGGCCAATGCGGGAAGGAGTTTCTGGCTGATAATTCCTGCACAGCTTTGCATGTAGCAAGATGGACTTCACATTGATCTCTTTTGATCCGCAGTAATGTAACATTTCTGAGCATCTTATCTGTGCACCTCTAGAATGGAACCTTACATCCTAAGCTCACCTATTTTCCCCACATTGGTTAAGTTTTTTATTTACTCATTGTGTCTGAAATGTCATCATTTTTTAAAATCACAGGCAATGGATTATTTTGCTTCATTTGGATTTCTTGCAACTCTGAAATACTGTTAAAATCTTTTTATTTTCATTCTAGAAAGTGCACTGCTCGTGCTGCTGTAGTTCTAACATGAGATGCCGGTAGGGCGTTGCTCAATGTCACGTTGAGCAGTGCAGCTTTCTTTAAAAGGAATCATTTAATTTGCTAGTTAGACCACTCTGTACCTGAACATCAGGGCAATAAGAAAACAATTCTGTTAATTGTTGCTTTAATGTTGCTGTAGAAATGGAACATTTAAGTACTAAAGCAGAAGCCTGTGATCTCTTTGACCTTTTTGAAATGATTTTCAGTGCAAAAAATTTTGGCTATTTGAGAGGGGGGAGTGAGGAAGAACTAAGCAGAGAAGAAATTGTCTATTAGTCCTGCAGTTTGATTCTGTTTTCTACTTTCTCACTAAGGAATCCATAACTTCCTTTTCTGTTTCTATTTTTGTGGAATTGGATATGAAAACAAGCATAGAAGGCAGGTTAGTTCAGAATAAAATAAGGGTGCTTTATGATTTCATAAACTATGCCCAAACCCTTTTTCTTTAAATCCCTTACTCTATTTGATTATCATTTGCAACAACTTCATTACTCCTTTTGCTCTTTTTAATGCTGAAGAGAAAAGGTGCAACAATTGAAAAACTAAAATATAGGACTTATTCGCTTCATTTGGCACCTCTACGTCAGTGTTTTTTTCTTCTAAATTGATGTTAATAAGTGTAGAAGTGGCTCAGATGAACTAGAATTGACATTTTATAATAATAATAAAAGCTTTTTGATGGCACAAGACTACCACAGAGGACACTAGTCAGACTAATAAGAGTGGGCAAAGTTATAATGAGAGCAGTATCGGTGAGTGCCTTATTTTCCTGACATAATATAGGCGATGATTGTTATCTAACCAGATACAGAGGAGACTGAGTATTTAGCCATGTAATTAATATATTTGAATGTCTACATAAGTTCAGAAGCTAAGTAAACCTGCTCAGTCAGCCTAAGAAGCTGGCCATCATCACTCTTTGTTGGTAATGCAGAAATATCATGCCAGTGTCCATTAGCAACAACAAGGGCCAAGATCCTGTTAGCAGGAATCATCTAAGTAATTTTCTAGTGAGCTCCTCTTTGTAAGCATGGTGAGGAGAGGCAAGAGGGTACTTTATAGTTTTTTAAGCTGCAGGTTTGCACAGGTTTTGTGGGTTTTGAATAAATCTTCAGAGCACCACATATCAAAAGTGAATGATATGGTAAGAAAAGGGAGATATTTCAAGGAGGAGCAGCTGCATATTTTGTAGCTAGTCAGTTAAGGTGACCATCACTTCCTACTTCTTCAGCTGTAAATGAAGTGAAGCATGTTGGCAGGCAGGTAATAGGGTGCCAGAGGTGAGTGTAAAGTTCTAGCGCTTCAGTTCATGTGC
Source organism: Apteryx rowi (assembly GCF_003343035.1). Taxonomy (NCBI): domain Eukaryota; kingdom Metazoa; phylum Chordata; class Aves; order Apterygiformes; family Apterygidae; genus Apteryx; species Apteryx rowi. The sequence goes on along the minus strand of NW_020450085.1, from coordinate 2,211,081 downwards.
CTGACAATAAGGTTAGGCACAAAATCAGAGAACAGTTTTCAATCTTTAAAGCTTTACATGAGAAAACTATATTCTGTTCTCATGCAAATAAATGGGATTTTTAGTGCTGATTTCAGCAGGACAAGCTCAGATGCTAGGGACTTTCATGGTCACTGGAAAGAGCATAGCCTCCCCCAGCATTTTCTTGCATGAACAACCTCCCTCTGTTTCTCAGGCTACTCCTTGCTGTCCTTTATAATCCACACTGAAAGATACCTACCCATCAAAGTTCCCTTCAACCTGAGGACCATTTTCAAGCACCTCATCCCAAAAGGACCATCCTCTGTAATTGCCTTTCAATCTGCACCATTTATTAGTTGCCCATTTGATCAATCATCAGCAAATGTACATTACAAATAAAGGATTTCTACAGCCATATTTTTGATGGTGCTGAATGGGGAGCCCTTAAAAGACAATACTTTTGCTGTGTGATGTACCTAGTAAAGAAATAAGTATGAAACAGGACAGTATGCATTAGAAAAGATTTGGATCACAGCTTGATAAGCCTGAATGCTTCTCAGGTTGAAAATCTTTAAAAAATAATAGCTATAGTTTGGACCATTAGTTATTCCATGCTGGGCTCTGTRCTCTTTGTGTGTGGATTACTTTGATAGAAAGATTCTTTTCTTTTGAACTGTGCACTGTTTGTCATAACAGTATGGGATGCTGTGAAACTTAAAAATGACACTGTCAGATTAATCACTTAAAAAAGGCTCCTTTTACTCATTGTGTGAAAGTATAACCTTTAAAAATACAAAATGAAGGTGCAAAAATGAAGGCAAGGAAATGGCTTTTTGGATGACAGACTTGTTTTAGAGCTTTTCAAAGATAACCTGGTGGTCTGTTGTTTATATCCTGTAGTTTAGTGCTTCTGCCCCTCAGCAGACTTCTTTGTTCTCCAGTCTGGTTCAGTTTATTGTAGTGGCATGTTACAGTAGACCTTTCTCCATATCCATCCCTTCTTTGTCCACTTTTCAGTGTGGTCCTATGCCTTCCGTCTGTTGCTTAGGTGTTAAACTGACATTTTCCCAACCATGGGGCATTGAGAAAAGGCATGAAAGGAGGACAATATTGTACCTGCAGTATCAGACCAGTGCTAATTGCAGTTGGAAGGAAATGGTGTTCATTGATGTGGAGATTTTATGACTCATAGTCCTAAGAAAAATATTGTCTCTGAATGATTAGGTAGGTAGCCTGTACCTGTCTTACCTATGAGGAACAGGGAACCTGGCTTTACTTCCTTGTGCTTCCATACAGGTAGGTGGCAATCTCTGTCCTAACAAATATAGGAAAGATGTTGATACATGGAAACAAGAATATTTTGTTCCATATCTGCAAATACAGTTTCCCTTCAGGTGCATTTCTGGAGAAGCTAACTTTATCTGAACAATGTTTAGAAATCTGAGGAGACCACTGTGTACTCTATCATACAAGCTAGAGAAAAATCTGCATGGGACATTCAAGAGATGATGGACAGGGACGATTCATTGTGAACTTCATCTCAAGGTTAGTACCCATTTTCAAAATGTCATAAAGCCTCCCTGTAATAAGCAAAGGTGCAACCGGGTAGGGGCAGTCAGTGTTCAACTACTCCTATCTCTGCTGTTTACAGACCCACACGGCCGCTTGGAAATGCTCAGCCTGTGATGCAGCCACAGGAATTCCATCTCGTGTGCCCCCCTCCCCGAGATCTGTCTACCTCATTTCAGAGCAGGGGCTGAGGGCACTGAGATCTCACACCCCCAAAGACAGACCACTGTGAGAGAGCCTCGGCTACTGCTCTGCAGCTGGGGCTGGTGCCACTTTCGCTAGCAGAAGCGCAGCTGGGCAGTATGTTCTCTACCAGCTGGTTGGGATGGTGATTGCCCCCCACCATGGGACCTCAAATCCTAGCGACAACCCCAACAATGTGATAGGTCGTTGTGCTGTTACATGCATCAGGAAAGGAGATGCTTAAAAGACCTGCAAAAGAGGCAGCAGCTGTGGATAAACAGACAGGTGCACTTAATCTCAACAGGAACTGCTTGTGCCCAAGCACTTCTGCAAATTCGACACACTGCAGTTAGACAGCTGAATAGGTGCCAGGCTCTCTGGAAAATCAGGACTCCATTATGACAGCCGAGTACTTCTGAAAACAAGCCTAGAGATGAGCTGCAGGTGGCTGGCCTCCTTCTCAAGAGGGACAGGATCTGGGGAGGAGAGCAGGAAGCAGGATGCAGGACTGGGCTGGCAGGTTGTGGACAACTGGAGGCAGAGACCAGCTGGCAAGAGAGAGGTGATCAGGTGCAGCAGCAGTCCAGATGATAGTCACATTTGCTGTGTCAGGATATTGATTTCTTTCTGGTCCGGTTACTGAATTTCTCTTTCTTTAACTAACCATATTTGGAATGCATTGTTTATCATGGTCAATCTTATAATTTTGATTTGGTGGCTGTGTATTTGTCTTGTTTGAAATTATGCCAACTGCTGGCTGAGGAGGAGAAATAGAAACTCAGAATTAACCACAGCTATCTGGGATTATTCTGAATCTGAAAGAGAAAACTCAGCTGTAATATTGGCTCTGTTATTACCTGGCAAAACAGAACAACCCACCTGTCCCCAAAGTTCTCCAGGTTAGCAAAGTCATCTTATTGCCCCTCTTCTTTTTCTTGTGAGATGATTTATTGTTGCCTCAGCTCTTTCTCCCCCTTCTCAAATCCTTAAACGAATGCTGTAGTCTTTCAAACCCTATAAATGCAATGCAGAGTCCTGTTTAGAAAAAAAAAAAAAGTTGAACTACCAAATGTTTCAAATATACAGCTATTGTCACCAAAATAACCTTAATCCTGACCCCAGCTGGAAAATAAACAAAAATTAAGTCTCTTCAGCTCCTGCTTGCTCAAGAATAAAGCACTTCAGTATGTAGGGAGAACATATCTGGGAAAGATATCAATCTTATCCAAAAGGTTGGCAAATATGGGCACAGGTAAGCTAGTGAAAGGAGGCAATCACATGCGATGGGTATCATGCTGTGGAGAGTAAAAAATACAGTCTAGGGGTCTAGTTGCAATAGTAAGGGCAGTCATTAATATTTGTTATTGATATAGAAAGAAGTGCTGGTGCACAGCCTTACCACAGAAGTTAGAGACCTCATGCAATCACCAGAGAAGTGGTGACTAAAAGCCTGGAAGAGTAATGAAGTCAGAGCAGTTTGACAACATGTTAGCTAAGTTACAGTAGCTATGGGAGAGCGCACCTCTAGCCTAGATCCAATGCTATAACACATGGAAAATATATCCCAGTCTCACACTTGAACCTTGACACTACTGACTGAACAAGTTCTGTGATTTTGAATAAACCACATGTATTTCAAATGGTCTTATAATATAACCCCAAACCAGTATTTTGCAATAATTTAATATAAAAGACTTTAACTACAAAAGGACACCAGGAGGATTGAAGTGATGAGACTTGGAAGAGAAGATTGACACAAATTAAGTTGAAGGTCTTAATTAGGACAAATAGACTTGCTGTTCCTTTGTATAGCTAGCTGATAAAACTTTGAAGATTCAAAGAGATATGCATTTCAAGGATTCTAACTTTTTTATTATGTGAATAAATTTGAGAGTGTATGTTAAACTTCTGTAAGATTGCGCCATCAAGTATGAGCTAAGGCAATGTCACCCAACATTTCTATTGCTTGTAGAGAACATAGTCCATGGAAGCTGGTGGTTTCAGAGGGCTGACATGTTCATTCATTGGCTGTCTTCCTAAGAGGATGGCTCCTTGTATTTTATACAGTCACATCTAATTAAAAGACAGTCCTGCTCTCTGGAGTTTGCAAATGACTCTGGGAAATGATCAGAAAGAAAAGAATTGAGTTTACCTGGCTGCCTGTGATATTTCTGACCACTGAACTCCACTAACAGCAGAGAATGTGCTCAAGTAAGTGGTAAGCTACGTAGCAGAAGTAGGCAGTGCACTATTTGAGGTTATATCATATCGAAAGTATTGAAAAGTATAAAAAATGGCCAATGTTGCCATATGTTCTTACAAAATGACTTACTGATCTTTCAGGTCAGTTTTTCCATAAAGGAGACATTAGAAACAGACAAAATCTGTCATTTTATCAGATAGTAGTTTGTTTAAGTTCATTTTGTCCATGGCCTTCTCTTCCCATGTAAAAAGATACTTTTTAAATCTTGAAGTAATGAATAAGTTTTTGTTATCCTAACATTAATTATAAAATACAAAACAAAAAAATGCCCAAGGCAGAGTAGGGTTTTAAGGCTGACTGGTGAATTTAGCTTGTGTTTAAAAACTGTTTTTACCTACGTTAGCACTGAAGACAAGACCCTTAATATGAAAATTTGTGTCATTCAAGTAGTTGTGTATATTTTGTTGCCTAAGTTATTTGGAAAAGTGTTTTAACCTTCTCTTACATTATCCTTCAACAGCAGTTAATCATTATAGCAGGATCAGTGTTCTTTGTAAGAAGAAAAGAAGCATTGTTCCTGATTGCAGCTCTAATGATTCTATGGGCACAACCTCTTAATTAGGTATGTACTTGAGTTGTTTAATTCACTCGACTTTGCTTCCACAGAGTTCAAGTAAATGCCTATTATGACTGGTAAGTTTTTGTGTATGCTGATGGTATGCTTTAAAGCTCTTCCCAACCTGTCCTCGTCTCCTGCCCTTGTGATCTGAACACACTTTGGAAGAATTTGGATTCCGACTTGAATTGACATCTGATGGTTATCACCCAGGCGTAACCTTCAGTTTCAGCAGGCGATCTGGACTGAACAAACACAGAACGCTTACATATTTTACAAACCCACAGTTTATACAGATTATTTTATGTTTAGAAAGCAACTGGGACTTAGCCAGCTGCAGATCTATATAAACAACAGATTTTACACATTAGATAGTTCTTATGGATCTGCTTTAGTACAAAGTAGAGTGAAAATCTAGCAGCTGAAATCTAGCCCCACCCTGATAGTGTTTTTTGTGTTTTTTTGTTTTTTTGCTTTTAGACTAAGAAAATACAGAAAGCAAATCAGATATCTGTACTGCTATGAAAGAGGAGTTGGTAGTGCTTTAAATGACTGCCAGATGTCAAATAGTAGTATGTGTCTCCTTACACAAAAATAAGAATAGTTGACTAAAAATTCACTTTAAAAGGTTGAGAGCCCGGATCTCTGTCAGAGACATATTTCAGCTCTAACATTTGATACAGGCTGGGGGAGAAGATTCAAATACGGATGTAATATAGTTTACCCTATAATCATAGGAGGAAGAAGAAAAATCTTTGCATTTTAGGATGCTGGACCTCCATTTAACAAGGATTAAGAACAACTGCCAAGAGCAACTTTCCTTTCTTCTAGCAAAGAAACAGTAGCTTATGACATTACTTAAAAATTCATGATCAGTCTGAGAATATATCTTTGCCTTTAATAAATTCTCATATTGCAAGAGGAATCATGGCTGAACAAAATGTGATATACTTCTGCATTCACGTAAACATGCAGATATCCATATTTCCATATGTGTGAAAGTAACAGGAAATTACATATGTTTATAAGTTTTTCTTTTTTTTTCAGTTTTATATTTTGATGAGCTTTTTATCATACACAGTTACATTAAAAATTAAATCCAGTTTAATGCATGTCTCTTGACATACAATCAGAAAACCGCCATGTTTATGAATTGATATGTGCATTAACATTTTCTAAAATTATACCCTGAATTTGATGCATAACATAAGTTCAACACAGTTAAAAAAGGAGAACTGATGATCTAAGTTTGCATTGCGATGATGTTTAATCATCACAGGTTTCACTAAAGATAATCATGCTTTACTACTTYTAAGTGTATTTGGAATAAATCCGTGCACCAGTGGATAAAGAAGCCCAGCTGTATAACTTGTTTACATTTCAAAAGGCTTTTGAGAAGTTTAATCACAAGAGACTGAGGAAAAAATGAAGAAGTCAGAGAGTCAAAGTATAGTAATTCATCAAAAGACCATGTGAGACAAAAAAAAATGGGATGAGTAAGAATAAATGGTTAACTTTCACCTTGGCAAAATACTAAGAGCAGGATATCACAACATTTTGTGCTACGACTACAGTTGATCCAGAAAAGGAGGGTAAGCAGAAAGGAGACAAGAGCTGTTGCTTTATGAAATATTTCAGAGAAAGAGAGAGAATTTCTGGAGATACTTGGAGCAGGATGAAGTTATAACAGTGCTGGATCCCATTGCTTCTTCTACTGGTGACAGTTTACATGCAAAATAAGTTAATATGCTGAACCTCAAAAAGTGATCAGACTTCTGTAACAAGTTTCAGAATTTTAGCAAGTAAGCTATGGTTCTGTTGAAGGAAATTGCAAGATATTTGTTAAATGTCTTCATACTGCTTTTAAAAATTAAGGACCATTATCAGGAAGGACCTGTGATAGGCTTTGATTAAAATATGCCATTATGTATTCTCCCATACTGCTTGCTGGTATTCTAGAAATTTTAATTCATCTTAAGAACAAGTTGAACGTAGGAGGATATGTTGTATCTGCTAACTGGAAAATATCTATATCTGCTTTAAGCCGTTTTTTGAAGAACAGAGAAGAGAGAGAGGGCTTTTTCAAGGAAATATATCTCGTTCTTTAACTCTGCTGATTTAATTATTTGCTGAGCCTGAACTATAAARCAGACTTAGTTCTTTCCCTGCTGAGAGTAACGCCTTGGTGGCCCTTCAGCCATTTGTAAAGAATTGCATGCTACAATGATTTATGGATGCCACCTCTGGGCCCTTCAGAAACATACCTAGTTCTCTGATGAGCTCTGCTAAAATTGCCCAAAATTATTTTACAGAAATCTTGGGCTTTTGCTTCTTTCAGCTAAGTGTTAACATCATGAGACAGCATTAAATGCCTATCCCCACTGCAAGACCCTTCATTTGCAATGCATTTACAAGACAGAAAGCTTTGCTGAAAACTTGAATGCTTAAAAATAACTGCTGAAATATTTGTTAAACTTACATACAAGCTTTAAAATGTTACTCATATTAATTTACTGTTAGAGTACGTTACCTTATGCTCCCCACAAGTAGCAATTCAGGGGCAACATACAGGTCTGTGATTATCTAATTCTGGTGTGAGATTTTGGGAGTAGGGGGAGGTTGAACCTCCTTCAAYCTCTGCATAAAAGGCCAGTGAAAATGTGGTCCCTTAAAATTGCATTATTCATACAATGTCAGACAGACATGGTACAAACACTTAAAAAGCTGCTGTCTCCTGCATCAGGAAGTCTGTAGATTAAACTGCACATAACATAACTGGGAACGGTAGGGATGCATGTGGGAGGAGTTGATCTCTGTTGTGGTACGCTGTGAAGGAAGCTCTTTTGGCTGAAAAGAGCTGCAACCTGGCAGAATGAGATATGTATAAAAACAAGAGTACTGTGGTTTTTATAGGTGACACTCATACTGGCGTGGTGAGGCAAGTGAGACTGAGGCTATGGAGGATAATTGTAGGGTGCCAAAGTTATACTCCCACTTAAACCTTTTTTTCAGCCTCTAGTTTGTATTATTTCTTCTCCTACATTTTTATTATATAGGTTTTGGTTTGTTCATACTCACAGCACTGTACTAACAAAGTACTGTAATGCCCTTTACCAACATGTCAATAGCATAGTCATAGATGTGTCTATTCATGTTTTAATCCATACTGTGCTGGAACTTATAGCTGTGGAGTACATCCATCTTCCAGAATCTTTTTATCTTTTTATCTTTTTTTTTCCAGAAGCAAAGCTCTTTTAGATGCTAAGAGGCAATCTTGTTTCCGGTGCTATTCAGTCTTTAAGCACAATATTTTTACATCAGTCCTGAATTTCCATGCTCACTTGCGCTCTCTCTCTCTCTCTCTCTCTCTCTCTCTCTCGTGCTCTCTCTCTCTGTAAGAACAATCCACAATAACACATCAGCACTAGGTTACCTTCAGGAAGGTCAATGGAAAAAAGAAATCTAGTAAATATTTTAAAACCTGTGATTTAAAAAGATATATCTAAAATACACTTGTGTATTCTGTTTAATGGCCTAGTCATTCATTACCCCTGAACAGTTCTGCTATGCCCAGCAGTTCAGAAGACAGATATACAAAATAACCATAATTATTATATTACCAAATTTTCATTTTAAGGCACAACATAGTTTCCTACTAAACATTTAATATTTTACAGACATTTTTTGGTCATGTGGTTAGAGCACAAGACTGCTGTGTAGCAGCTCTGGTTTGGTTCTAGGTTCTTTCAGAGGCTTCTGGTAGCATTGTGGAAAAAATTTTCACTCGCTCAGTGCCTCAGTTTGATACTGTAAAACTATAATAATGAGGCTTTCTCTTTTTCTATCCCTTGTCCTTCTTGTCTATTTATACTGTAAGGTCCTCCAGAAAGACACTGTTTCTCCTATTAGATGGGATTTTTTTCCCCAACTCAAAAGAACCTTGTTTTGAGTTGGGTGTCTCAATATAAATGCRTATAAGTATGGATTTATATACTAAAATATGTATTTATGTATTATAATAGAATATAAATACCATTGTTTCTATATTATGTGTAAAAGTACATAAAATAGAGATTTTTTGAGTGAGAATGTTTACTTTCACATTAGCCTATATGAATAGGCTAAATTTTTAAAGTGTCACAACTGCCACTATATCTAGGCATTATTAAAATACTCCCAGTAAGTTGTTGTTATACATTTCTCAATTAAAAAGAGCTATCTTGAGTAGAATGACATTTAAAATCATTTAGAACAATTTATACTTCTTTTTCTGTGCCCCTGGTACTTCTAAGATCACTTCTTCATATATATTTGCCTTGTGTAAGTATTTAGTATGTAACTGGAGAGCTATTTTCAATAATTGCACTTCACTTCCCAAAAATCGAAGTTACTGTACTTAAAAGACCATTCCTTACTGGTTTTAAGCTGCCTTGATGGTTTTAGTTATTACAAGTTAATTGAACCAGAAAAGTTGAGGGTAAAAGTTAGGTTATTGGATTGAATTCTGACTGACTTGTATAAGGAAAGCAACAATAGGTGAGACTGCCCTATCATCACTTGCTTATTTTTAAGGACTAGATCAAAGAGGTAAAGAGGATGTTTGGTTCCTCATGGATGCCTGTAGTCAATGCCTGGATTTGCAATCTTTTTGAAACTAATTGCATGTTGGAGTTGCTACCTGACTAGGTTTGGTGCAGCCTCAGGCAGGTGCTGAGGACTGACACTGTACTTTATAACTGAAGAGCAGTATTCCCTTCCTATAAAAAGAGCCCCGTGGAGCAAATATTTTTTTAGGATGCTTATTTTGGGTTGAGAGTATGTTGGTGAGAACATCTGGGGCACACATGAAACTGTCAGGTTGCCTATGTATTGCCAGAGCTTTCAAAAACATACTTGCTAATCAAAGCTTCTTAATGCCCCCCCAAATGATGTAGGTGATGAGTTAGCCAGTAAAAACCTCTTCTCTCACCAGCTCCATATGAAAATCTCAAATCCTTTTCACATGCAAGCCTTTATTGGCGCTAAGCAACTCAAAAGACAGAGGCTAAAAATGAAAGTAATTTCAGGGTTTTTTTGTTTGTTTGTTTCTTTCCCTTCTCCCTTCATTAGCAAAACAGAAAAAAGGAGGGGAAGATGGAAAATCTGAAGTGTTGACAGGTGGACAGGGAAGATATTTCTTTTAAAAACCTTCTTGAGGAAAGGATTTTTCTTTCAAAAATATTCCATTAAAATACATTTTTATGTGAGAATTTTCTTTTTAAGATATTGGAGGAAAAGACTTATTTTCCAACATTAAAATGATGTTGAGATAACTTTTTGCTTAGCTGTATTTTAAGGCTGCTATGATCTTCCATACTGTCCAGAGGATTTGGCTACTCAGGTCCCATTAGGAAAATCTCAATCTTCATCTCAGTATTGCTTGGAGAAGCCATTATATTCAGTTCTGTTATAGGTTCTTATGTGTACCATGCTCAGTATTGAGTGACAAGAGAAAATAATATTGTATTCACCTAGGGATTATAAGACGAAAGGTTCATGTGTTTTGTGGATTTTTGTTAGGTAACATTATGGTCATACAAACAGTAGTAAAGAAGCACAACTTAATTTTTACATTAAGAAAGGAATTTAAGTTATTGGCATAGGCAAAATCTCAAAAGCGAGAAGGTCATGAATTTTCAGCTTAATTCCTGAAATGAGTGCATTTTCTCAAAATATTTCTAGAAATGCTAAGTTTCAGAAAGATCTAATTTGATATTATATCAAGTAAATCACTGTTCTCTGTGCGTTACAAAATGGAAACCATAACTACCACTATGTATTGAGTTTTAATGTTTTGTAAATTACAAGAAGGAACACCACTTTTTTTTTTTCTTCAGATAGATAGCTGCCTGTTCTTCATGTGATACCAAGAGTTTCTTTGAAAGATACTGACATGTGATTTCCAAAGAATAAAAAGTTATCTTCCTTTAACATAGATATTTTTAAGTATAGTCATTATTTGGCACAGCAGGGTCCTGGTAATTCTCTTTAACCCTTCAAATTAAGCCCCAGCTAATACAAACTAGTGATCCTTGGCCACAGAAGGACACAGCCTGTCACCTAGAAAGCACCTAGCTGTCATCAGTCTGGGCCAGTGAGCATAGCCCTCTGTTGTCTTGCAAAATGTCCTTAGCCTTTTGCATGCAGTCAGCAGAACGGCAGCTTTCTTCTGTTTAGAGAAGTGCCTAACAACATTTCTTACCTTCAACATTTCAGCCAAGTTAGGGATGGAAATGCTGCTTGTTTGTTTTTGTAACTAACCTTTTTGAGGTCTCTTTAATAACGTTTCCTATTAATGCCATTGCTTTAGATGTGACATGTTATTACTTGCTTACCTCGGTGAGGTTCAGAAGGGTTTTCTGAAATAGCAGAATTGTAACAGTTCTTGTAAAAGAATGACAGCTGATTGTTCTGAGACAGAAGTGATGTGAGGGCATATCCAGCCAATTAATAAGATCTTAAACTTTAAGAAATAATGTAATGTTCTAGTAAAACCTGTGATGTTGGGCAGACTTGAAATTATTTACTTTTTTTTTTTTTGTCTTGGAATTAAAAAAAGCATAGAAATATACTGTTATAAACTTCAGAAATGATTAAGCCTCCTGAACTGTCAGACTTCTGTAATAAAATGTAACTCAGGAAGAAGGTATTTTTCACAACTCTGTCATTTTCAAATACCAAGACATTCTCTGTGACTGTTTCATAGGCATGTGTTTCATCTCTTGTAAACAGAGATCATTCCTCTTAACTTCATGAGACTAACAAAGGTGACTCCAGTGAAAGCATTTTAAGTGTGGTTTTCCCCCCTGTTAGTGACATGATTCAAACTGAAAATAAAGAGAGCTTTCAAAGTGTTTTTTTTTTTTTTTTAATAAATAGTCTCAAAGGAACAAAGAGTCATGATCTTACTCTTAAGGTACAGTAGCTTCACGACTGAGAGCAGAAGAGCAGAAAGATTCACATTCCCTCATTGCTTCAGTAGCTCTTTTCAAGATGTTTCCTATTTGACCTTTGCCACAGAGATGAGATTTGCCCAGAATTTCTTAAAAAAGAAGAAAAAAAAAAAAAAAAAGGTAAGGTCATGCAGAGATGTCTTAATACTTGTTTTGCACAAAGCTCTTTTTATATCTTCCTAGAAGCAGTAGACCATAGAAAATAAGTTGTGGACAGGACCACTCAAGCCCAAATGGCCTAAAGGGACACCATTTAGAATGACCTTTTAGAACCCTTTGTCAGTAATCTCTGTAGATGAGCAAATCTCCATAGATCAGCAAACTAAAGGGAATAGGAGGCTACAAAAGGATAGATCTCTCACCAACTACTTGAACCAGAGCTCCAGACAAAATTTGGAGGGGAACTTGTGAACTGCATGAAAGAGGTTCTAGAAAGGGATTTTATTGTGCATTCCAGGACTGGTGAGGAAACAAAGGAAGGGGAACAATGAAGAGTGACAGTTCTGAGGCACCTCCATCTTTCTCCAGTCATTCATCATGCAGTCAGGTAACAATAAATTTTGGATTACAATAGCTGACTTTACTTAAAGTCTGTCCAAAAAACCCTCAAATTCAGTTTGCAATGGACTGGAGTGGCAAATAGGGAAGTTCTGAAGGTTGATACCAGACTTAGAGAAAAAGGGACTTCATTTTGATAATTAAGATGAAGTAATCCATATTAACATTACATTTGTATGTTCAAAATTTTATAGGAGAGTGTTTTGCATGCTCATCTAGTCAAGAAACCAAATCAAGACCATGTGGTTGATTTGTCCAAAACCTACCTAAGACAGCCTGAATTCAGGGTACTTGGCCAATGCTACAAAACCCTTTTTTGCCCTGTATCAGTGTGTATTTTGAAAAATTCCCAACTGCTTGCGAGCATTCCATAAGGATTTGTTTCTGAAATAAGTTATATGTTAATGATTTACTCATCATTATTACTGATTCACTGTGGCTTCGAGGCTAGTAATATTTAGATTAGTGTCTAACACTGCTAAGAAATTAATGCTATAAATTATACATACATCCATGTATGAAAGCTCCTAATGATTCTAAAGTATTTCTGCTATATGTACAGTATGTTCCTTGACAGCTAGCAATGTCTTTCATTGAGAGCTGAACCACTGATTTCCATGGCAGCACAGTTGGGTCTGGACATTAAAATCCAAGGTAGACAGATAAATGAGTTCAGCAGTAGTTTAGCTCTTTAACATCATGAAATAATTAAAAATATAATTTTTGTGGGAGTAGCAGAATGTTTCAACACTGGGAACTAGGTGATTCTAGGTATATTATATAAAACCTAGGTTTCATAAGAAAGAAGAAACCATGGCTTGGCAAGCCAGCCTTTGCCCAGTCAGTGGTTGTTTTGAAACAGGCAAATTGATAGTTGTGTAGAACAGTGCAGACAAAGCTCCAAAACCAAACACTTGCATTCCCTGGATATATTTATGTTAAACCAATGCATGCATCCTCTATTTCTGCAATAAACTGAACCAGCTTGGGATCCCAGCACCCCTCAATTCTGAGGAAGGCAGATCCCAATCTGATGTGTGCAGGTTGGACATCTCCCTAATTTGAAGCAGAACCACTACCACCCCTATGAAGCTTTTGAAAAATAAATGAGGTCTGCCTAAAAACATTTGGTGATTTATATGAAATTCATTTATTTCTTCTTCCTTTTTCTATGGAAATGTTCTGGCTCCCTGGTTTATGGAAGGAAAGTATGCTAAGAACAAGTGGTCTTCTTGGCACTGTGTAATGATAGCTGTTTAGTATCAAACTTTCCACTGAGACATAGCAAATTTCCAATTCTTAAGTTTTACCACAAGAAAAGTGGAATATCCCAGAATCAAGAGTCATAGTTACAATCTTTCAAGTCCACTTTATATAATTCATTATTATTTTTACAATATTGAACAGCATGCTACAGAAAGGAAACCCTAATTGTATGTTTCTTAAAAATGCCAGCCAGCTGCATTATTACTGGTTTTGTGAGGAATAAAAAGTTATACAATTATGACATACTACTGATTTATTTTGAATATTTCTTATTAAGCAATTGGAAAGCTTTGCCTGTTTTGAAAGACATCCTTAGGGTAGGACTCTAAACCTTGGCTGCTGTTACCACCAACACCAAACCGAATCTCCCATTGATATTACAGGTTTTTTTGTTTGTCTGTCCTTTATCTACATAAAAATAGACCAGCATACACCAACAAAAGCTCAAACTTTTTGTAACCACTTCTTTTAAAATACTGAGGGAATAAAAAAAAGTTACTACTTAGGTAACTCATGAAAACCTCATAGATGAGTCTTTAAAGATCAGAGTTCATGCTAGTACTGTCGATTAACTGATTTCCTTTGTTCTACGCTCACAGTTCCTTTAGGCAAGAAGCTACTATTCTGAGCACACCGTGGGACCAAAGACACTTCTCTAATTAGTCTTAAAGAAGAAAAAAATGCAGTAACGGCTGAATTGGTGATTGGCATTTCATCAAAGAAGCATGAAAGGTAAAATATAAAAGAAATGAACCACTGCTGTTGAAATCAGCTTGCAATTTTAGTGAGTATAATCAGCAAGTGTACCCTGAAGTTGAAAAAAATCAGTAAGACGAATGTGAAGGGTTAGAAAAATTGGGAATTATTTTAAAGGCCAGTGAAATACTTGAGGGCAACAAGTTATTGTCTGATGAAAAGAGAGTATTTGTCTGGCACATTACTGATGTTCATTCTTCAAAACAGAAGGCATTCCTACTTCAGTGGGTCTGTTTTTCTAGCAGGCCAAACAATTATTTTTGGATGCCGTGTTGCTCACACAAGTCAGCTTTGGCTGAGCTCCAGCTGAGCTTTTGAATCAGAACATGGAGCATCTCAGATTCAGAAGGGAATGCTCTTATCTGGCCAATTCAAGTGAATTGAACATTGGACCAGCCACTTAAAAAAACCTATTTCTTTGCCAGCTCTTCATCCACATGAGTGTGCTTTCATGCTGGTATGATTGGTGTTACAAGCAGAAAGTGACACGCATGTTTGTGCACTCTAAATAAAAGCCTTCTGTGGATGGATCGTTACATAAATGATCTCTTTGTTTAATTAGGGGCTGGGGCAACAGAGGTCTTATTTGAAGGATCAAGAAAATTTTCACAGGTCACTGACTCCATGCGTGTGTTTGTAAGAGTGTAATAGCACAGTATGTGTATAAAAAGAGAGTGAGGGCATACAATGACAAAGGTGGTGCTGATGCTGTTTTTCCTTGTTGTCTCATTGTGAACTTCATTTTATGAAGACCTTTTTTCGTTAGAGTACGTACACAGCCAAAGAAATAATAAGAACATGAGCAGCCTTCTCTTCACTTCTAAGGGCGGTTCAGCCCTTCTCCCAAAGAAGGATCTGGCCCAATATGAACCCTGAATATCGTAACAAAACACTCAGTGAAGGAAGAGAGAGCAGCGCAAATCCCTGCCAAGGAGGTATTTTCAAGTAACGGAGGCTCATTTTGCAAATGCGGGCTGAGAAGTCGTGCCTCTGGGACCTGCCCAGATTCCATGAATAAGCCAGAGAGGGACTGATGAAAGCTAATAGTGCTCCGTGGTTGTGGTCTCAAATTCCTCACCCACATTTGTGTTCATCTTGGGCTGGTAGTCATTAAGAGAGAAGCGTTCCCTGCTCTTCAGCAGTGTGCCAGTCCCAGCCGCAGCCACTGTTGGTGTTGGCCACCGTGTTTCATTAAATAAGGTTTGTTTTTACAGACACGGCCCTTTTCTTTAAAATATTTTTTCTGGCTCTCTGACATTTTTTATGAAAGAATGTTTGAAAGATCACTTTATATAAACTTTTATTTCTCCTTACCCTGCAAAGCCTTTCTGAGGGGCAATTTGGAAAATTAGCCCCACCCTGGTATATGAAAAGCAATTCAGAGGTGTAGGAAATAACAAAATGTTGGCATCGCATGGGAAAGCTGAGGGAAGATGCAAATGTGACTGAAAGCCTGTTGCTTAGARCTAAAATTCATAGTGACTGTAGCTGATGCATGTCGGTGGGTTTATCAGAAAAGCCCTATTTCAAAGCATAACTCTCATTCCTGTCAGGTAAACTCCCACGTTCGGCCAGGGAATTAAGTGTTGCTGTCAAATGTCCTGCCTTTTAGCTTCTGACAGATCTTTGGCATAAACTTTAGCCTAACAGGATTGATCCCAAAGAATTGAAATCGATGGGGACCCTGTGACTTGAAAGGGAAGGGAGTCATTCCAAAGAGTCTATAATATGAACTACTTGGATGCTGTGTTAATGTCTACTAGTTGTGGTTAGCTTAGATTATTCAAAGTTGCTTGGAGACCTTGAAGAGCCTGTACTACCTGTACCACTCATTCCCTCCCACCTGAGTACAGAATATCAGGAGTCCTTTCTAAAAGTGCAAATATACCCAGGGTGTATTACTGGGAATCATTTTTTAAAAGACTCTGCTCCTGGASCTAGGCTGAGCAAAGAAAAAAGGACAAAAAGAAAAGTAACTTGGAGGGAAAACTGTGAATGAGTAAGTAAAGTGTTTTATCCTGTGCACTGTAGGCTTAAGTAAAGCACATTGTCTATGAACTTACCTACGGAATAGCTTTGTGCTGACTTGGTAGTGACTCCAGTTCAGGCAGACTCCATAAAAGGTTCATGGCAAGTTAGTACAAATTATTCTTTTTAACTGCAGATTGCTTTAGGCTGCTGTGTGATAAAAGATGCCAATGATGAGTGTGGTACATGATTTTTGTAAAAGGGTTTTCTTTCAAGAAAGTAAAACAAGGTATTTATTAACAAGGAAATAATAGAAAATTTTGGAAAAGTTTTGGCCACCAAAGGGATCATCTATTTGCCATGTTCAGCTCTCTTTTGAGATTCTATATGAAAATAGGTCTTTCTCAACATAGCATTAAAAAAATCCAGGAAGAAGAAATATGAATATTGTTAAAGGGATAACAGCACATCTCTTACTCCAGGGTTTGTGACAGTATACTTGAAAAAGCTGCTGAAAAGTGTTGGGGAGAGGAGAAAGGAGTGTAGGGCTGCCTCAGTTATTCATACATCCACTGGCACTGGAATGGTATTAAAGTGGCTAATCAACATTTCTCTAGATTTTTCACTTTCTGTCTTTGATAACTAACTAAAGACTGTAAGATCCCTCTTGAGTCATCATTTCAAGTTTGGTGTTTTTATTAAGCTTTTCTTCCAAAGCTAAGCTTCCAAAAGCTCTTTTTTTTATAGGACTGTTTGGGGGCTGTTTTTTTTTTTTTTTGGTTGGTTGTTTCTGTTTTTGTTTTTTGGCATTTGTTTGCATTTGTTTGCATTTGTTTGCAATACATTTTGCATTTTGTTTTTTTTTTTATTTTATTTTTTTGCATTTGCTTCTTTTCCAAATGTTTACATTGTTGCCTTATATCCTTTTCCATCTTCATGTTCTTGTTTTACTAGCACCTTTTTCTTTCCACTGTGCATGTGCGTGTGCACGTGTACGTGTGTGTGTGTATTTTGCACATCTTTCACTCTCTGTTGCTTTGGTGGTGCTTTCCTTTCCTTGTCTCCTTTTTGCTGCATGCCTAGGCAGGGATATGGCCCTTCCTTGCAGCTGGACCAGCATGCTCTCGCAGGTCACCTGAGGTTCACGAAGCAGAAATGTAGCATGTTTCATCGGCTGTTTGCTGAGCCTGTGTAGGAGCTGCAGCCGTAGTTCACTGCTTTAGGGCACAGCAGGGGAGCAGAAAGGAGCTGGGGAGAGCTAATCCCTGTTTCGTCTGTAACTGCTGGAGAATGAATGTGGGTGGCCTGTGGTTTGGGTGGAGTTGAGGTCATGATGTTTCCTCACCTTTTGTACTCCTCTTGCTGTTCTGCACCTCACAAACCTGTCTGACAATCTTTTTCCCCAGCTGTTTCCTCAAGTTGGGAAACACTATTTGCCAGCCAATACAATGCTGTTTCTGTAATACAATTTATCAGTGCAATTGCAATTGTCACATGCAATACATTTATCAGTAGAAGTGAACATTTTGTTTTGGTAGTTGGCATTAGTCACAAATGCCTGGTTTCATAGGAATAGGTTGCGCTACTTAGTGTTGCATAGCTGAAGTGGCATAGATGGCTCAGTCCAATTTTCAGAATGGGAACTTGGGCAAGGCTGAGTGAAGCAATGTTTAATCCACTGAAATGTTTGGGCCTGTCTCATTATAACCCACTCTGACACACTATAGGGAGGCCTGCATAGAGCTGCTCGTATAAATCAGCATTACCTGGCTCTTCAGAGCTTTGCAGCGTGGGTAACTAAAATTCAAAATCAAACTACAGCTTTTTATACTCACCCCCACAGATGTAAATGATCTTTTGGCGGACAGAATGGTGTCAGTCCCAGGAAGTATGACTTCTTGTTTCAAAGAAGAAGGGGGGGGGGGAAAAAAAAGTAAAGCTAGTAGAAAAAGCAGCAAATAAGGATGTAAAAAAAATTCTCTGGTGATATTTGTCAGTTAACTGGTTCTGTTTCTCTTTCCCTGTTCCTACATTCAGAGTTATTCTTCTCATTTAATCAAGAGCCTGATCTCAGCCTTGCTTCCCTCATGATACTCAAGAATCTCAAGTAGAACAATACAGCTCAATTTTAGATTATGCAGATACTGGTCTTTCATAACATGGTTATTAATAAAAATGTTTAAATCTCAGCCAAGGGCAAAGCCATGCATACATATTACTGGAAAAGTGAAATTTTTATGCTCCATTTCAGGGAACTTTAAAGAAAGGAGGGAGACTATGCTTAAAGGTCTAGCCCTTATCTTACAGTTTCTTTCCATGGGCCACCATCAATTCTAATTTTATAATAACCTGTTTCTCCATTTCAGTGCTACAGAGTGGCTCTTTTCAGTAGTTTAACATGGTTTAATTTTAACCAGTGATTACTGGAGGTGGAGGGAAGGGGAAGAGGAGGGAGGTTCTCTTCATTTATTTATTCTGACTGGTTCAGTTTAGTGAAGAAGGACTTTTTGAGCAGAAGGGCAGACAAGAGCATAGAAAACTTGTCAGTGGCTCCCTTAGCTGAACTATTCATGAGACTGAGGGTTACAGCTGGCTTGAAGCTGTAAAAATGACCATGGTTAAATGCTGGTACTGCCTTACAGCAAAGTGGGTGGGAAGGATTTTATTTCCTCTTGACCTCTGATGACTTCCATTTGTGTACAGCTGGTTACTAAGACTTTGCATGCAGATCGACATTTGTTCCTAGCATAGTTACATATATTTTCTCATAAAAAAGATGAATGGTGCATTCCAGGCTAAAAGTCTTACATAGCATTTGACTTTTAAATGGGGGTATTGCAAGTAGGAGTGGAATGTGTATGTGTGAACTGCTGGAAACATTCAAGTCACTTCAGGACGAATGGATGGCTTGGTGATTGAACAACACCTTCCTGGCCCATTCTTTCTCCTGTCCTCTCCTCCCATGGAAGAAATATTTCTAAAAGATCTACAGTACTCTGCATTCAGGTGATTCCACAATTTGGACCATTCTCATGAATCAATGTGGAAATATCTCCAGGCTGCATAAGAAGTTGATTCATACTTAGTGGAGGGAAACTTTGAAGACTTTAGCTGTTTTTTCACTGTTTTCAATGGAAAACTTTTCTGTCTCTTGTTTAATAGATTCACATTGAATTTACTTTCTGCCCTTTAATGATGGCCAGTTCACTTCCCTGGACTTATTATTTCAGAAGGTTTCATTTAAGAAAGTTCTTTCTCTATATTAATGTGCTGCAGATTTATTCTTCAGCATGTCCACATTTGATATATACAGTATTTAAGTTTGTATTCACTTAGCAAAGCATTTACTCCATTATCATGTAATCATTTCCAGTTCAAACACAGAATCTAGAGATTAATGTGCTATAAATTTCTTCTTGCAGCAGTTTTATTGCCATATTAGTTATTAAGTTATGTTTGCATCATATTTCCAAAATAGGAAAGATAGATAAGACATTTGTTTATGTTTTAAATTAAAGTGAGTCTTCTAGAATGGCTAAGATTGAAAGGTAAAAGATTATGGCACACAGTATCTTAGAGCTGGTCAAATGTTGCCATATGAAATTTGGAAACGGGGAAAAATCATGACAAGTTTTGACTTGGTTCTGTGATTTCCCATTATCACACATGCCTCTTCTTGTTTCACGGGGTGGTTATAGAAGTGTTCTTTCTAATGCCTCTAAAAGCTTGAATTAGAAAAAGTGAAAAAATATTGTATATCTCTCTTCCACCTTTTTTTTGCTAACTCAACAGAGGAAAATGCTTATATCTCACATTTAAAAAAATATATATTCAGAAGTTACCAAACTTCTTTATGTTAAAGAGACTAAGTGGTACTTAAATGGCAAAGTAATCACTTAGCTCCTGGAGAACCTCGCTCACCTCCATAGGGAGCTGGTCAGTTGCTCAACATGGAACATAAATACTTGCAGCAGCTCAGAGCAGGACATGGGTGTTTTTAGGGTTCAGTAAGGTGGCAGCTTCATTGCAACTGAATCATCCACAGGGCCCCTGTTATCCCATCTGTTCAGCAAGACTGACGAGACCTTAACTGAGAGTCCCCACTAGTATCTTTTCCACTTAAGTATCGTAATGCATTTGTCGTACTTGAGTAAGGAAAGTTGTTGAAGTCTCAGCCCAAAGCGTATGGAAGGTTCAGAAATGAAAAAGGAAAAGGAAATAAATAGGTTATTTTTCAGTATTGTCATCTCTTGTTTACATCCAACATATCTTTCCAGCTTCAGTAATATGAGGTAAGACTGTTAGAAGTATGTAGTGTATTGATCTCTAATCTCTAGAGTTCATATTTATACTGGAAATGATTATATGATAGATAACAGAGCATCTAGTTCTCTGACAGAAAAAAATGTTGCATAGATCAGATTAAAGACTAAATCTGCAGTTCACAAGGTTATATACTTACATCTGTTTATCCATAGAGATATTCACAGTGGCACATGAAAACAGTTTTGTTTGACTGTTTTTGTTTCTTCTTCTGAATTCTCTAATATTGGATGAACTACTAATATCTAGCACTACTCCCTGTTGTGAACAGGATATAAAAACAAAACAAAACAGTGTCACAAGCACGCTATGTGTTTTTATATATGATGATAATTTAATAGTAATAATGTATAGGATAATATATAATGTGTATAGGATCATATATCCTATATATATTATACACATACAATGTATATTAATGTTATACAAGATATATATATTTTGCTGTACACATACTGAGGTATAATATAACATAATATATTTTATGTGTGAGATGCATGTAACTTTCATTGTCTAAAGTCAGTTTCTAGCGCCTTATATTTTAGGTTAAGCACAAGCAGGTTGGGTTGGTCAATAAGAAAGGTACATTCTCTGCTTGCCATCCTGTCTGCCATTCCCATCCCTTTTTTCCCCGATATTAAAATGCACAAAGCAGCTTCTGCCAGCCCACTTATCTCCTGCCACATTGAATCAGCATTTCCACAAAGAGTGTTTCCTCTGCGCTTGGAGCTGTCACAGATGGAATAGAAGAGCTGCTTTCTGGTGATTCAGTGCAGCAGGGGACAGATGCTCAAATGGCAGCAATGGTGCACAATTAACATAGGCTAAAGGAGCATAAAGAAAATTGTAGAGCAGAGTGAAAAGCTGCAGAACCCCTAGCTGTAACTCACTCGGGGCTTTCCAATTCTCTTTGCAATAAGGCAAAAAGGCAAGTTAATAAAGCACTGAATATTTTTATAAGTCAAACTATCACCCTATTCTTATATAGAAATATGAAATATTGATGGACTAAAGCTGGCTTCCATATGAAAAATGTTCTTAGTGAGAATTTGTAAAACTCAAACGATGAATTGTCCTGGTTTTGCCATTCCTTAGTAAAGATTTACAAAACACTCACAACCTCAGTTTCCTTGATCATTTTAATACTTTAAAAAAGAAAAATGTTCTCAGGTGATCTTTCCTGAGAAGTAGGTTGTATTGCAAGTTCCCCTGTACTGCCAAGCTAATCAATAATTATGACCAACTGTTCTAACTGCTCCATAAGGTATGGGACTAAAGCATTGGAGAGTATTTCAAAACATTGCTCAGCACTTCCCAGAAGCAGGTCTTCTACTGAGACATGATGGGATCATTCCAAGCTGTGTTCAGTGCTGTGCTTTTGTAGGTTGTCTATCTGGACATCAAAGCCATTACTGTATCTACTACATCATGCTGCCCTCCTTCTCCAGCCCTGCAAGCATCACTATGTTATCCATGTGCTTGCCTGTTAAATAGTGCTAATGATCTCCTCAGCCGACTCTGCAGACTCTTTGGAACTTCTCCATTTTCAAGGTCACAGCTCTGCTTGAGGTTGATAAATTCATGAATTAATGGTTAGCACTTTTCTTCCATGAATGTCAAAGGTGAGAAACCATTGTTAGTCCCATTACTATCAAGGAGGAAATTGAGCTGTAGAAGTGACATGTACAAAATCACACTGGAAGCCAACAATAGATCCAGGAAAGAGTGTAACTCTCTGAACTCAGCTTGCATTGTAGCCATTGCATCACACAGCTTCACAATACCCTTTGTGCAACAGGGAAGTCTTATTAAAGTTGAAACTTAAGTCCCACAAGAGTCAGGAAATTAAACTCTGCCACACAGTGTGTTCATTGTACATTTTTATTGAATATGGCCTATACATTACCAAGCGGTCATCCTTTTTTCAAAGGATAACTCTCAGGGGACCTCAGAGTAGTAAGTGATGCATTTTTTCATTGTTTACTGTATGTCTTGTTTATTTTATACCATAATTGTAAACATAACAACACAAACTTTGTTATGCTAATTTTTATAATTGTACTAATTAGAACCACTCTAGTGTTTTGGCTTTTTTAAACAGGTTTCAGGAAAATGTCATGAAATACAAGGAAATGTATACAACACTTTTCTAGGATAATCTGAAGTTAATCTGGACTCTTTAGAGCTCTAATGGAACTTGGGAGAAGTTGTGGGGAAGCACATGGGCTAAAAACATCCCTTTCTGGAAATGATCTCTGGCCACACTTAATTCTGACGTTCCTCACAAAATGTTTTATTCAGCAAAGATGGTCTGTCTTTTCCAATACCAGCCTGATTTCTCCCAAAGGGTTTCTTGACTGTCTATTATAATTCTTGTTTCACTTTCAAAACACTTCTCAAGATGAGTGCTTACAAGAAGCACCTCTATTCAGGTAAGCACTCCAAAAAAATCCTGTAGGTGGTTAAGATGAGGTACTGAAGAGACACTCAGAGCAGAGTAATGCTTTTCTCTCCCAGAAAACTCTGGGAGAGTTACTCTTGAGAAAAACTGAACCTCTGCCAGGCACTGCGGCTGATATGGGGCCCTTGGACTACTGAGATAGTTTCAGGTATAACTGTATGTAGAATATACAGATAGGCTCTAAAACCTGGCAGGGGGAAATGGGCTTGACAGGTTCCGAGCAGATCCTCCTTATGAGTTTCATTATTAAAAATCCTGAAATCGCTCCTAGGAAACAAACTGTGAAGGTTGCCTTGCTTTCTAAAAACTAAAATTTAGGCTTAAATTAGAGATGATTAATTTTTGCAGTATTTCTTTTGGCAAAAGGCAACCACTATGTAATACATCTTAAAATAACTGTGGTTGTACCTATTCCCATTTTTATTGTCCCATTTTATTTCTAATTTTGAGCTGTAGCAATGTTATTGCTGAACTGCCTGTGTGTTATT
The DNA here is from genome assembly GCF_003343035.1 of Apteryx rowi. Classification (NCBI taxonomy): domain Eukaryota; kingdom Metazoa; phylum Chordata; class Aves; order Apterygiformes; family Apterygidae; genus Apteryx; species Apteryx rowi. Next base: position 2,187,698 of record NW_020450085.1, on the reverse strand, counting down.
TCCTATACAGCCTATGGATTGTACTATTTGTATTTTTGTTTTGAAGGAGAATTTTGTAGAGGGAGGAGAGAAGGCTAAGAAAATACTATAATGGCAATATTGTGGCTGATGAAAAGTGGCAGATTAATGGCCCTGATGAATGAAATGCCGTGTTTATCCACCCAGCTGGTACAGCACACTCATTGGCAACTTCTCCACAGCAATCCACCAATATTTGCAGACCCTGAGTTTTAGAAACCGTGACCCTAGATGTAAGAGAGCTGGGCCAGCCCTAATTTTCCTGAAGCTAACTCAGTATGTAGCAGTGCTAAGTTCCTGGACAGGACCTTGTTACTGGATAAGAAGGGTGGCAGCTTCTGCCTTTCATGACAGAGCGATTAGGCATTTGGAGCTTCTACTACATTGTACACTTACACCACATTTCTTTCTATACAGAAGGACAGAGACCTTACAGCAACAGTTTCTCTGTTTCCTCTTCCTCCTTCTAGAGACAGATGCATCCTGTTTCCTGTCAAACATCCTAAGTAAAGTAGTTTTAAGAAGTTCCTATCTCAATAAATAGTATAACTGGAACTACCACTAGAGGGCTTTAAAAAGGATCTAAATCTTATCTCTGCTACACCCTTTTCAGTCTGGAGTAACTTCATGGAAAATCTAGATGCCTGTTTGTCTTTAAATTTGAAAGACAGAATGACAGCTTTTTTTTTTTTTTTTTGAAGCAAATTTCAGTTTAATAAATCCTGTAGATCTGTTTTAGCTCAGTTAGAAAGGAGACATAGATTTTTTTCAGAGATAGGACTCGGAAAATGAAAAGCTTTTCTTAATTATGAAGAACAAAAACTGCACTTAAGACCAGTCCTTTAAGTGCTTAGGGGTTGCTCAGTTTAAGGGCAGAGATCTCTAGTCTGGCACTTCAGCAGTATGGAGCAGAAAAGGATGCAGAGGCAGGTGTATTCAAGTGCACAAGCAGCCAAGGCTTCTCGTGGCTAGAGCAATAATACAACGCAACAAGATTTCTCTAGGGTTTAATGACTAACATTCATCTAATAATGCTTAGCACTTAGCACTTTGGGTACATCTTCAAAGAGCTGAACTAATAGCAGCTAATTTAATCTTCAAACAAGCTGAGCAAGTAGCATTATCATCACTGTTTAACTGACGGCCAGAGCAAAGGAATGGCACTGCAGAGAGACAGAAGTGCACGTCTCTATCCAGCTATGCTGAGTCGACTAATAGTAAAGGTGGATTTAATCCTGATAGGGCCTTTGAGGGGCAGGTAACTACTGACTCTTCCCAAATACCAAGTAATTGTTACTTTAAAATCCAAAGGTAGGGTTAAAGTCACAACTAGGGAGAAGAGGGGCCTGGAGATACATTCCCCGATAAAGAAGGTGGACAAAGAGCGATGGAGAAGCAAGGTTTTTGTTTCTTCTTCCCAAATACCTGACTCTCAAGGCCCCCCCCCCTTTACCCAATTCCCCTGTATTGTTTTGCCACTGAACCTTGCCTATATTCAGCTGGGCATTGGGCAGGGCCCATACGGACTGCTCCCTTGCTGCTTCTGTAGTACTCGTAGCCCCTCCAGGACGTCCATGAATAACTTATTTCCCAGCTTTTTATGTTGAAGCTAGCAAGTATATTGACCATGTTGGGCAGTTTACCATGTTGTTTATATTCCAAAACCTTGATTCCAATGCTTATTGGTGCTAGCTAGCCTAACAGATCGATGCTGCATCCCAGCCGGTCAGCATTGTCACCAGGTGCATCCGTTGTGACCATGCACTCCCCTCCTGTGGCTGTTTCCACGCAATCACACTTTGAAACTTGGGGAGATTGGGCAGCCAGAGCAGATTTGGGACTTCACGGCTTAGGGAACTTGACAATGACAATGACAAATTTTCTTCATCTCTCCCTGCCTCCCTCCCTCTTGTGACTCATTTCATGGTCTCACTCTTGTCATGGGTCTAATTCAGGTGGGAAAAAAAAAAAAGCAGGGGTGGGGGAGGATGTATTGCACTACTGCCCATTGTTTTGGAAGACAGATGCAGGGCAGAAATTTTGGGTGCTCTGGCAGGTAACCAAGCATGGTTACCTGCCTAAGGCATTAACTGAAAGAGCAGTGATGCCCTTTTTTCTAGGGCTACAAAAAAATTTTTGAACAGGAAGCGGTGTAATGTGAGCGCAGATGCTCAGAAACATATTCATTGCTCTGCTTTTGTCTTTGTAAATCTTTTCAGCATTCGGCAGGACAGCCGTGCTGTGGCTGCTAGCTATTAGGGCTGCACACTGGTTTTCAGATTTACAGCTGTGTGCTTGTCATTTCCAGATGCAGTTTTACTAAGACAGTCACTCAGGAAGCGTTGTGAGAAGCAGCAGGTTTCCAGTAAAACATGCCCATAAACACCACGGTTGCTGGCAAAATAAGGCTTACACCCAGATGCTTTAGAAAAAAAACAGTCTATTCTTTGTTCACGTTTACCCTGAGGGTTCCATTCAGACCCATAAATATATACAATGGAACAGCCCATCCAGCCTAGCTTCTGAGATACATAATCCCCCATCGCAGACACTTCTGCTGGTTCTGTTGCACATTTGTATGTAGGTTCTAAGCAACGAAATTAATTCAGAAAGGTTTTTCAATCAAAATTTAAATCATGGGCTGTGTGGTTAATTTTTGTTCTTCGGTTCAGCTATATAGCTGGTTGAGAATTGGCCTTGAACAGAGGAGCTTGAAGAATCCAGAGAGTTAAAAGTGCCCGATTCCTGTCGTAATGACTGCACTTAACTATCATCTCAACAAAACCATTCCCAGTTCCTCTGAACTCTGAGCACAGCAGCACGCAGCTCAGATCTTGCAGCGGTTTGACCAGCACCCTGAAATTTCCCCCGACAAAGGATAGCAGAGGGCTGCCGACGTGCGAGTAAGGCAGGGACCGCAGCCTGCCCGGGCACTGCTGTCCTGCCTGCCCCGGGCTGCTCCGAATCGGGGCTCTTCTGGGAGCAGCAGGTGCTCCTTGCTATGATGGATGCAGGAGGCTCGCCAGCCTTTTTGGGGACAGGGCTAAGCTTTGGTTTTCCGCCCTGCAGGGCAGTGAAATCTATAGTGTGCAGTATGTACAGAGAAATCAGGAAGTGTCTTATGGCTCTTATATATCTCAGCACGTATATTGGCCAAATCAATAAAGCTCTGAATACCAGAACCTGCCACAGCTTGGGGAAGTTTGGTCCCTTCTCCCTCTCCTCTTTTTCATGCTGGATCTCCTCTGTTGACCTGTTTACATAATAATGAAAAAAATTTAAGAATCATTCCCAGCTCAGATTCTCCCATAATATCCTTTATTTGTGTATGCTCTGTTTTATAAATAAGCTTATAACTATTACTGTTTTGTTTGACTGGTAACATATCTCATGTCGGGTTTTTTTGCTCATTCATTTCTCCTGACTTTTCTTTTTAAGTGAAAGCTCTTCCTGAAGCTGTTTCTCCTCGACTAGTGAGCAACGTGCTGTGGAAGAATACGAATTGTAAGTACCTGTGTGGACGTTTGCCCTCCATGGTTAGGAGGGGAAGGGTATACAGGCTATTTATATGCAGAGGATGTAGCATAAACAGGACTCTTTAGCTTTCTCCCTCATCTCTATGATGGAGCAGGGCATTTATTTTTCTGGCAAGCGTTGTGTTTTCTTTTTAGCCCATGTACCCCCTTTGCAGCATAGAAATCATTTCCTTATAGCTGTTTTTACAGAGCAGGGTAAAAGTTGATGTATTCATTACTGTGGCTCCCCAGGCTTTTTTTCTTTTTTTTTCTTTTTTTTCTTTTTTTTTTTTAATGCAATGTATAGAGATGTGCTGAATGAAAGATACCCACTGCCGGCTTGTCAGCCAAGCGCGGGCCGGCGCGCCCCAGCCCAGCAAGGCCTTGTCTCGCGACTCCTGCCTGCTCCCCAGGGGCTTTGAAAAAAAAGCAAAGGGCACTTGCGGGCCAAAGCAGCAGCGACAAATTGAAATGTGGACATGATATTTCAGAACATCTCCTGCCCCCCCACACATGGTGCAGAGTGGTTTTTGCTGCTTGAGATGACAGCTCATTTTGTAGAACTTTTTATTTCAAAAAATAGAAAGTGTGTGTGTGGGGGGGGGGGAAGCAGCTCTTTCTCTTTCCTGTAAAGTTAATTAAATTATAGGGGTAACAGTAGCAGCCTATCATTAATGCTGTAATGTAAAAATTTTGCACCTACTGCATGTTGACTGGAACTGACAGTTATTGTAGGAAAAAAAATATTTTTCCCTGAGGATAAAAAGAAAAAAAAAGATTTGTTGAAAAAAAGATTTGTTGCCGTAAACTACTTAGAATTGCAAGCTGAGAATGCCATTACTGATCAATGTCAGATTTTGTTCTTAAAGGATGACTAACTTAATCAGAAATGAAAATCTTTATTGTCTTAGTAGCCTACATTACAATGTGGCTTTTTTCACTCTTTTTGGACAGACACAGCCCCCCTGTGAACTCCTTTCCTTCTAGCACACATTATTTTTTCAGGTGTTCCATAAGATTGTCAAGTCAGTGCATAACAGGTCAAAATCTTTGGAAAGTTCAAAACGATTTTTTTGCATYCTGTAAAAGAGTTTTTTTTCCTGCATTTTTCATAATAATTTTATTAGATTTTAAATTTTATTTCCTTTGTTTTTTCTCTCTGTCTCTTTTTCTCTGTCTCTTCCATCTTTTTGCCACTGAACACAACAGCATCAAAATACTCAGGCTTCATTGCATTTCCTTTTGCTCAGTTTTAGATTTCAGTTTTACTTTTTAATTTGTTTCTTCTTTCTTTTGATTTTCTTCTTATCATGTTTAACATTCAAAGTACAGGACCGGGAGAGGAAAAAAGTAAGCCTCCACATACTTGAATTTATTAGAATTTTTTTTTATAAGTAAGTTATAAATCTTTTACATTACTTAGATTAATAAAAGTGAAGAGGTTTCAATCTATTCTTGTACTGGGTTTTGTCATGCTTTTTCTCAAAATTTTATGTTCAGTGGGTACCATAACCTTTTAGCATACTAAAGCAAATAGCATTCTTTGAAATATTAGCATGTCTTGTTTTTCATACCAACTTCTAAATTTGTCAAAGGCGGCGTGATCTAGATCAGCTTTGGAAATGAGATCCTCCAGGGTGTTCACAGAAGCAGCCATGAACTGTGCTTCAGATGCGTTGCTGTGTGTTACTGCAGCTTCTAAATTCCCTAATTTTCTCCTGACTGGCATGTACAGCTGCAAAATACAAAACAAACAAATCACATAACGAGATGTGCACACGTGGTGAAAAAGATAAAGAAAAGGAATGAACAGCAAAAAGTAGTTACTGTGAAAGAGAGCCAGGATTACCTCTTTGCATTGAGCAAGAGATTTTGTTAGCATCTTATTCCATTAGCAGAGGGTGCACCTGCAGGTCATAGCTCAAAAAATAACTAGATAAATGTTTGTTTTGAGTGAGTGTGAATAACAAACAAAAGGTGTTAGTAAAGATTCTCTGGAAGCACCTTTCAGTGTAGATCCAGTTCTGAATTTCTCCATTTCTGGAGTTACACCTAAACTTTGACAGATGATATAGTGTCAACAGCCTGTCTTTTGAGTCATTAATTAAAGTATATGCTTGAATGCGATTATGTATTTAGAAAAACGGGCAGATACAGCTCAGAGCAAGCGAGCAGGATTCTTTTCCTCTTGCATTTTATTTTCATGAGTTGGGTTGATTACATCATTGAGGCAGGGCAGGGTGAAGCACAGTGGTTAGGTCACCTTAATGAGGGCAAATAAAATGTGTTTCTTCCAAAGAGGTGGAGAACCTTTTTAATTAGGCATTTGTGGAGTGCTATTATTTTTTTATGCCTTTTTTATTGGGGTTGTTTTCCCAGGAATCTACACTTAACAGAGAGATGTTTTATGTGGTGTGTTCTGGTTTTGTGCATGGAGGCAGAAGTTTTAATGTAATGTTTTTTTAAGAGCAGGTAATACATGTATAACACATACATATTATTTATACCTGCTGTTTTGATATACCATCATAGTTTTTATCACTTAGAGATAGAAATAACAAGCTTTCTATATGTACCATTTCCCACAGAGTGTATGCAGCCTGATTTCTGCAGGTTGTCTTGCTTTGTAGTTTTGTAGTTTTAACACTCTGGAGTAAAGAACTTACGAAAAAAGTTGCTTTATCATTATTTTAATGGATAAACCTTTTCCATAAAAAATGTCATACTGTCTAAAACAAAAAAGCTTCAAGAGGATGGCATTTTACTGACTGCATGCTTCCAATGTATTTTGTAATGCATTTAAAAACCTTTCGGATTCTTGAGTCTCCTTTTAGAGGCAGATAAATCACTTTGGGGCTTGAGCAGCAAAGGAACCTAAAGGGACTTTGATAGACCAAATGCTGGAGCACTAAAATTGGAAATACTCGGATACCTTATGGAATGAACAAGATCCGGAATAGGCTCCCTGCGTGATGCATATGGATGTTTGAAAGCAGAAGAATGGGAACCACAAAAATGAGTGTGCAGCTGCCTTTGGTTTTGACAAGATATATATCAGGAACAAGCGTGTGTCTTAAATGTTGCCCCTCGTCAGGCTTTAGGAGTTTGGATGCTGGGAAGACACCTTCTTTCACTCGGGATTCCCATTACAGTGAAAACTTCTGGAGTTAGACGCCTAGACTTTTTCTTTCAAAGCACAACTGCCTTGGAGGAGCTAATGCCCTTGTTTAATATAATAACTCAGTGATTAATATATCCTGTCAGAGTGTGGGAAACCTGAATCCAATTTCCTCCTCTGCCTGAGGGATTTGAACTCCAGACCACACAAAAGTGTCCTGATCAGCAAAATATAGTATTTTCTGGGTGAGGAAGACTCTCATTCATACTTTCTAAGATGTCCAAGGAATATGTTTAAAAATATGCACATCCTTGCTCTATGGTCTGGTGGGTAGCATTCAGAAAACACAGGGCACTGAGCCCAGCTTTCCCCGTTCTGAGTGCCCAGCATAATGATCAGGGCGCTGGATAGTGTGGCTCCAGCCACGCTCATGGACTGCGATCCAATGGGCATTTTCTGAGAACATCTCTCACATCAAGCTCAACGGATCAGGCATGTGAACGTGTGCCCAGTCATTGAAACCCATAAAACCTGAGAAGAAATTGCAAGCATCAAGCCTCTCGGTACTGTCTGAAAATGGCCAGAAGCACAGCTTTTGGGACCAGAGCATCCTGAACACCCAAAAGGGAGGTGCTGCCCATGGGTGACAGTCTAGCAGGTCTTCTGAGGACTGCAGTTCTGGAGTGGGCATAGTAGCCCACCCACATCTTTGTGTAGGTTCAGGGCTAGAATCACTCGCCTTTCGAAAGGAAATCAATACTGATTGCATTGGGTGTGGTTGCCTATTATTCCAACTTGCTGTTATATCTTTACACTTTATTGGTCACTGAATTATTTTCATTCCCTGTGCCACTAAAATTTTGAAAGTAGATGTGTGTAGGTCAAGGGGAAGGAAAATTAAGGGTCATCTTAAGTTTATACAGTGGTGCTTTTTCATTTTCTATAAACCTAACTACATTTAGGCTCCCTGTTGAGTAAGCTTTTTTTCCCTTGTCTATTATTTTCAAAGAAGAGAGTGCATATGACAGTCTGAGAATAGCACCAGCCTGAACACAGATGGTAGGGATTACACCACACTGAGCCTTGACCTTCAAAGCCTGCCGTTTCTTTTCAAGATTTCTCTTCTTTGACAGGTGGACTGGCTTTTGTCAATTACTTTCATTAATGCATTTTTTTCATTATGATCAATTACCTGTGCTTTAGAACATGTCTCAAAATTACAGCAAAGCAGGTTCCACATTGAAAAATGGAAACTGTTTCCTTCGCTTTTCCTCTTTCTTTTGCTCCAAAGTCCTGTGAAGCACTGAAACATTTAACTCCAAATGGAGAAATACTGCCCAGGTTCTAGCCAGCATCTTCATCAGCTGCTTCTTCTAAGTGATGCTGGCCCATGCACAAGGTAAAGGGTACATTGTCTAATGAGAGATCCAGCTTGCAGTGGATTCTGTTTAAAAGAAAGATTGTTTTCTGAGATAGTTACAAATGATAAAAGATATAAATGTAGAAACAGAAGTTAGACACTGATTTTATAATGGCAATAAAGGCAAGCATACGTAGGAGCAGGTACAGCCATTCCTGTAGCGCAATGGTACTGCAATGTATGCAGCAAATGAAAATCTCAGCCATTCCAGTGCAAGCTCATTGAACTCAATGGGAATGTACTGGTACAAGTGAAAGCAAGATTTAGGCATAGTGAAAGCAAGATTTAGGCATTTCTTCACTAGAGCAAATCAAGAAAAATTAGAAATTCAAATGTTTATTGGAAGCCTCATGACACTACCAGCCAGAGTCATATGAATCTGTGGAACTGAGCTCAGGATATATGAAGAGATTCTCTTGAGAGTTTGGTGTTTTCTCTGCTGTTCTGGGGATAGCTGAAAATGTTATAAATGGTTTTCTTCAAAGTCCTAGGGTGGTTTCAATCATTGTCAGAAGTCAGGAAAGCAGTGATCAGTCAATAGGACATTGCACGTTGTCCTTGCAGTTCAGCATCTCACCAAAAAAGTCTGGTTTGAATTTTTGTTCAACAGCCATTCAGATTTCACCGGTAACAATCTCTCTGTCCCTAGCCTGAAACTATATTTACTATTTTTGCAGGAAAAGCAGTAACAGAGAATTTACCGAGGAGTCAGACCATAGCCCGTCCCTCTCTGACCATGTGGCAAAACACGGCTATTTGGCACCTCAGGTCCTCTGTGTAGCCCCCGAATCTCTGCTTCTGCAGCGAGGGGCAGAAAGGCTGGTGCTGCCCGTGCAGAGCTTGCCCCGTGCACACAGCGGAGCAGAGCGCCTGCGAAAGGGCTGCGCGCGCTCTGGCCCGGGTCCCTTTCCCCAGGGACTGCCAGCTGCCCATTTCCCCAGAGCAATGGAGTCGGAGGGAAGGAGTTGTAAACGACTGACTTGCTTCCCTGGCTTGCTGCCTCCTTTTACACAGTGCTGAAACTGGAGGGACAGTCTAGTCCCAAATGAAACCTTAAAAGGTGCTAAAATACAGGACAGCCAGAGGGATACAAACTCCTCAGGGTGTGCAAGGGAGATAAGCAATTAATGCCCATTAATGTTAATAAGAGTTACCGTGTAAATCCTCTGTTTCCTGCGCCAAACAGAACAAAGTTTAAAACCATAATAAATCTGTCTTAAATTTAGTAATATTTATTCCAACTACAGTATAATCACTAGAATAACATTGTGGTGCTGTAAAACATGTTGAAATATAGCGTTACATCATCGCTGCTATTTGTTCCTATAATTTTACTACAATAAATTATGGTGCAACCATTGGCTTGGGATTAAAACTACAGTTTTAATAAGACATTTTTAGGTTGCCTAATACTCAGAGTGCAGGACAGTAAGAATTTTGATCTAAAATAAATAGGTGATAAAAAGCCACATGAGATTTGCTTTTATTTAAAAACTTCATTAAAAAGGGATTTATCATTACCACCAAATATGAGGGAAAAAAAATAAAACCTGGAGTGCTCCATAACTCCACTTTTGCCATGTGAATTATAATTTAAAAATAGATCAAAAAACAAATGGTATTCTTTTCCAGAAAAAATCTTGATCATTTCCCAAACTGAGCCACTCTGAAGACTGATAAGCCACAAACTACCTAAAAACTGAAAACAATTACAAGGTGGCTTTTTTGATTCAATACTTGAAATGATTTTCAGATTCCTGATTATATGAATGAGAATTTTGCCTTTTAGTTTCTAGTAAAAGTAGGTTAAGCCTCTAATGAGTGCTACTGCAGTGAATGACTTGGAGGAGCTAAGCCAAATGTGTACAGGAATCTGATTTTTTTTTCTTTGCAAACAGGTATGAGAGGAAGAACATATATAGTACATTTTAGAAATTCAGATACTTTGAAAGATTTTGCTCTGGGGGAAATCTTACTGGTAGGTCTCCCAGCTGCTTTATCAGTCACAGACAGAATTTATTTTAAAAATAAAGGTTTTAGAAAAAGGGGGATTACATTAATATCTTCTATACATACCACACCTTTGAAAATGTACTGAAACATTTTGCAGGATAAAAACACGAGAATAATTTCACGACTTAAGTAAATATATCTTGCATCTTGCTCTGTGCAAACACTAATTTGTGTCCTTCCTTAAAACGCAGTAACTTCAGGAAGAATGAACCTTTATTTTTCTGAGATGCTTGCAAACATCCTGCAGACCACGCTGGTCAGACTAACCCATGCCACAAAATGCTCTTGGCCCACAGGTGGATGCGGAATGGGTCTGAGAGTGGCCATAAACACAACCGAGCTCCTCCAGTCCCTAGAGGGGCCAGCCGCGAGCAGCGCAGCCACCCCAGCCTGGGCGCGTTTCGTCCCTGCAGCTGCCCTGCGCCCGCCGCTTCGGTCTCCATACACGGGCAGCCTCAGCACTGCCCTCAGGGCTGCCGGAATAAGAGGTGAGAGCTGCTCAGCTGGACTCTCAGCAGTCCTCCGTTACTGGTCCACTCCTGAGCAGGAAAGCTACAGCATCTGCCAAAACGCTCTAGCAAGCGCAGGAACACAGGGATGTGAATAAAAGCTAGTTCCTTAAAAAATATATTTTGTATTTCATGAGGTCTGTCAAACACGAACTATCACAGGTGGTAAAAATTATTTGAGATAACTGATCCGTCCTTCTGTGGTTTTGTTTGTGTTTACAAAACTATCTGATTAGTGATGATTTTCTGTAGAATAAAAAAATATATAATACACAAAAAAATTTAAAAAGACTAAAAGATTAGTCTTTGACTTAACAATATACAARTACTTCTCAGAAACACTATTTACTGCTGTAAGTGCATGTGTTTTGAAAATATGTTTCATTCCCACAAAAAAAATTTTGACAATTTTCAGCAAAATAGTTTTCCTCAAAAGATACATGGTTTCATTTTATTAAAAACCAAGAACTCATTTCTTTAGTTTTTTCAAAGAGTAGCATTCTGTAACACTAGATAATATTTTATGATTATGCTCTGAAATTACCTTTTTCCTCGCTAATTTGTGCTCAAATTCAGAAATCCCCTCGGGCATCCTTTCAAGAATGTGTTTAGACCTTATTAAAAATAAAAGAAAAATCAAAGGCAAAACAAATAGACTTCGGTGGGATACCTCAGATGATGGTTTACTGCTAAGCTAGTGCTAGGGCCTGACTGAGATTTATGCTAGTAGAAAAATAACAAGTAGTCAATTACAAATAGGCAATAGTAAATGATTTTGTTCATCTGGTCACTCAGATTAATATGGGTATCTATGGCAAAGCCATTCTCCAAGTATTTGGCTGGGTAGCATTTGCACAAGAGTTCGGAACTGCTGAAGAGCGATAAACTGAGCAGCGAAACTGGAATTTGCTGAGAACTGAAATTCAGTTCTTATTTGTATGCACTTAGAAAGTGTCTATGGATTTTAACTTTAAGATCTGCCTTACTATGCTCCTGGTGTGAGAAATTATCCCAAAACTTTGTGCACACTGTTCTTTAACTCAACACTGTTCTTTAATTGGCAAGCTCTTAAACATATAATATGTCAAATTTAAAGTAAAATAATCTGTTATTTTTGTTATTAATGACATAATTATATTGTACCACTATAAAATTGCTTTAAGTCTAATTAGTGTCTAGGCAGAAATTACTGGTAATTAATATAACAAATAATTTTGACTGCAACTAATAATAATTGCTTTCTTCAAGAATTTTCTTGAAACCCTGAAGTAATTTTATTACTTCTGCATGCAGTAATTCTTTAGCAATTAGTAATTAGTTACCCAGAGAAACAAGTAAGTAATTGCTGTGTTAAATTATGTGTTTGAAACATAATGAGAACAGAGTATCCCTCTCCTTTTAGACAACCGTCAGTGAGTCCATCCCTGAGCCATAGCTTCAGTCTCTTCTTCAGCCACCAGGAACTTTGTCAGACCTGCTGCTCTGCCACAAGCTAGGAGCCATAAGGACCATTAAGTGCTTATGGAGAGGAGCACCCAAGTCCCTAAGCACCTCATGGTCCAGCAGACAGCATCTGCAAAGCGCCAGCATGAGGATGATGCCTCCCAGGTAAGAAGTTGCCCAAAGCCCTGGAAACTTGATGCACGATTCTCAAGCAGCAAGAAAATGCCTCTAATAGTGGGGGAGATATAGTATATTGCTTTTATCAGTGACGATTATTTTATGTGTGCATGCATACACATGTAGCACATGCACTCACTGCTTGATTGCTAGCGGGGTGTTGCGCAGTTGCGAATAGGAATATCTTTCAGAGGGAAAGTGCTCCAAGAGCTGATATTTCTTCTAAAAGATGACCTGTGCTGTGAAATAATTTCAGAACCTCTCATAMACTGCATCATCCCAGTACATGGCACATTAAAATGCAGGTCTGTGAAAGTCTGTCATTTAAAAGGCTGCCTAGTACCATGTTTTATATAAGTTAATACCCATCTCATCAGTAAATCTTTTTTTTAAGAAACACATGGTTTAAAATTTAAAAGTAAAATTTAATTTCCTCTCCATACCAAATACTATGCCTCAGTACCAGATTCACGCTTCAAGATCTGTTTCACTAAGCAATCACTTTCATCTTCTGTAGCCTGTGTTATCCCTTTATGTCAGATGTTTATACGTGTTTCATCTTTTCCCCGACCTTATCTTCCCACTGGTACCAAGGTACCAATTGCTGCTGCCGTTGCTCGTGTCTATCCACTCCCAAAAGCCTTTGTGACTTACTAATCACTGAGGGAGAACTTTCACAGCCCTGAGAAAGAAAGGTCCCTTAAAACAGGATTTAAGCCTTAACCATAGTAAGGAAAAAACACTTAGAGTTAATGCCATGTGGGGCGTGAAAGTCCTGATGGCCAAATTACAGATATCCAATGCTCATCTGCTCAACAAAAGTGAAAATAAGAGGCAGCTCAGTACAACTGTCTAGAAATTTTGCAGCTGAACTTGTTTTCATCAGAAAACTGGACATTTGTCCAAGATTTTCCCCAATACAATAAAGGGAGACCGCTGAGGAAAGTTTGTTTTGACCAGGAATTCTAATCACATCAAAAGTTTACATTTTTGAAAGGGAACACTGATTTTTTTTTTTTCCAATTTCAAGATGATTCTTTGTTTCAAAGTTTTAAAATTTTCTAGAGTCTTGTTTGCAGCAGAAGTAGCCTAAGTTGAAACTAACCATTCTGACTTGCTCAAAATGCAATTTTTTTTCTCTTCACCTGTTTGCTGGTATTATTTTGTTTCAAGAAAAGCAGACATTTCAAAATCATGAATCTCTCTCTGAAAAGATATTTCCAGCACTCTCAGTGTATGCAGTTGTACAGACAGTATGAATAACAGGTTAATATAATATCCGTACCAAAGCATCGCAGGTCTTTTTCTCTTGCATGTCAGCTGGGTATCTCCCAGAAGACCAGCCTACACTATCTAAAAGGTAAACGAAAAAATATTCCTTCTTACTTTTTTTAATAAAACTTCAGTTTTACATTTTTGAAGCACCAATGACTTTATTGGATGTAGGGATATTTCACAGAAGGCAAGGTTTATTTTGGGACTTAAACATGATTTGGGGTACCTAAACTTGAGATGTTATTTTGACTGTTACTGTTAATATTATTATTAAGCTAAATAAAATCCAAAATGGAACTCATTTCTCCTCCAATACTAGGAGTTAGAAAAGCAAAAGCATCTTTTCCAAACATCCTGTAGATTTTGAGAGAAATACCCAGTATTTGTTGGAAAAAGGCCCCAAATCCTCTTTCACTGCATTGTCCTATTAATACAGTAAGCTAAAAAATATCCTATACGTACTAAAAAGAGTAAATAAATTCTGAATCCCAGCCTAAAGGTTTAATGTCAAGATAGAGTTTCAAACTGTGAAAATTGGGTCCAGGTCATAATAGGTTAGATTCCAGAAAGCATTCCTCAAGCTGTTATTTGCAGGCTAAATTGGGTTTCAGAAAAGCCTTATGTGGAAATTTATTATTGCATTGCTCATAAAACAACATCCCATAATTTTATTTCGCTAGCTTGTGACATATTCACAGAAATCAGAAAAGGATTAGTTGACTGTAATACCAAACGTATGAGAACAATCCCTTTGTATCTGACAGCCAATTGCAAACAGCAGCTCTGATCCTATAAGCTGTAAACTTCATATTTCAGAAGTGCTGAAGTATTCAACAGCTTATTAATAATCAATACTTATTGCTTCATCTGATAGAAAATGTAGCATTCTTCTAAATATTTGGAGTTACAGCAAAAGGTCCCTGTAGCTGAGAACAGAAATCTTGGGCATTTCCAAGTGACATTACTATTAAATTAAAAACACCAGTAATGAACTACTCTTTTCATGGCCATGCACATATAGACAAGCATACACCCACCATTTTCATGCAATCCATATTTTGGCAGTCTGTGCTGTACAGGAATACTTGCATATTTATAAACATAGCAATGCCTGGAACAGCCTCTTAAAACATTATAGCTGCTTTACCTTGGGACTTGTACAATAGGGTTCTTCACAGAGCATAAGATACCATATAATTGAAGTAAAAATAATAGAATTACATCCTTCTGTCACTGTGACTTACAGGATAATTTGATAACCTACAAGTCATACATCTGACATATAAAGTTAATAAATGCTAGAATTGTGAGGAGAAACCATATCAAATCTAGTATTAGTTCATAGGCAGTGCTGAACATGGGCAATCTTTTTTCAAAAAAAGGAAGGATATCACAGAAAGAAAGAAATAACACTCTGTTTGTTTTTCATTTAATTTTAAGAAAACAGATGCCACTGTAAAGGACAGAGGACAAGAAAGAAGAATACCTGCACAAGGTATGTAAAGACCTAACATAAAAGTACAGATATAACAGGAATTTATGCAATACGTGCAGAATTCTAGCACTTTTTGAGTACATCGTATGGCTGCCATTGCACCAGGCTTGATAGGAAGCCCTTGCCAAAAATGTGGAAAGGCAGCAACGTTTTATTTCTGTTCACACTATCAAAATTTAGTGGAGTTGAACCCCCACAAAAGACTCTTGACAGCTTCCAGGATCACACTCTAAATTCTCAATTCTCAACATAAGGCTGATAAGCAACATCATAAGCCTCCCTTGCAATATTGCCTTTCTATGCAGATTCCACTTTATATACAATTGCTATTTTACGTTCTCTGCATCTTGCTGCTACTGTGCAGCTGAGTCCCAGTTGTTCTGTGGTGATGCCATTTGTGCTCAAGTGAAAAGAGAGGAAATTTGTTCTTCAGGGAGAGAAGATATACTCTGTGTTTATGGTCAGAGACTTGGATATAAATCTGGTCACTAATACAGGTGTTTTTTGTCTCAACCTGAATACTAGAAAACTATAAAATGCTGATGGATTAAGTAATGAGTTGCACAAACTGAATGTATTAGGAGAACTTTTGTTAATACAGGCATTCATTTATTCAYGAATGTCATTGAAGCAGGATAGCAGAAGTATTTGAATGATTTTTATGCAGCTACTCATYAAAGCACCTTTTTCTCTTATGCTTTTAATATAGTTAAGCTAAAAACTGATTAAAGACTATTTTAGGAAAAGAAATGCAGTGTTAGAAGATGCGATGAAGTGAAGGTGTGCCCTTGCTTACAGACCTAACTGCTATTATCATGTGTGCCAGGCACCTGTTGCCATGAGCTGTTACATATTAATTGTGTTTATTTTGTTTTTTAATACCAGATGCAAAAGAGCAGCCTCATTTTATAATTAATCAGAAATTTTCTTTTCCCTGTTTAAAGGAAAGTGCTGCGAAGGATGACCTGCAGCACTCTTCCCAACTCCCAGCTCCTTTTGTGTTCTACAAAGTTTCATGGCTATGTGAATATTTCTACCTCTCGTGTCCGAAGAGGACAATTTCCTAAGAAATCTATCATTCATTTTAAGAAGTTGGTTCAGGTTCCTACCTTTCAGTAGAAGAGGGAGAACCCCCCTGAAAATATCACCTGAGGGAATATTGTGTTCCTCACATCCTGCTACATCCATTATCATTATTTAGAGCAGGTAAGCAGATGTGCAGGTTGCATAAATGCAAGGGAAGCCATGTAAAGGAAAAAATAAAAAAAGAATACAGCATTCTTAATAATTTGCACACATGCTAGACTTGTCCAAACACATTAGGTGTAATAGTCTCCCTTCCCAGAGAACTCTCAAGCATATTGTGGTAGACCATGAGGTCAGGAGAAGGGCTAATTGTAAGAGCAGCTGTCATCGAGCAAAGGAGTTAGTTGAAAAGTAGTACAAAGGCCTGCTTTTCATAATAGCCCTCTACAAACTCTCGTGCTGCTTACTTCCATGCTAACATTGCTAGTAAGGGGTGAACCACAACTCTGCTCGGATGTAATTCAGGTTTTTTTCACTGAGCAGTGGCTAAACCTAAGGACCAGCTCCTCAGTTGGTGTATTTCAGTTTCAATAAAACTGTGGTAATATTCACTAGCTGATGAGCTAACACTACATATCCCATAACACAATAATGTCAAAGACCATTCTTTAAATCTCACTGATGCGAGTGTAAATACAGAAGAGCTATAGCACAGTCCTTGGACTCAGTTTGACTTTGCATGTCTGTCAAAGAAATTAGAATTGGGCCAACTGTGGTGGTTAGAAAGGGATCAAAGTTGGGCAACCACAACCAATTTAAACTGCAAGGCAGTTCAGAATCAATCCCCGGGTCTTGAGAAAGGGTTCTTATATGCATTTAGGGATTAATTAGAAAACAGAGGAGTCATTTTTGCATGGTTTTAATTTCCAGAGAACATTCAGAATTATGTGATATAATTTGTGCCTGAAATGTCAGAAATCCCGTGGAACTAGACAATAAGGAAATTATTTCCTCAGAAACAAGGAGGGTTGACATTAGAAATGTAACCACAGTCTTGAATTTCACAGTTTTGACTCTGGACAGCTGTCTGTTCTTAGTGATATAAAACCAAAGGACTCTGTAAAAATGAACTTTGGATACCTCTGGCACTGTTGTCCCTTGATCCACATAGATCATCTGGATTAGATCTATTCCAGTTGTTTTGCAGACCAAAATTTCATTGTGTCCTGTCATTCCTGAAAGGAACTTGTGCAAAAGTGGAGCCCTCTCCTCTAGAGAGACTTCGGAGAATGTCTGGAAATGAAAATCCCGAAGTTCAATAATCACAGCCCCCAGAGGGTAGATCAAGTTCACCAGCCCGGTGAGGAGAGGATTGCTCAGAGAATTAACTTCTGTGTGATGAGAAAGTCATCTCACTACAGAGAACAGGCATTAACTTAAGAGGCAAAATACTCTACTTGGTATGTGGTTAGATTGTAAGGCCCATGCTAGCTGAGACCCTAGATTGTGCTGAATTCTCTCTCTTCTGTCTTGACTCTGTTCTGTCAGTCATTTCAGTTTTTGGGGAACAGAAAAGGATCTTCATCATATTTAATGATATCATCTCCTCATTTGCTTGAGCCAAGATCATATCAAGAGGAACTGAACGTTGCAAACCTTTGCTAGATAAATAAGCCACAGACCTATAGATAGAGTTGGAATGCTTGCAAACTTCCTAAACTGAAGGTATTCAGTAATTAAATATTCCAAGAGGCCATAGAATAATGTTTCAGTCATGAATATAAATAAAAAGGTGTGAAATGAAAAAGTATAAGGATTTCTTCTCTTACTATAGTACTGACTTCAGCAGAAGAAATCATTATTTAGGCTGGCATAAATAAATAAGATTTAATTTACTACACAGGACTATTTTTTCACAGAAATACTCTCAACCTGGAAAGCTCACGTGCTACCAGTACTTTAGCTTGATTTGTGTATGTTTCTTACACTCTCCGCCCGATTCAATCCTTTCTTTGCCTGCTGTTGTTTCGCTTTCTTTTGGAGGTCTAGAGGCAAAATAACCATTGTGTTTTTCTCACTGAAGACTGTCTGGATAAATATGCTTCCTAGCCATGAATGTCTCTATGTGTTTGGTTTGTTTCTCACCAAACGCCAAAATTGTCTGTCTGGAGCACAGACTATTTGTCTGTAGTTGAAAAGAGCTCTCTCTCAAAAATATCCCAGACATTGCACCTGTTTGATTTCATAAATGCAAAACTGATAAAGGCTTATTTTTATTCTGGCAGTCCTCTGTTGTCCCAAAATCAATAGTGGCTTCTGTTTTAAAGCAGATGCAATATACTACTATTTAATAGTTACTTACTTTTATGCTGTTATCAAAAGTTTCACAATACTTGGTATTTTTCCTTGAGTCCCATTTCCTGGGGTGATGTGATTATGTGAGACTCTTGGGTGTCATTAAAAAAAAAATAATTTCTTGTTCTTTTAGCTGCACAAAAAAGCGTGAAAATACGACCCAAGTGCATGCTAAAGGCTTAAAAGCCAAAAGGCAAACAAAAAGAACCCAAAGTTTATTATTAAAAAAAAAAAAAAACATGTTTTTGAAAAGTGATATTCAGGATTTTTGGAAGGGCAAGACCATTTGTTTTCAACACCTGGGATTGTAAGCTCTACATATCTGTAACTGAAGTGTTACAGTGTATATATGTAGAAATATATTTTAAATTAGTAGAGAATGCCCTTTCATGTTTGTCTGTTTTCTTAGCTTCCTGTACAAGAAATCAGTTATTTCCATTTGCTTAGGGAAATGATGCAATTGCTTTGCTCTTGTAAAATTTAAAGCACCATAAATAATGCTGAGCTTTTCACTATTTGCAAACCCTTTTTAAATGATGAGATACTAAGCTGGCAAGCTATAAGTCAAAATTAGCAATTAAGTTAACTTTAATTTTTTAAGTTGCTTTAAATTCACAAGGGAAATAATTCCAGGTATTCACTAATATCCTTTCCCATATTCTTACTTTATCTGCCTTTTCAAGGCTCACAGGCTTTCTGCCTGCTATTCAGACCAAAGAGCATACATGGAAATATCATGAGAATAGCATTCTCTGAGTCCTGTGGACTACTTCAATAATAGATATTTTGGATCAAATCTGTAAGTAGTGTCTTCAAACAAATGAAGGTATGAGACTGAGAAAGCCAGAGCTACAGTTAATTCAGGATGTGATAACTTATGTTAAAAAAAAAAAAAAAAAAAGAAGCAGCGCTGTTCTTAATTTCTTTATAAAGTGCCAAAACTTCGGTTCAAATTATTTGTGGTTGAGGTTGATATCTTTATTTCAGTAATATATGAAAGTAGCCAAATATTCAGTTTCATCAGCATCTTAAAGGGCCGACTTCCCTCTTAACTTAAACCATCACGGCCATCTGCAATAAAAATCATTCTCGCTTTAGTTACCAGAACCTTTGTTGAGTTCATAGACTAAACATTTAACAGTTGTAAGCAGTCAGCAGCTTTATTACTTCTACTGCCCCTGCAGATCCATCCTGGATTCAATTTGTCTAAGTACATCAAAGTATTTTAATTTTGAAGTACCCCAAGCATTTTGGACTGTTTAAAGATTATTTGTCTTCTGAAATATTTGAATGTAAACTAAAATGAAAATTGTCTTGATTTTTTTTCCCTGTTTTAAATGACCGTCACATTTCTGTTCTGAAAAGGCCCCTGAAGCTCAAATGTATGCCCCCCCCTTTTTTTTTTTTAGTAATTCTAAGCTAGCTGGTTTCAAGTTACATGGTCAGCTTGGTTTCCTTCATTTTGAGAGTTCTCCCTGTACAGAGTTCAATGAATTACACACTTACTAATGTCATCAATTTGTCTCAACTTTTCTCAAAGTTTTTTTCTTTTTCGGTACTAGACAGCAAATAAATATGTGGTCAATTGATCGATCAGGCTAAGATAACACATAGTTAGTCCCACATTAAAAATGACATGAATGTCTGAACTGGTTAAACAGTATTCAGCATGCACAAAACCAGGTGAAATATGGGTAACTGGCTTGTGGAGGCAGTCACATAGTCATTTTGTTTGAAAATAAATTCATTATGGTGAAATAACTGAAAAATTGTGTAACTGAATAATTGCCAGCATGATAATAATGCACTAACACTTTCAGCTGTTTTTTAAACTTAAGAACTGATGTTAAATACATGTATATGCATAACTAAAGTTTACTTTGGTCATTTCATATATTATTAAATCAAAGACCGGAAAGGTTTCCTGATACCAGCTTAATCCATTCAAAACTCTTGTGAAGTCATGAAACTCTCATGAAACAAACATATTTTCACAGTCATGTGCATGAACTGGATATTATAAATACACACACATTCAATCTAATTATAAAATCATAAGACTGAAAAGACCTCATGAGGTCACCTCAGTCCATTCCCCAAGCCCAGGACAGAATCAAGTGCAGCTGTACCATTCCTACCAGATGTTCATCAAAATGCTCCTTAAAGAGATGTTGGCAGCATCAGAACCCTCACCAGCCAGGCTGTCCCAGAGAGTCCCTATCTCTAACTTTTGAAAGTTTTTCCTCCTAATATGAATCCTCCTGTTATCTTCAGTGCTTTTCATTATCAACATACAGAACAAGTCACAAACTTCCTTTTTGCAATATCTGTTTGTGTACTTGAAGACTGCTCTTACATCAGCCTTCAACCCTCTCTTCTTTATTACAAGTCCCCCGGTTGTCCAATCAGTCTTTGTAGATCATGTTTTATAGCACTTTAATCTACCTCACTGCTCTCTGGACCTCTTCTTTGCTGGACTCCTTCCACCTGGTCCAAATTACTCTTGAACGTAGCAGCCAGAGTTGAGGCACAAGTGGAGGGAACACAGCTATGTTTGCGGACTGCACAAGCTTGCTTCTCCTTGCCAGTACAAAAGTTTGCCTTTTTTACAACATCATGACTGTACTGATACCATGATTCACATCAGCCATGGAGACCAGCTTTGAATCTTCAGAAAAACAGTAACATTATAGGAGCTTTAACACAAGGTTTATTATTTCTAAATAAATTTCAAAACGCGTCAACACTGCAGAACGCTGAAGAATTCAGAGGATTCTAACAAAGGTCTGTAAATTATTCCATGAAGTAGCTGAGTGCTTGTCAATAATTTTAGGAAATTCTTAAACCATGTAGAGGTACAAAAATTGGAAGATGGAGATGGGTATGGTTGTGCTTTCATTAAGAATGTAAACAAATTATAGTTATCTACCCTTTTTCCTATGCATATGTCTCAACAACACTACATTGCATAGGCAGCCACCTAAGAACCATTCCCCAGCACCTCTGAAGCATGACAAAAGATGATTAATAAATAATAAGGTGGTTTTCAATTGAAAGCCACAGACTTCAGATGTCTTTTCTCTTTGGCTTAAAATGGACACCTCAGCAGACCATATGGATAATATATTGCAGCCTACAGGGCTTTAAACAACTGGAAATATCAAAATATATCTGTCCTGATTAGAGACAAAGAACCTGATTTATCAGAAAAATCCACCCTGCTTCAGCAGTCAGGATGGCCACAAGCCTTGTAAACTTGTTTTGCCTGTCTTAGAACAAAAAGTTCTGTAATCACAAAATCTCATTTGTGTGGTTTTTGTTTTTTTTTTTAAGAAAAGGACAAGCTATTCAAAAGTATTAGTAAATAACCCCTTCCAGGCTAGCAACCTATATGTCTACATACAGCTTCAGCCCCACAGCATTAGTTACCACAGAATTGCAGATTTGTGAGAAGAAAAAGGAGGCAGAATAGGTTAAAAGATGCTTAAATATAGTCATTTTTATAACTTGGGCACTATACTCCCACTTTAAAACTGCCAATGAACCACTTGGAATCTTCTTTTGCTTGCTATCCTCTTTAAGACCTCTATGAATAGCAGAGAAAACAGCTCTACTGTAATAAAACCAGGGTTTTGTTTTCCTTCTTTAAAATTGCGGCATTGGGTAAAATAAAGGTCATTGCAACAACCTTTGAAAGAACAAAAAGAGTAATTTTCCCCCTTTTGCTTTTTTTACTGGTTTTCAATGCAATGTGAAAAATCATTTTTAAGTTTGCCCATCTGTTTTACATAAAACCTTAGCTGACCTTACACAAAGTGAAACAAATGCACAAAAAGCTTTGCTTTTGGGTTCTTGCCAGAGAGACAGAGCAAGAAAGAAAAGAATACATAAAGTTCGATCCTGCACTGGTGTAAATTAGCCTAGCTCCAGCGGGGACTTAGGTTGATTTATACCAGCAGAGGCTGTGACTTGTATTTCTCATAAAAGCCAGACCAGTTGTTAGACCCAGTCCTGCTACCATTGAAGTCAACTGAAGTTTCGCTGTTTGTTTTGGTGAGGGAGCCGTGTTTGCTACAGATGAAGGAACAGTACGTACCTGTATATTCAGCATGCATTACTAGGCAAATTGAGGAACTGGATTGCAGTGTAAGTAACTCTTGGAGATTTGTGGACTTGCAGGTGTAAAATATACTTTCAGCTGTGCCTTGGCTTGGTACTATTTGTGTATAAGGGTGGGCTCAAGCCTTGTCTAACCAAGGAAATCATTTGACATCTGAATTCAAGCAAAGAGATTCTTAACACACACACAGGTTCAGCTCATGTCCTACTGCTTTCTCCTGTTAGCCTAACCTCTCCTGTGCAGCGTTACGTCAATTAAAAGGTGCTGGGAAAAGGAGGCTGTGCCATGTGAGGGGATAAGTGAGGCGTGTGGAATCAGAGCACACGGAGAGAAAATATCATCCTTCAATCCACACGCGTCTCACACTGCTCTTCAGTAAAATTTCTATCAATATGRCTGAGGGGTGAAATATGCCCATTATATCAACACTCCAATCTAATATGATTAATGAGTATAAAGTAAGGTTCAAGCTTTTAATTAAAAAAGCAATCATAAGTTACTGAACAGTGAAGGTCCAGCTAAGTTTCTCAGAAGTAGGTTATTTAATAGAATGAGATGCCCCCAAAGAGGCAGTGGGCCAAATATCTCTCCTGACTTATATTTTGTAGAGAGCTAGTGACTTTGATCTATAACAGAAAGCAGAATTTTTATATATATATATATACACACACACACGTATATGTGTATTACACTGAGCATATATGGTGATGCCTCCATTTAGAAGTTGCCTAAACTATCAAAGTTTTTCAGTYGATTAATTTGCCATACTTAAACTTCTCAGAATGAAAATTCCTCTCTGCAGCATATCTGCCAGTTTAATTCTTCTGTGTGCCAAAAAATACTTCAAGGAATGTTATTTTGATATGGTCAAGCAAAGACTTTAGGAAGGGCTCTCTACAAAATATACACTTTTAAGCAAAGAGTCAAAATTTKTGTAGAAAGCAGTTGTCATGTATTTATCAGCAATCTGCTTCTTTTCTGTTTTATGAAAACTGTCCAAATTTGACCATGTCATGGGTGTCAGTTCACCCATGTCCAATAAAGACTTGAMAGAGGTTGATGTATTCTGTAATATTATCACTTTATATTTCAATTAACTTAAAATGAGATTTACAGTATAGTCTATTCCCTAAGTTTTATTCTGGCCTCTGAACAGAGAAAAATGTCTATCTTTGCAACAATGATTGAATATTTGCAATGAAAAGCTTATTCTTTTCTGAAAGAAAATAAATATCTGACATTATCCTCATTTGTAAATGCAGTTAATATGCAATAAGGCACACAAATACAGCAGGTAAGAAGTGCTGTCCTTGAAATCAATATTCCATCAGATACCATTTCTTGTTGACTACGACTGATACCAACTGCTCTCAAGAAAGGTGAGGAAAAAACCCCAGCAATAATTGTGGTGTAATCTGCCTGCTGTGAAAGCACTAGATTTGGGCAGTTGATAATTTCCTTCTCCATCAAGCATGAGTTTTTATGTTCTTATCCACTTCCATTCTGTCTAGATTGGTCAATCTACATTGGTCATTAAAAGGGAAAACAGCTGACATCTAATGCTTTTCACTTAGTTTATTTAGAAAGGTAAGATCTGGCTGAAAATGAATCTCAAAACTGAATACTTTGTCCTGATTAAAGTGTTGGGTTTCTTTCTCCTTTGTAATAATGCTACTATGTAAAATGGAGCAGAGGCACCAATTTCCATATTCAAAGTAGTGAAGGTATCAGAAAGCAGTGGGCTGGAGGAAGGAAGAAGTCACAGCAAGAGCAACAGGCAAAATCACTTCTTTCCATTTAGGACAATTTTTCGTATATCAACACACTTTTCCAGAGAGCTTTCCGTAAAGCAAAATAATTTTCCAGCTAGAAGAAGTCATATAAGGTAGAAGGAATGAATATCAAGAGAAAATGCAATGGTTTTGTCACCTGCTGGACTGCGTGAGCTTTTTCTGACCATTTTACCTTTGCTCATCTCCTTCAATGAAAGGTTTTTGGTACTCTTAGCAAAAGCAATAAAAAATTGAGCTAAGAAAGGATTTTAGAACCACAGAGCCGTCAGCCTGTCTTTCTGTTGTACCTCAGGCTGCTGATGGTAACCCAGGGAGCTGTGGCTTCTTCAGACACGTTTAATGCCCGATGTCAGCAGGCTTCCAAAGCTATTACATCTTCTCCCCCAAGGTAGAGGAAGAGTCTGTAATAGCTACCTGTAACAGCATTTCAGTGGGCTGGCAATTAGTAAATAGGCCAGCCAGAGGTGGCTGTTTCTCAAAAATACAGGATGTTACGGAGTAGCTGATGTCAGCTGCTGCCCCGCTGTGGGGCAAGGATTGTTGTCTCCTGTTAAATTTGTACCTYGGTAGGAGCTGGGAGCTATGGCTTCATACAGCGTTTCGTGAGCTATACAGCTCCGGACCAGAATATACCCTTTGRAACTATTTCTGCTAGGCCTGTTTGGCAGACTGCCAAGCCATACTCCTCTGGGTGTCTGTCTGAAATCTTTCTGAGTGTCTTTTGCAATTCTACTGCAGCAGCTTGTCCCAAATTTTCCTGTTTTGCTCCAGACCAGTTTTTTTTTTTGTTTGGTGAGAGAAGAGACAAAAACATTAAAGCTAATAGTTCTGGCACTGCACTCTAACAGCCTTTAAGCATTTGATAGTATTTATCTTAAGCCATTCTTTTCTCTCCATCTGTTTTTTTCCAGAAAAATAATAAATAACCAGACCAGTAAATTGTATTCCTAAAATATTATGGAGGACCTCCAGGTCTATTAAAGGTTCAGTTATGGCACTTCAGGAAATACCATTTGGAGGATGTTTATTCCCCTCTTGACCCAGCTCAGCTCTCTGCTAGGGGGCATTTAACTGACCTTTTTGAAAACATTTTTGTATTCTACTCTTTTTTTTTTTTCCTGCAAAAAGGGACAGATCTAAGTGAAAAAAAGAATTTTCCCATTTTAGTTAAATGATGCACAAGCTGCTCCAACCCTGGAAAGATCAAGGGAAACACTGTACCCAGGGACAACTGGTTCAGTTCCTACTCTAGCTCCCACCACCTCCTCACCTTGTTTCTTCCTTGCTCCCAAGTTACTAATAGGCTACAACAACAACAATATAGTACTATTGCACATGCAATCTTAGCTTTTCCACCTGTGGTCCTTGATACTGAGAGGACTGGTGGGTAAAGTTCTWCCTATTTCCTACTCCTTCCTTATTAGCCAGCTCTAGAAAATAATAAAACACTCTTTCTTTAATACACCGTTATCAGACTACCTCTAGACTATGTTAGTAGGGTTCATATTCCAAGGTGAGGGTATAGTCCAAGTTTAAGCTCGCCCTGGATGACTTTCTCTTTTGTTGACTATGGGTTATGTTACATTGTYGGTTTCATTATTTCTGTCCTACCTGTTCTGGTCAATTGACTTTGCTAAATCACAATTGAATTTGGCCATAAATATTTTAGCGACTGGGTTCTTAAGGAAACAGTGTTCCAAATGTGAAGGACTTGTAGCAGGTATCAAAACAAAGACACATTTCAGCCAAATGGCCAGTATCACACTAATTCAGATGAAGTTACACTGAACAGAAATTTTCTGTCACTGAACAGAAACWTTACCTAGTGACAGATATTTCTTATCAATTCACAGGTTAAGATATTTCTAGAATCCACTCATTCATTGATTGAATTTGAGTGAATCTGAGAAAAGTTTTTATGAGTCTTTTGCCTACAGAGAAAAATAATTAATGGAAACACAGKTTTTTTTGTTTGTTTGTTTGTTTTTGTCTTTATTGCTGATGGAGAGCTGAGAATTCTCCTGGAGTAAATTTATTATTTCACAACAGCAGGAATTAGGACTTTCCTGTACTAGAAAATTACACTGAGGTAGAACATAACCTTGAAGCAATATATACAGAAGATTCTCCTGATAGGATTAACACAGAGAGAGTGAGAGAATTGGACTTGGCCATGGAATAATTGCATGATTGTTGAAAAACTCTGGTCTTTCCATGGACTCCAGGACATCTGTAGTCGCTCAGAGTTGGGATCCTGAATCCTTTAGAATAGCCCACCTCAACTCACTGCCTTCTCCCTTCCTGTGGAATGAAAATACTAATGGTCCCTTTCTCTTGCCTTTATTTTTATTTTTTTCTTTGCCTGTTGATACTGTGCAATCTTCAGGGAAGGGCCTGTTTTGTATTTGATGTTTGAACAGTTCATGTCCCCAAAYAGCCCTGATCTCAGCTACAGAATTTAGGTCTGCTGGAATACAGACAATAAAGACCTGATTGTTGAAGCATGCAGAGGAGTTGAATCCCCATGGTCTCTACAGGTGTCCCTAAGAGRCAGATGAATCTGACTAAAGAAAACAGGAAAAAAAAGAAAGCAAGTGTAAATGAAAGAAATTTCTGTTTGTTTTGCTGAGATTTGCTTAAATTGTGAGTTGCAGTGCTTTGAAAGCATGCTGAGATGGAGCAAGGTGCTATTTTTTAAGTGCTGTAGGGCATTCTTCCAATCATTTGAGGAGAAAGCACTACATATTCTAAAAAATATTGTATCCATTCTTGTAATGCAGGTTCATTAGGCATTAGATTGATTTATTGTATTGTTTCCTTTATAAATTATTTTCATTATGTTTTATCACAGTACATGACTACTGCCCTGGGGGAATATGCAGGAATGAACTGAATGGCAAGCGTAATAGACTGCTTTAATTAAAATAGTGTAATGCATATTTCAGTGCTATTAACAAAAACAAAATTGATTTTGTTTTCTGGGTAATTGAATATATTAAAGCCCAGGTGCTTTGCTTTTATTGTTTAACCCTCTGATTTCAGCTTCATTTGGTGTTTTACAGCARGAAATTCATTTATTACCAAGCATTTTAGAGGGAGAATTTTCTTCTCTGCTAGTGACATTTTCTTCTTCCTTCCTTCCCCCACTTCCAGTCTCCTAGTGCATGCRTATGCCACTGCTGAGGAATAGGAACACATAAACAGGAATTTCAATAATGAAAAATCCTTGATGCTTTCCAGTGGCTTCAAGTGAGCTCTAGACAGTGGGGACACTGATCTATGGTAAAGGAAAGCCCATTATTCCTGTGAACTTTTTAACCTGATGTTCTGTGGAGACAGCAGTAGTCAGCCACCATAATTCCATTAGTTAATGAACACTTCAGGAATTTGTCCATCATAAGAAAGACCCTTTAAAATTACAGTCAATCAATGACACCTACTCTTTTAAGTGGCTTCCTTTTCTCCTCTTTCTTTTGATTTATGTCAGCTATGAGTCTTTTTTTTTCCTTTAGTCCTCCAGATCTCCAAAGTTTACCTTTTATCAAAAAGATGCATTATGCTAGTGACATGACAGACACACAGGCAAATCAGGTTAATGATTTCTGAGCAGGGCAGCCAAATGAAACCAAGCTTGAAAATGAACAGTGTCAAGAATCTGGGCTATAGGATCCATCTGTCCATGAAAAAAACCATTTTGACTAACAGTTGTCATCTGTCATGCCCTAAATATGAGAGCTTCCTTCACTTTTCCCTGTAGAGTTTTCACTGGAAGCTAATGTATATATTGTACAGAGTGGGGTGCTTCTGGTTCAACTATTGGGAGTCCCTGTTTTTTTATCACTTGTTAGCATGGCATATTGTATTTCATATAACTGGGTTTTAGGTATCCAAGCCATGCGTGTCCCTTACTCCCACCCTTTCTTTCTATCTCAAGGAGAGGTGCTCCTGTCCTCAGCTGTCTTGCTGATGCAGTCACATCAGGTAGTTGCAGCTTGTTTAAGGAAAAGTGGGAAGTYTACATAGCCATGCCTTTTCTAGTCACCACAAAGCCAATTGCAGAAAGGTCCTGGGAAGGGRAGGAAGTCTGCAGGAGCGACCTAACACTATACCCTGGGAGGATCCCTGAGGAATAGTCACTGCTTGTTGCAGACCAAGGCATCAGGATTCAAAACCAAGGAGGAGAAATATTCTCCTTCTCTGCAGCACTCATCACATCTGGGGCCTGGAGGGTATTCCTTAAAGCAGAAGTGCAGTGGATATGGAAGATCTTATTTCCCAGCTTATTGGGGGAAAAACTGTGGTTGTCCAAGTAAATAATAAAATTTCCATTGACAGTGACAGGAGGTAGTTCACTGTTTTATAAAGCCTGCCCTATTTCCCAGACATGTGCAGCTTGCTAAAAGTGAATGGAATTATAAAATGAAGAAATTGTAATAGTAATTTTAGTTTGGTGGTTTTTTTCGAAAGAAAAATGAGTAYTCCAACCTAAGTGGAGCAACATGAAGTATGGCAGTGTCTGTCTGGGATACGTCAAATTTAAGAATAAATCAAATGGCTGAGCAAAAAAAAAAAAGTCAAAAATCCCAAAATGAGAGAAAAGCCAGGCTGC
Organism: Apteryx rowi; assembly: GCF_003343035.1. Taxonomy (NCBI): domain Eukaryota; kingdom Metazoa; phylum Chordata; class Aves; order Apterygiformes; family Apterygidae; genus Apteryx; species Apteryx rowi. Next base: position 2,158,812 of record NW_020450085.1, on the reverse strand, counting down.
ACAAAAGCTGAAAAGCTGTTACTTCAGACCCATCCAGTTATTCTGAGGGCACTCAGACAACACTAATCAATATGGTACTCTGAAGACATTATGTATAAATCCTATGCCCCTTAAAATAAAATATGGGTATCTTCTTTTCCCTGTCAAAGATCTTCTGTTCAAACTCATTTACTCAACAAAAGCCTTTTGAAAATGATTGTTCTGCTTTTATAACAGAACAGGAGGCCATAATTAAACTGGTGAGTCATCAGCCCACTGGGTTTCATAGGAAATCCCTTATTGCTTTAAAGCACCTGCTGTAGCTCTTTGACTCATTTCCCATAGAAGACTTGCAGATACAGATTGATTCCAAATAGTTCCCATAAAAGAATAGATCACTGAACTGGTTTTACATAAATTTCAGTCTTTATAGTTTCTGTCCCTATGAAATTAATGAGATCTGGCTGAATCCCCAGCTACTTCTGGGTTGTGATTTATAAAGCATAAGTCTAGATTCAGATTTTTTTGAAAATGATTTCCCATATTTTGCTGTTATTAGCTCACTTTTTTTATACTGCATCTCTCCATGTTTCTTCCCCTTGGAACTGGTCACCTTTAATCACTTGTAAGATGTGTTTAAGGGAATATGCTGAACTCTATTTAACTGTAGCATGACAGAATGACATGCTGACTTATTTTTCTATTTGGATAAATGAATATTAACTATTCAACTTCCTGATATTAAACTTAATCAGTACATAAAAAAAAATTTAAAACATAAAACTTTGATACCAGCACTTGATAGACAATAGATATCAGCATTAGATAAACATTAATTATTGCTTGCTCAGTTGCTGTATAAAATTTTTAGAGAARAAGATTTGTGAGGACCCAGAGAAATCACAGCAACTCATTCAAAATTGGTCAACAATTTACAACATAAAAAATAATATATTTTGAATTATGCCCAAATATTCAAAATATGTCAGCAGTTTTATAAACCATTTCCAGTGCTACTTTAAAAAAAATAGTGGTTAAATAATCCTAAACAATTTGCAATATTTTAAATATAATAAAAAATGTTTTAGCATGATTAAAATGGTATTTTCATGTTTTGGGGTTCAAACAAGATTTATTTACCATTTCAGAAACTGGTTCAAAGAATATTATAGCATATTTCAGGATGAAGAAAGTTTATGTTTGATAGAAGAAATAGGACTTCATTTTCAAACACAATTTGTATCCTCATTTAGATTTCAGCATTTATGTTCAATACAAATATTCTGTAATAGAAGTAGAATGCCCAAATTTTAAAGCAATTGCTTAGAAAATATGTGAATTGTACTGACTGTGCAGAAAGATGCAAGTAAAAAATAGGAATCAAAAGAGATACATGGAAAAAGGTAAGTTTAAAATTAATAAAATCTAAAACATGAGTAACTGCCAGTGATAATGCACTGTATTCACAAAATGCAAGCTTAAAGAAATTCACTTTATAATTAGAGTTTAAAGCCTTACAGCAGTTCAGAAATAAAATAGGATTTTTTTTTTTTTAAGGAAAAACAGAAAAGAGTTTCACTCAATGAGCTGGTCTGGGAGCTAAACTTTTGTACTTCTTTTTAAGCAACCCATGTTTGAAGAACACAAAACATAATTCAATTTGTTCAGAAACACACTCAAACCTTTGTGGTCAAGTCTTCACCTAAGTTAGAGAACATTTCCATTGAAATCAATCTATCTTCCCTTAAAAGCTTTCTTTTCTCATTGACCCAACCCTGGTGTATTCTATGAGAAAAAAAAAATCCTCAGATGTCTCTCTCTGGTGTGCTCTATGAACAATTGCTACAAGGAAAAAAATGAAGCAAGTATACTAAGCATATATATTAGAAGGCTTACAAGTTCTACCACCACTGAAAAGGAATTAAAATTTGCTCAGAAGAAGTAGCTAACCATTGACATTACATTTCACCAGAAATGGACTTGAGTCATATAACAAAACTGTCTAGACCTTAGACTTACCCTAGGCTTGTTTGTTTGAAATGTTATRCACTTGTCATTTACCTTTTGCTTGTGTCTCTTAGGTGTCAATCTTCCAAAACATTGTTCATTTGCTAAGTTCATGCAGACTAATCCTGCTGAAGCCATACAGCCACAAAGGAAGGATTCGGACAGTGGCCAATACGCACTGTGTGCTATTAGATATGTGTTGAAATTGTTGCAGCCTCCTTAGATTGTAAACTCACCAGGATTCAGATTACTTTTTTTTTTTTTTTTAACTTGCATTTGCACAGACTTTGCAGTGCCCAGCACAATGGACACCAGCCCTACTGGAGTCTTCAACAGTTATTATGGTATGTTATGTTTTCATTATAAAGACCTGTAATCAAAAGTTAATAAGGTGACCATTAAAATTTCCTCTACTAGATGAGACACAATATTTTCTACTGTTCTGTCCCATTACTGAACACATACAGATTGGCCTGCCTTTCCTTCTATCCTTCAAAAACCAGCCAGCCTTGCTTCTCTCAAGGCAAAAGGAAATGGCAAACAGAAACTATCTACTGCTCTCAGACAAGCATTTTCCATAAATAGTGTCTGCATCATCTGAGTTCAGCTATTTCTGTCTGCTAATAAGCTGTGCATACTGACTTTTTCATACATAGCTTCTCTGAAGTCAAATCTATTCCATCTAAATATGATTTTGTAAGTTTGCTTTTAAGGAGTAATTCTGTCTCTGAACCAAGACAGGAACTGATCTTGCAGTATATTCAAGTGTAACTTCTGTGAAAGCCAAGGAGATTTTTGTGTATCGAATGCACACAGAACTGAAAAACAATCATACTAAACCATCTTTCAGAGAACTGAATGGAAAATACTGATTTTTTTATTATCCTTTCCAGTCAGTCAAGGATAAAAACCCCTTGCCTCCCTCCTCCCTCTGTTTTTCAAAGAGAGTGAATTCCTGTCTTCTTTATACCAATATGGATTAGGACCTTACTGAAATTGTAGTATTAAATTCAATGTTAGATTTAACCGTGATATTGGCAACCCAGTGAACTTCTGGTCCTCAGTGTAGTGGTCCTTATGAAGGAAATYAGGCTACAGCTAGAGCCTACAACCTTATGGTACACTTCACTAGTAAGCTTGACTCGAAATCTTAGAATATGAGTCTAGAAAAGGCTTTGAGGGATCATCTAGTTCATCTCTAGGCTAAAGTCAGGATAACTAACAGTATTGTTTCTGACATATTTGCCTAACCTCTTAGAATATTCCAGTGATGGTTGTCCCACAACCCTTTTAGTCTACTCCAGTGACTAAATAGCCTTTCAGATGAAACATTTTCCCAGACTAGCCTGTATCTGCTGTGCTGTAGTTTGCAATATWACTTTTTTATCCCATTCCTAGAATGGAGAATAACATATACTAACTTCTCCACTGAAGCAAAGTGCTATGTATGTGACCTGTTATGACTGCCTCTTCCTTTAGACCAGCCCCAAACTTTCAGTCTTTCATTTGATCATGGTTTTGCTTTGCTTTGAAATTTTTCTAGTGCCTTCACATTTCCTCTTAATCTTTCCACAAGATATCTTGTGCTTGCTGCCCAGAAATCAGAATCAATCCAGAAATACTACAGGACAGAGRTTTTATCATGACACCTTTACAACCATCCGTTTGATGTCTGGAAATATTTTAAAACAAAAGATACAAAGACAAATGAAGATTAAAAGTAATAGGAAATAAAATCCTTTATCCCCCTCTCCCTCAAACAATTCAAAGTACATTCACTTATAATTTGGGGTGAAAAGTCATTCCGATTATTTTTGAATCCCTTTATCCCTGCTTTTATGTTTTCCATTATTGCTGTGAGACTTTTACCCCTATTTCAGGGTTTTTTGTCAAGTAAAAAAGCCTGCACCAGTGTAAAGCAGCCCTAAAGGCCCAGGTAAAACCAGGACACAAAAACATTTTGTGGAAAGAAAATGGGAGACAGCCATCTGGCACAGGTTTTGTATTCGTGCCAGGAACTGTGAGAGATTCAGGGCTACTTTCTGAATTGTCAGAATGGTGATGTGACAAATACTCCCCTGAAGGCCAGAAGCAGACAGAGAAGAAAGGATATTTAAATCTGTCCACTCTTCATTATCTTGGCTATTAGATCTTTCATTGCTTTGAAGAAACAGCCTAAAAATTCAGTCAAGATATTCTAATATGTAGGCAAAAAAATGAAATGATCCAGCCTTAGGAGTGTGAATCATAAGGCTGATTCCTAATCCAGTCTAGATCTTCATAGGGAAATACAGCACTAATTTAGCTAGTATTTAGTTGATTAAGCTATACTCTTAGTAGCCTAAGGTACAGAAAAAAWAATGTTCATACATTTATAATAATGTTCTCTCTTTTATCTGATGCTGCTCACACAATAAGCAAATTGAAATCTTTAATAAAAAAGAAAAGGAAATTAGCTGCCCTAACATATTTTCTAAAAGAAGCATATTTTATTTGGTTTTGGTACCTTGTATATATTTTTTGCAGTGTGGTGGAACAAAGAAACTACTSCACAATTGAAGAAAAAGCAGCAGATATTTAAAAATGGAAAGGTATGTCTTAGAAATGTATTATCTAGAGGTTTAGAAAATGGATTCAATTTAAATGAAATGACAGAAAGCAAATCCATCAACATATCTGCGCTCTAGTGCTTCTCTGAATCATGAAACTCCCAAGCTATAAAGAAAAGTTACAAATGAGACACAAAGAAGGGGAAAAAATCAAACAATTCTTCAGAGACGCAAATTCAAATTTTACTTTTTGATAAAATATGATKCATTGCAAGCAAATTACTACCCATCATAATAAATCATGATTATCTGTATTGTAGCCAATCATAGGGAAGTAGCTCAGGGAAAGAGAATTCAGTTGTGCTTCAGATTACACCCACTCCTTCTGCATTTAATGTACAAATATGTGAAAACAATTACACACTAATAACTTATAAAATATTATATTGAACCCAATAATACRTAATCCAAAATAAGATATCAGACCTATGAAGGACTTTGATGAACTGGTAAATACCTCTAGCTATAGCTAATGCCTATTTATCTGTGAGCCTAACATGATGTGATATGATTCCTAAGAGCACTTGCTCTGTTGTATCAGTTTTCTGGGATTGACCTTCAGTACCTTAACATGGCATCACTCTAAACAGAGTTGAAGGCATGTGAAGAGAGGCTGCCTATATGAATTACAGAAAAAGAATATATTTTACAAGTATGAGACTTCTCGCTGTAAATTTGTCTCATGTTTTTGTACCAGATTCTTAAAAATGAATATACATAATGTAAAACACAAACTTAATAGAAATGACATTAAACCAGAGGGAGGCTCTTTCTAACTATATTTTCCTTCACTGATGTCTTTGGATGCTCAGGGCTGGCCGCTTTCCTGTAGCGTATTCCCTAGCAGTTATTTAATTACATTGYTTGCAAAGTCTTTGGTGAGCACGAACAGATGCTTCATGTTTATAGGATTGCACTGGGTTAAAAAAAAGCACTGCCTATCAGAGGTAGGACAGAAAAACTATTTGAGAAGCCTATGTCTTTGGAGGAAAGTATTAACAGATCAGCATAGACAGATTTTATATTCCTCAATGTATTTACAAAATGCGTTGGCTGCATTAGGATCTGACATATTCATTTTTTAGATAATGTTCTTGTAAGGGACATGGGGTTGCGTGTACTAAAATTTCTACATTACCTTCAAAGATTAGATATAGGTGCTAGACATTCTTATCTTCAATCAAAAAAAAAGAGAGTTCTGGAAAGGGAGGGAGGCTCCGGGAGAAGGGATAGCTTTCTGCCCTAATCTGAATTCATTCTCTTAAGATTTCCCCAGTGCCCTCCTAAATAAGCAAACTGCTAGCATGATTACACTTGTGTTACAAAAGGCAAGAGGCAAAAACACAGTGAAAGGCAAAGTGTGTGCCGCATAACAGCCAAGGAAATAGCAGCTAGCAGATCTGGGTGGCAAACAGCAATTGTAGAGACATGAAGTGAGGCATCTACCTGGAAAATAAAGTCCAGTCCACTATAACTTCTCAATCCTGTTTACAAAAGAGAGACAACAGAGCTGCGTTGGCAAAGGATGCTTCAGAGCAGAAACTGCTGTCGTCTCTCTGTATGTCCATGTGCCTGCCACTCCCCAGAGGACACACAGCTTGCATTCATTTCTCAGAAATATCTTTGCTAGCTTTTCCAGAGACATTTCTCCCCTGCCTCTTTTTCCATCTACTCATACGGCAGAATGTTTGATCTTTTAAACTGTAATGATTTCCCATGTATATTTTGGAAGCGAAAACGTCAAGTCTGTTTTTTTATACATGTTTTAACCTCAACCAATAGCTACTGTAAAATTAATAGACTATCACCAGCATAACATGGATTAATAGAATAACTACTTAGGACATGTGAAAGAAAAGAGCATCAGGATGGTAAAAAAGCTTCAGAAAAGATTTACAGTTTAGTCAAGTCAGCTATGTGCTGCTGAGACATCTGACAGATTCTACATCCACTACGACTGGTGAGGTGAACTAGAGAATGAACAAAGCATTAATTTAATAATAAAACATTAATAAGATGTATGACAATTTATTACACTGCTAACATTTAATGACTAGTTAAATAATTAAACAATGATTTAATATGATAAGCATTTTTCATATACATATATATATATAAATCAAGTAAGACATATCTATTGCATATCTATCACTTTTAATACTTGTGTGATATAGTCCTTTTCAGTAATGCATATATACCATCTTAATCTATTGAAAGTCAATCCCAGAAAACTGATACACATATTAGTATTTCTTGTGAAGTCCACAAACTGTTTGTATTATTGGAATATAGCCAGTACTGAAGTATAGAAGACAAAGACTTCAAGAAGCCACCACTAGTGAAATGATCAGTCTTTACAGAATAGATTTGGGCCACCAGCCTGGAAACACATTAGTGTGAGCTTAAATTCAAGCTTGTTCATTGCCTAATTTAAATCAACGTATTATAGAAATGCCTGTATTTGTAGGATCACAATCCTAACTTCTTTTTTTTACAAATACAGAAAATATACTTTGCCTGAGTAAAGTATAATGATTGATTAAAAAAAAAAGTGTAATTGTCTTCTGTGCTAGTATGAAAGTGCAAGCTTATTACCAAAAAATGGAGCTTACCCTTTGCCCTATCAGTACATGCCATGCCTCATTGTTCAATTAGAGAGGGATAGTTTCCTCTATCATCTCACTGCTATTACTACAGGGTAGACAAGAATAACATAGTCTTCCTCACAGCTCAGATGATTAAGTRTCCTCGAATAGCAACGTTCTACATGGGTAGAAGTGAGCTTACCAGGACTGGGCTTTTAAGAAATGGATTTTTGTCTTCTGGAACAAATTTGTGTTGAATTCTTCTTCAGAGCATAATGAAAATCATTTTGGTATCATTTGAACTCACTTGCACATACTTCCAGACACAGGATGCTTCTGAAGTATTTGAACAATTTTGGAGGTGACGGCATATATTATATAACAAGTTCAGCTATCTTTGAGGGGCAGAGGTCTATATATGTCTCTCTGACACTTTTGAGAAGTTGTTCCACATAAGGCACAAATTAATAGACATCTCAGATCTGCATCAAGCACAAGGACTGCAGTTCTGGCTTAACTTTACACAGGCCATGCGGCTGGATGAGAGTTCCTCTGTTTTCCCCACTTCTGTATGCATTTGAAAATAAGTCCTCAATATTGCCCAGAATGGTGTGGAAATAGGTAGCTTTCACCTCTATATCCCTTAAATATTGAAGATTCAGCTTTCAGTTTCTTGCTTTAATGACAACTAAATTCCCTACAAGTTTATTGTAATATTGTAAGCAGAATATTCATTCTGAGTTGTGAAATAACTGAATCATTGTGTGCAATGGTAGAGAAAAAGATCTAAAATATATTCCAAGCACATAAATGCAATTAGGGATGCAGACTGGCCTAGAGCAACAAGCTCAGCAAGAAACAAAATGAATCAACTTTAGACAAGTTTCACTAAGGGCTTTCTGATATTCAGACTTAAGCAGTTCTGCTCTTCAAGTCAGATGATGTAAGAAGTAGGTCATAGCACCAATTTGCCATCTCATCCTGGCAAATCTCTGTCTTCTGGTCTCATGTTACTCCCATGTCCAAATATGTTGGCCAAGTTGTCTCTCATTGCTCCAAATCAAAAAAAAAATGGGGCGAATTAATGATCATGGAACAGGTATGAATGTAGCACATTCATCTTGCAGGAATAAACAGTTTCTGTTACTTGATAGAAGTAGCCATGTCGTAAACTGCTGTCTGTGTGCTACAGTAAAACCAGAGTGATTTGCACCAGAGGAGGATTCAGGCCTCTGCTTGTATGTATACCTCCTGCTGCTGTGACTAGGCTGCGCTGGTGCGCAGACTCAAGCACTGCTGAAAGACAAACAAGAGGAGAGATTACACTTTTAGTGTGTAAATTAAAAGTGGAAGGAAACAGCAGCTTTTTTTCATTAATGCTTGCCATTTTGTGGCATGCAGATTCCATTTCAGGATAAAGGGCACCTTTGGGCATAAAAACCTGAATGAACCAGGTCATCCATCTAGCCGATCTTTCTAGATATTCTGCTGTCAACAAGCATAAGGTACCCGAATGAGAACAATCCGAATGAGAAGGGATGAAAGTTACATCTTTACCACTTCAGAAAAATATGCATGGTTGGACAGACATCACAAACTGAAACCTTTAAATCCAATTTAACAATGCATTTCAATAAGTGGTGATGCAGGAACATATGGAATATACTGAGTTTGCAAAGTTGATGCAGGAAAGTATAGATGGCTATTATCGCTTTAGTATCACTTCCTGCCAAGTTATCAAGTACCTACTGTGAAAAGGTATATGGAATTTTCTGGTATTAACCTTAGTGAGAACTGAGGAGAAAGAGCATTTTCCTGTAAGTGTTCAGCATGTGGGAGTCTGTATTTAATTAAAGGCACTTGACTCAGGTCTCTGTATTATACTGACTATCTTTTCTGATAAACAATCCAGAAATATTACTCATGGAAAACTGCACATGGACAGTCCCTGTCTGGCACAGGAAAGCTCCCCAGCCTTTCTCTGCTGGGGTAAGTCTGCAGTGGGATAAAGGAGGGAAGCATAAATGCGAGCACKGGCTTTCTTTATTGGTCTGAACCCCATTGGGTGACACGAGCAGTTTGTTGAAACTGGGTGCTAGGATAACACAGCCCCAAAGCCTAAACCACCTTTTCCGTTCTGATTTGTTTATGAAAGATAAGAGTGTGAGGGCTTAGGACTGAAMCATGACCCATAGTTTAACCCAGAGCTTGCTGGAATACCTAGTTTCCTTCTATGGCACTCTATAACTTCTCTTCTTAAAGCTGTTTCTTTAAGTACCTACACCCTTCCAGCGTGCTCTCACCTCTGTCTGGTAATGCTTTTCTGTCAGATATTGCTTACATTTTCTGGAATAAAAAAAAGGCATTCAAAGAAACCCGAAAGAGAATCTTGTATTCAGCAATGGCTTTGACAGGAGCAGTTTAATTCCCTATTATTTACAAGGTAATTGCTTGCTAAATGAGTCACACTACCCCAGGGTCCCTCAGGTTACTGTGCATTACTTTTATACAGTATGTATCAATTTACAAATCTAATATAAATGGCATAAATTGAAATAAAAAGTATTTTATGTGTAGCAAACCACACACGAAACTACARCTTTTCTCCTCCAAAGCCAAGGGGAAAATGTGAAGTGTGCACAAAGATTATATGACTATCTGATGATATTTCATTCTTTGAAGTTCTGAAATTCCAGTCCAGAAGAAGAACTCACCACCATTAGAAAAGAAAGCAAATGGAAACCAAGGGGACCTTGCTTCCTGTTATCAGCAGACACTGGACTTGGCTTTCAGAAATGAAAGGCCAGATACGTCATAACCTCGGATAAGAGGAGGTGTCCTTGCGCCACTCAAATTCATGATAGGCCTAGATGATGTGGAACAACCTTTAGCTTTGCAGTTATATTATGTCTTATAACCCTTTTCTCTAGCAGCCTTTCACTGATAGCAAACTCAGGTGATTACAGGTGGATCCTAAACTGAAAAATGTGGTGTTGGATCCAAAGTTTTCCGTGGGGGTCTTTGTTTAATTTTGTTAGCAATTTATTTAACAAGCTAATCCCCTCTTGGTTCCTCTCAGTAGATAAGCTCTGTTGCGAATACTTAAAATTTCTCTCTGACCTTCAAATGAGCCCTAAATGGTGAGGATAAAGGAAGTGACTACCTGTTTACAAACTGCATGTGTAAGATCTTGCCTAAAAAGACAATAAAAAAGATAATTTTATAATTTGAATTCAGAAATTCATGTCTGAATGAAATCAACAACAAATCTCCCACTGATTTCAGTAGGRTAGCATCCAAAAAATAATTGCTTACATTAAAGCTGAAGGTCCTTGTATTCCACCAGATGCCTCCCTATTCATTCTGTCACATAACATTTACGCTTATACCTTCAAAAGCATATGGTCTGAAAGGAAATAGATTCTAAATATTTTTAAGATACATATTTTAATTTCAAAACTTTTGAGCACATGTTTGATAGCTTCTGTGAAAGTGTGTGTGTGTGTTCACTTGTCAACAAAAACCTCTCTGACAAGAAGGGTTGACAACAGGAGAGAGCCTTTCTGGTTTCTTTCTGATTTCAGGGGAAGCACTTGAGACTCCTTGCGGGTACTGCTATCACCTGAGAAATTAGTTCTGTTCAGCATCACAAATTGGTGCACTGTCTTGTTGTTCACCCTAGATAAGAAGATCAAGGTGAAGCTGTTCGTGCCAAGTCTCTATTGGCAGACATGATCATGGTTGCCATGTTTGAGTGTCATTCACATCATTGTGTAGAATTTCCTCATGTATCAATCATTTTAAGAAACCTAGGATATAGCATGGTTGAATGGATTTTTCCAAGTGAAATGTAACATTTTTTGGATTGAACAGAGAGGGTCAACCTACAAGCAGTGCAAAAGGTTGCATTCATCTAAATTATTGTTTGAATGATAAAACCAATGAGAAACATTGAGACTTCCACTGACAGCCAGCAAGTATTTATAATAAACAAAYACTTGTAGTGATGTCAGGGTGGTTAAAAAGCCAAATTTCTGAAAAGATATATATGATGATTTCAATATTTACAGCTTAATTCTGAATGCTCACATATTCACTTATTTCAGTATACACCCAAGATCAGTTCAGTCTTGAAAGAGATCTTTCAGAAACACATACTCTTTGGGAAGCCTGGATCAATGACCTTCCTGTTCAAGAGAGGAGACAGGGAATTTCAAAATGCAGATAAGACATACTAAGGAGGGAGCAAGTGGCAGGTCAATGTATGACATGGTGTATGAAAAAGGACAGCATTTTAAAGAGGGGCACCAAATAACAAATACTCTCTCTGGTGATGAGGAACAGACCTTGACTTCCAAAATTCCCTCTGTGGAGTAGGATTTGGAGGAAGATGTAGGCTCGAGAGTCTTGGGAGGGCTTACTGGGAGGCATCACAAAGGTCTTGTACAAGGTCAACCCTGAAATGCTGGTATCAGAATCAGGGAAGCCTGAGGACAAGGACCACAGAGGACTCTCAGAACCAGAATACAAAGTGAAAGAGTATATGCTTTTTAATTAGATAATATTAAGAAAGCAGCCCTCAGAAGAGAAACTTTCCATACAAAATATAATTCTGTTGTGTCACAAAGAGATAAACTGAGATATTTTGAAAAATTAGTGCAGAGGGTCTGTGTCCTAAACCAGCCATCATTGATATATAAAAGTGATCACATATGTTCTGACACTGAAAAGTTCTAAGTACCCAAAGATGATTTCATTACAATCTAGCTGGGTTTGAGCCAAAGCTTTATAATAGCCCTTGCCCAGACAGATGAAATAATTTGTACCTGCACATGCAAATTCTGTTTGTATTGACTTTGGGCAGGCATCTGAGGTTTTTGCATATAAGTTTTCTGGCATCGCTCTCTCGCTGGATGAAACCTGTAGTTAGTGTGCTTTTCTAGCCCTGTAATTCCTCTAAAGGCTATTACTTAACAAATTAGAATATAACTCTCCCTTAAAGGTGTTTCAACATCACCTTTCTGTTTGGTTTGTTGTTCTAAATCCTAGGTACTCTGGGCTAAATCTGGCACTTTCTCACTGTGGAAAATTTTTTCAAAAATGTGGTTTGGTTTTGTCTTCTGAGGAAGACATCATGTACTTTGTACAGCTTCCTGGATTTTCATGTACACTTCACATTTTCTCACCAGTTAAACAAATTTTTTTATTACTTAAAGAATAAAACTAAGAAATAAAAAAGATTATGGAATAAAACCAAAACAAAACAGCAATAAAACCACTGCTCCTACTGCCTAAGGGTGGCCAGGATACCCTTTCTGAAAATTATCAAAAATCACATGCAAAAAATCACTGCCTAAATGCTGGACCTTCTTCAGGAGTACAGTTGGCCAATGTTCTCTTTAAAGTTAGTGGAGAAATAGTGGTACCTCCACAGGGCTATTCATCCCATTGGAGGTGAGTATCTCACTCCACTGATTATAGGGACAGCCTAGGAGAAGAAGGTGCCTGATAAATGTTTCTCAGTTAAGAATTCATTTTAGTTGTCTAGCATAAGCATCTAAGCCATTTGAGGTGCTGTAGGGCACCTCATCTGCCCTACTGCTACAGATCCAGATGTCTGTAGATTTTTTTGTAGGCCCTGTGTCATATCTGCCAACATCCTGCAGATATCCTTGATAACCCTAGCATGGCTCAAATGGTATTAGATACCTATGTTTAGGAAACTGATGCAGGCACTAGTTATCTAAAGTTAGGTGAGCTTAATCCTTGCTTTGGAGATCATGTTTTGAAAATTTCACCCAGAATGCCTGGGGCTGACATGAACAATTTGGTTTCACTCTCATACATCCTTAACCTGTAACTCTGCTTAGACTAACTTGCTAACTCTGCCATCCTTCCGCATGTGGGCAAACTAAGCCTGTTTGCATCTTAGCCTCACCCTGTGCAGCAGGGAGAACACATTACCTTCCATTTTCTCTCTCTCATTTGGTGTTGCCTTATTTAGATACTAATTTCTTTGGAGGTGAAGATTATCTTTTACTGCAAGTTTGTACAATATTTAATACATGAGGTTCTTACTCTTGCTTAAAATAATGGCTGTAATACTGTTAAACCTGTTAATATAAAACTGAAAAAATATATTTAAGTAACTTGAAAGGAATATAGGTAGTTTTTACTCCAGGCCGGACTTTCTTCTACATCTTGATTATGTTTCCATCAGGCAGATGAATCTAAATATTATTGATTCAGAGCTATCAAGGACCATAGGAATAATTTGACCTGCTGAGCTCAACACAATTTCCTGATTTTTCAGTATAGGCCCTTGCATTATGATCATGCTTAGTTTATGAAACCTAATTTGCAGTATAACACAAGCTTCATTAACTATTGCAACACAAGCCTGGTATTTAAGTAAATGAATTGATAATTATTTCTAATGTGCAACAAAGTGTTTACAGGAAATGTGGATTGTTTTCTATATTGTTGCTAAAATGCCATTCGAGAAATTTAGCAGGCATTAGTTTTAATTAGGAGGATATTATTCAGGACTAAAAAAATACATGAGTAATAATATTGTTCTGTCATTAATAAAATGCATAAACTTTTGCACTTGGTCTTGAACAGGCTCTTTCCTTTCAGATATGCTTTTAAGCTACAATTTGGTGCCACCTATTAATTTGATTAATAAGCCAGTATGTTGGTTTTTATTTAATTTCTCCATTTCTGCACACAATAGTCAGCTCTCTTATTCAGAAAAATGAGCTAATTTGGAAAAGTAAGAACTAATTTCAGACAAATGCTTCCACAAGATCATTTCACAGACTTGTGCATGCCCTATTTCCAATGACTTAACAATCACATTAACTTTTTGTTGGCTCTGTTGCATTGCTGGACAGGCTGATTGGGTTATATAGAGATGTTGTTCCTCTAAACTACCATCYAGCAAAGCATTTAAGCATATGAGAACCTTAAACATATCAGTAGTTCAATAAAATCAATTCAATTGCTCACAGGTTCACTTTTATGTATGCCGTGTTGGACCAACGCCACAATTGCCACTCTGATAGAGAGGAGTTTAGTAAAATATATTGAGAGAAACCATCACTGTGAGTAAAACTAACAGTTTGGGAATGTGTTACCTATAAAATGACTAGAGTTTAATTTTCTCTATCATTACAGAGAAGGGTATTAAAAAGCCTTTCCACGATAGGCTGAGTAATAATTTTTGGCTGACTCTTAAGAAGACTTAGCACATAACTAAGCTCCATGGCCCTTCTAGTGATGCCTGTTCTCAGCATGTTGGTCTTTCTTCATTTTAACACCATTCTCTTTACTTTTCTTAACTTTTCATTCTCCCTGGTGACCTACAATGAAATAAAGCTCAAAGACACATTTTTTTCTGAGACCTCTTATAATGTCTGTTGTGATTCACTCTCTCAGAACTGAGTTACAAATCTTGAGGCTTTCCTTTATAAGAGCTGTCCAAGAGAGAACACAGCTTTTTGACTTGCTTACCCTGAGGAGGGACATGGAAAACTAGGACCTGCCAGTGTTTTACAAAACTTCTACCATGACATCTCTTCTTTCTCCCTAGTCCTACAAAACTCCCTTTACTTCTGTTGATATCTCATGGATTCATCAAGTTTTGCTAAATTCTCCTGAGTGTCAAAGCTCCTGACCTTGGAACCGGGTGCTATGAAGCCAATAGAAGGCTTAGCAGGAACTACCCAATATGCTGGTACATCATCATAAACTACAGTGAAGGTGAGAGCCTTATGGAGAAGAAAAATGACCTTGTAATTGGGTAGGAGATTACTTATTAAACATTGTAATAATTTGGGTTATGTTTCAATATTCTGGTTGAGATTCATCTTATTTATAAGTGATCTGCCCATCCCTAGCACTCAGTATACTCTGAACATGTACTACTTTGTTTTTCTTTTCATGTGCTGCTGTTTCTCCCTCAGCCAACTCGTAACTTAAACAGGTCTGTATGTTTTCAAACAGGTATGTAGCATAAAAGCATAAAAATCAAGCAGCTTGAAAATAAATGGAAAAATATAAATGATTTTCACAACACGGGAACTGAACACAGTTGCCATCAGATAGATTCCTCAGTCATGCTCCTTTAGTGGACATAAAGGACAGCACTGAAATCTATACCAAGTGTTATATTAAATACTGGGGTTAAATCAAAGGGCATGAGAGAGAGCTCACAGAGAAGGATTCATTATTATATAACTGCTATTCTGCACAAAAGCTGTAATGAGATTCTTTCCCTTAACATTAATAGATCTTAGCTTTATAGGCATCTTTTTAACTAGACAATTATATCCTCCAGCCAACTTGAGAAACCAGCAGAATGACTCCAAGACTGGTAGGATGATTATATCACTCTCTATTACATTTCTGAACCAGCCTATGGACTTAATTTTTGTTTGGTTCTAGAGGGTTGGGAAAGCATTAGAAATAATGTGAGCTTGCAAGCCTCACAAATAAGTATGTGCTTTCTCTTGTAAGGAATAGGTAGCAGGGCCACCCTGCCTCTGAGCATCTCTTCTCCCTCATCTGCTGATGTTTGTTTTTCACTGGGTACACTCACTTGAGTTAGAACAATATCATCAACGTAGGCGACCTTCTGTATCTGGGCAAAGGGAGGAAGATACGTTCTTGCTTCATGCTACAGTAGTTGGAGAGTTGCTGACAAAGCTCAGAGTCTGGGGGCCTTTGAAACTTGTGGCTCTGTCTTCCACGTGTCCTGTCAGACTGAAGCCTCTGGAGATTTGCATGCAGTGGCAAACCAGGGGTTTGCTCCATAGAGCCCCAAATGATGTGACACTGTCAAGAAGATGTTATTTACAGACAGGAGGAAAATTGAAGGGAGAAAAGGGCCTCTTACGAATTGAAAACAACTTTTCTCCCTTTCACTACATACATTGTCTTTTATAATAAAGTTGCCAGGTTTACAGATAAACTTTTTCTAGCAAAATACTCTTACCAGGAGAGTGGCCTTCCTTAGAGTGTATGTGATTAAAAACACTTTTAAATAAACTATATTTCACTTCACTATAGCTCATTATATTTCCATTTTATTTAATTTAGAACAGTGTGATTTATAATCAATGAAGTTTCCATGCTGGAGAGAAGAAGGTTTTAGCTTCAGAACAAATACACAGCATTTTTTATACCCTTAGTCTTGTGCTGTAGGTGGTCAGTTCCAATTGCTGCATTTGGCACTGGAGGTTTGTTTAGTTTAAAGTCAAGTAAAACAGACAGAGAATAGCTAAATTGAAAAATTGAATTTAATATGGTAAGTATTATGCTGCAGTTTATATAATCTCAGTGTTCCCTAGGGTTATATATTATCGCTGTATTGTTCTTTGACATAGATTGATATGAACCAGAAATGATTAAAGGGCAGGTGGAAACACTAGGTTTGCTCTTGGGAAAAAAAAACACCCCAGACCTGAAATCCAGTGTAAAATTAATCTGGCTGAGGCAGATGCTACTGCAGAACTATGATGATGCAGCGACAGTGGCTACCTGAGGTTTGATGACATCATGGTTGGTAGAGTCATAATTCACAATTATTTGAGTAAATAATGTCAGGATTACAAATGCCTTCTAGCTATTGGTTTACTAATGACAGCAATATTACTTAACTTCCTTTGCAGGAAAGAGCGAGGAGAAGGATATAGATAAGGACAATAGATTTTAATATCATTACATTATCTCAGGAATTTGGGGCTGCACATGGACAGGACCGTACTCAGTGGGATCTAGTTCAATACACATCTCAGTGGTGGTATCCCACACAATCAAGCAGTAAAGGCAAACAGCACAGTGCAGCAGTTAGCAGCTATAATAGCACAGAATCCCTCCAGGAAAGAAACTAGTGCTTTTTTTGACTGCAGTCCACTAGCTACTCTTTAGGACGTGAACATTCATCAAATTAGTGTTGCATGGATGTTTGTGGCCTTTCTTGCCATTAATAATTTCTGCAGAATATTGCAGTTTATCCTGTGCTGTGAAAACTGCAAAAATGCTTCGGTAGACCAAGCTTTGGGACGCTATTTAATGGCTTTGCAGGGCCAAGCCCTTGGGCGTAGAAAAGTGCCTTGCTGGAGTGACTCCAGTGTAACTCTGATGCTTCCATGAGCTGAGAACCTGGCCCAAAGCTTCTGCCTTTCATCATCTTAATTGTCATTCCAACAAGCAACATGTTAACACACAAGCAGTTTGTTTAATGTGCTCTAACAGGTAAGCTCTCACTAACCAATTCTCAAAATCGGGAATTTTGGAAATGGATTTTTTTCACTGCTGCCTATATGTAGTTTTTAATATTTTGTTTCATCTTGCTTAGTAATGGCACCTTGATATTCTACAGCTCTTCTACCCTAAGTCTTTATGTCTCTGCTGACCCCATATTTGAAGCACTTGTGCATAACTAGGGAATTACCCTGCTTTTTTAAAAAACAACCCCCTCCCCCCCGCCAAACTGTCTTAGCCTGCTGCAAAGGTCACAACCTCAACAAGAATTTTCTCCCTTTAAGCCTAGGCAACTGTAAGCCCAACAAGGGCTTAATGAGGAAATGGAAAGTTGAGCCTGGCTTTTTTTTTAATGAGAACCTTGAGTGGTTCATTTCCTGGAGTTTGGATGTCTGTCTGACAGATACGTAAGAGTTCAGAAAGTTCAGAAATTGGTAAAAGCACAAGATGAAAATAAGCAAATTTGTTCACATTTACTATCACCAATAAGTGTTATTTTTTTAACTCCAGATTTACACCATCATAAATGCAGCATATTATTCCATATTTGTATTATCATCTTCTCAATTATTACTTTTCTTTAAAACCAAGGGTCTAAGTCTGCTCACTTTGAATTGAAAGACAAAAATTCTGATCATGTTCAATGAGAAGAAGATTAGGCYTAAGTTTGCTTTTTCCCCAAATCATTATTTAAATGTTAAGTGTTTTAAAGCTTTTCTTTTTTGACATCTAAGCAGAATAAGTAGATGAGCAAATGATTTTTCCAGTCAGCCTAGAAAAATGCTTGTCTTTTTAATATCTGAAAATGACAGCTTTGCAGTTCTATTCTCATTTTATCCATCATTTTTAATTGCAGAGTAGAGTGCTACTTTCTCAACTTCTCTGTAACTTCTGGGGTCATTTATTCCACTGCAAAAAGGGTTGAAAAGACACCACCCAGTGCTGTTTAATTTTTAAACTGCCTATATTGAATTTGTGCCTTTTGGAAGCTGATATTTATTTTTTCTCTTATGCTATCTGTGACTGATGTCTTTCCTCATGGTTATAACAGCAACAAGAACAGAGAAGAAGAAAATTATGGTGTTAGGTAAGACATTAAAGAATGTAAAAAATTCAGCATGCTTTTTGTATTAACAGTGCCCCGTGTGCTGAACAAATAGAGTGTTCTCCTCTTTTGATAAAATTCAAAGAAGAAGCCGGGGCTGCAGTCTGGGCAAATTATCACCCCGAAGAGGAACTTGCATCTCCAGCACATCAGCATACACTCAAAATATAGACAGAAATACCAGCTAGCATACTCAGAGCACAACTGACAACGTCTCCTCCCCTCCCCTGCCCAGAATCAAATGACTCTGGAAATTAAGCTTCAAAAATGAGAATCTGCTATATTTAAGGAAAAAAAAATCACTACCTCATAGTTCAATGAAGAAAATACTGAAAAATGTTGAAAGGCATTGACAGTTCAGAATAGCTTAAAGCTTGGCTGATGACCTGGTCACATATGAGTATTCATTACAAATACCTATTGATAGCTAATGCAGAATGGGCTGAGGCAGGGAGGCTGGAGAGGAAGCGATGACCAAATTCACAGATGTGATGCTACAGCTTTGCTCTTACTATTTTGACTCTGTGCCTCTCCAAAAGGGGGGGACCCTCTCGGTGACAGCAGGAATCACTGAACAAAGTAAGAGTTATCCCCAGTCAATCTGCTTACTTCCACCGTGAAAAGCAGAGCAGGCTGGAACGGTGGTTAAATAGGGCACAGTCTATTACACAGGGCACATTGACTTATCTCCAACTCTCTTGCTGTCACAAGACATGGAGAATCTATGAGGAAAGAAGAAGGAAATTAGAGATACCTTTGGTTGTCCCAGGAAGAGTAAAGGAAATTCAGTACATTCTTGTGCCAAACTGGGTACAAAATCAGTGACAAAAGGATTCCTGCATTAAAATTAATAAATAACTTTTCCTCCTTTGCACTCACAGATGGTGGTATTTGTGGCATTCTTACAGTAAGTTAATTCTCTGCCTTCTGTGGTTTTGATGTCAAAAACATTGATTATTTCAAATGTAATTGCATTAATTGTCCCTAGTATTAAGACTCACCATGATGATTTGAAATTGCTCAGCCACTATGTTATCACAAGTGGATTGGCAGCATTCTTTGGTTTATTTTATATTTAATGTGAATGTTTTGAATTAGGAATCTCTGCATCAGATTGTTCAAGTATTTTCATGCCAGTTTAATATTGTTGAGATACCCTGCTGAATACAACTTTGTTTCTGTGGTCAGGGACTCCGCGCTGAGGGCTGAGGTTAGCATCAGTGGCTCTTCTGCGGGTAAACCTCCTGTGCAAGGCACTGTCTTTTTAGGTTGGCTGCAATAGATGAGGCCACAGATAGATGAGGAGTGGACAGGCATTCTTTCTCTGAAATTCCCACTTTCCTTCTCTCCTGCAGACTGCAGAGCAACTACTGCATTTTGAGTATGCTCTAGGGCATTGATTCTCCTCTTCTCTTGGGAGGAAATCTATGCAAGCTTTGTTATTCCAGTGTTACCACAGTCCTTCCCTCTCTTCTTTATGTTCTTTCTCTCTGACATGAACTCACAGTATGCAGAAGATAAAACCGTCATGCTTTCCCATGGAGAAAGGAGGACTAAAAGCACAGGCATCTGGTACATGATAGTTTCCTTTGAAGGATTTTCCTAAACCTTGTTCCTCCTTCAGTTCATCTGGATTAATTTGCAAATCTAGAGGTTCGCCTTGAGCATGGTATTTAAAGATATGTGAAACCCAGCAGGGTTTTTGGTCTGTTTCACTTAGTTCTAATCTGAAACACCCAGAAAAAATTTGATCCTATCCAAGTGATCCYTTGCAATCACACACAATAGCATGCTACATCTGGGTCTCTTAAACCTCAACATAGTTTCATCAAAAGTTCACAAATCTTGGGAAAGGTCTGAGCACATCTGGTTCACTTTTTTCTACACTTTTAGGTGTACATTTCCTTCCTTCTGTTTCTTGACCATACTGGTCATTAAACAGGAATATCTACATTTATTAGTAGAAATCTTCCTATCTGGAGGCTGATAGATGAAGAACTGTTAGGAGCATTGTGAGCCTGACTTGGTCACTTCAAGCAATTGATTAAAAAGCTTGGCAATATTTTCAGTCTTTGAAAATCTCAAATAATGACCAAACTCAGGGCAGCGTGGTTGTATTAAGATTCTTGTTATGTACTACATAATATATTAACTGGTTCTGTTCATCGTCATACAGAAGCAAAGAATTAAAGCAGGGTTCACAGGCAGGCAGCTGGTAGCTCAGTAGATAATGGCATCACCGTGTTAGGGAACTGGATGTGGATACTAACCTTTACATGCACACACCATTAGTTGATTTGTTATACAATCTAATCTTTATGATCTTACTGGGTCATCTAATGGTTTCAGGAAATAGAAAATGCGAATTTACCTTGATCAGCCACAAATTATAAATAGGTCTTTCCAGGAGTTGCGATTTATTTTTCCTTATTTTTCTATATACTTTCCCATTACCAAAAATAGGTTATAAAAGCCTGCTCCAAACTGAATGCATGGCAAAGGAATCTCCCGACTTCAATAATAATTGGATCAAGCCCGAATGAGTGGTGATGGTAATCAAGTATTGTTTTCAGAGGGACCAAAACAGCCATGGAATCATTCATGTAATCACTAACGTTGGCTTTCCCTCTACAGTATTTACTTTTGGGAGAAAAAGAATGACTTTTGTGTATGAGCTTTATTTCATGCTGTACCTATCACTGACATCCTTGACAGTTCTAATGGAGGGAAACAAATCTTTGTAATCTTCTTTATTGTTTGCAAATTTTGGAGATGTTTTTGCTCATCTCCTTATTTTGCCTAAACCTCCCTGTGTCTCTGTCATGGCTGCTTTGTGGATTCTACTAGACAGCCTGCTGGTATTATCCTGTGAAAGCCCAGTGGTTAGCCCATGGCAACTGGTGCAAAAAGAAAGGTGTTTTTTCACTCATTTTTATTCTGAAAATATACAGTACTAAGTACCATTTTCTAAATAATTCTAACAGGAATGATAGTCTCATTTTATACGCCTAGCTTGGTAGAGCGGGTGGGAAGTGTATTATAGACATTGTCAGGGAATTTTTTACTCATTTGAAAGATGTGACTCTCAGAATTATCCCACATACATTTATCAAGAGCAGACACTGTTATTATTATAATGATATTTTTTGCTTGCTGTCCTGATACTTTTCTGCTGTTTTAGTGTGTGGTGTTCAGTGTTAAAATGCAGCAACTAGGGCATTTTACATTGTCTCAGTATGTGGAGTATCCTTCATTCTCCAAACCAAAAAAGTTGTCTTATTTCCCAGTTACAGTTGTTTATTCTAGAATTCCTTAATTATGCCTAAAACCCACTCTTGCTCTGATCTATGTTATTAAGACATCACTATCTTCTACTTTGTACTTTGTGAACTAATTGCTTTCTATAAAAATAAGCAAAAAGTTTTATCAAATCAGTTATCTTCGTTACTTTACACCAGTTATGTACTGGGGAAAATGTCTTGCCAAGCTGCAGGACAGTAGAGAATGGCACTTACTGGGAGCATGGTGTATCACAGCTCGCAGTGAGCTGCGATTACCTGTTAACCCCTGCCTCCAGATATTTTATAATGAGCTGGTGTTGTCTCACTGTTATTCTGCCATTTAGAATTTCTTTCTTCAAGATCAAAAACATCTTTCTCTGTTAAGTTTCTAAAAGAATAAATGAAGTGAAGCTATTTTTCTAATTTAGTCAATGGATATGTTATGATAATGTGTTTAAAATTCACTGTAACTCTTTTTGTTGATGTCAGTATTACGAGGTACCCTCTAAATGAAATTGTATTGTATTGTAAACCTGTCTGATAGATCAATAGATATTATGAAGAACCAAGCTAATTTATTTCACCTTTCTCTTAAGTGAAAACCTAAGTAGTCAGAGACTGGCATATATATTTGAAACAGTCTTTAAAGACTGAATTTCTTACGGAAAAAATAGGGAAAAAAAGACAGAGATAGCCAAAGGAACAACAAAATTAACTCTCTCTAAAGCTTTATAGGATGAACAATGTTACAGAAGCAGAAGAAATACATGAGAGAAGAAGGGAGATAGATACTATGGCATTTTGCATGTTCTTTGTACGCAGTACTATAGCTCCTGGTGTGTTAGTGCTGAGACAGTGCTATCTCTTCAGCAAACAGCCCAGGCCAGGAACTGAAAGCATAATGAAAAGAGGGCATGATTTCTCTCTAGAGGTGAAATATGCATATATGCACATGTGCATACACATACGCCCACCATGTCTGAATTAAAGTGCAGACTGATCTCACCTAGCTATTAGCCATTATTCTCGTAACAATCTCTTTACAACGTTCCAGATATTTGCTCAGGGGTTTGCAGAAGACATTCAGTTAACATTCTGATATTTAGACAAGTAGCATAAAATACCCCAGTACCCAGCAATGTGAAAAGGTGCTTCTTCTCTTTATACCTCCTTAGGCCTGACAGTGTTGATCGAGAAGTCCGAGAAACTTTTCACATTCTGTGCCGGAATCTGATCTCCAGTTAATTTCCAGGCAGAGTGGTGGTGGTGGTGGTGGTGGTGGGGGGCGGCTTTTAGTAGAACGCATTTGTGAACTGTTTTGGTGACTCACTGTAGACCCCACGTCAGGTCACTTCAGAGAAAGTAGTACTTACGTAGTCAAATAGCTACCTGCAATCTTTTTCATTTCAGGGGTATACCTTCATATGCTGTTAGCACAGTTAGCTAGATTAACTGGACAACAATTTTAAAATATCTGAGCTACAGTTTTGATACTAGGCCGATAGCTGCTACTAGATTAGATTTAAAATTGACATGCTACTGGTACAGCTTGCTGAAATGAAATAATAATGTTTGGAAGATAATTTTTTTTTAAACAGCTCCATTTTCAAATCTCTTAGATTGGGTATGTGCCCATAAGTAATTTAAAGTTACCTAAACCGTTCATGATTTCTCTATATATTGGCAGCACTATGATAAACATATGATTCTTGGTAAGTCAAGTGATACTATGTTTACTCTAAGACAGTCTGCACTTTACGTTTCATAAAATCAGAAAATTCTTTGTTGGCATTGGAACTGAACATAGGGTACTGATTCACACCAGGAGAATTTTGAATTCAGTTCTTGAGTGAGAGGGCATCTGGCTAGCTTAGTTATGTGCATACCTGTACAAACCAAAGTGCATTTCAAGAAAAACTTTCATATTTTTAGCTTTTTCCCTGAGTTGCAGGGGAATGGGGAAATTCTGTGATTCTGTGAAATGATTAGGGCCTTCTCAGTCCTTTCTTATATGTCTAAGCAGCAGCAAATTGGCTGCAGAAAGTAAAATATTATGATTAGTGCATACTGCTTTCCAGATTATTTTTATTTTCATGATTATGAGCTAAGAATTATCTTTGCCTGTTCCTTCCCTTATAAATCCATGCTGTGTGCAGAGCTTTCCAGTTGTTACTCCAGACAGTGCTTAACTGTTCTTTTCTTTCTGTTAAGACATCTAAACTCTCATCTGATCTCCATTTTCTCCCCCATCTCTGGGCTCCATAAAAGTCAAAGCTTTCCCTTCAAATCATTTGAATAAATCTGTACTTAAAGTATGTCCCTCAGCAATTCTGACTTGATCAGCCTGATCCCTCTGAACCTCTGTTTTTATCAAATCAAGTTCAGGCTTCTTACCCTTAAGACATCTTAATTCTTCCTCTCTGTAGTATGTCCATTTTTGTCTCCTAGACTGAGATTTTAAAAAAATATTCAGGCATTTTAAGATGAAGAAATGTGCCTGACTGGATGTTTGAAAGCACTCACTACCTAATCCTTGCTGGGAGTAACAGTCATTCGTTCTCCTCACCAGTGGAGCGGGAGGATCCGTGATCTGCCTTTCGGGCTCTCCTGGGCTCCCATCCCAAGTTCCCTCTCGTCTTCCTCTGCCAGGAGCCCAGCCCTCCCCCTTCATCCTCAGGGCAACAAAATTCAATGTCTGCTCTACAGAGAAGGCTTAAGGCAATCTGGAACACAGCTCYGCTGCACAGTCTCTTCCTTCGTTCTCCCAGACAGTTTTTTTAGGTTTTACCAGCTAATCATAGCACAACTGAAGAGATATAAATTATGAAGAGATTACAAAGCCAGAAAGACTGTTACAGACCAGAAATGGCAGTTCCAGCAAAGAGCTAGAGCYACCAAGGGATCCTTCCGTTTTATACATTTTTCTGTAGCTTTGAAAATTCTTTTCATGCCACCTGGAATGAAAGCCAAGTGCACAAAAGCTTTTGGCAAAAATGTGAGTTTGGCAAAATGTTCATGTTTGGCTCAAGAAACTCTCATTTTCTACGAGGTCCATTCTAAAGGTTAGAAATAACCCTGTCAAAATTTCATCAAAATCAGTATTTGTTTCCAAAATGTTCCAGTTTTGGCATAATGTCAGTTGGAGCAGAAAATGTTTCATTGAAAAAATTCTGACTAGTTCTATAAATGTCATTACATTCATTAAGTACATATGCAACAGTAGCTGAATTAGTTATCTGTTTACACACATCAAGTCATCTGAAATATTATGAAGTCAAACAGGGCTCAAGGGTTGGTTGAGTAACAGTGCCATAAATTTTAGTAACCCTTGATCTTAACTTGATGCTCATTATAACACATGTCTGTGAACAAAACTAATTGAAACATTGGGAAATGGTCAGAACGCAAATGAAAAGCATTAGCAAAAAAAATTGAAAGCACTTTAATTAACTTAGAATAATGCATTAGGGTGACTGTCAAATTAAAAGTCCTGACAGTTGTTTTATTTGAAACCATAACATGATTATTTATCAAATGAATTCATTTTCTGTTGATGGTAATGTTAGGTTTTAAGTAACACATGAGGACCTAAAAATAGCTTAGTACAAGGCTTTGGTGGTTACCATCCCAAACCCTCTAATGTTAATCAGTAACAACAATGAATATAATGATGTTATATTTGTGGCAAAATATATATAAATGAAATTAGAATTAGGCTCTTTTGAGGTTTTTGTATTTATCTGATTAGTCTGCTATCTCCTATGAAAGTAGTCAAGGCTTCCAATCTTATTCAGGCTATGTGAAGCAATATGGACATTTCCCAGCCAGCTACTACCATATTTGTGTGTAATTTCTTCTGTAGTCTGTCTCTGTTTTTTTTTTCTATTGCATGCACACATCTGTGCTTGCATGTATTCCGTCTGTCTGAGATCCTCTCCCTCCATCCATCTGAAGCTCTACAGACTTTGGCTGACGTTTCCCTTCTGTGTGACCAGGGTGACATATGATGGTGCTGATATAAAACATACAAACGTAAGGTGGCCTGAAGAAAATGGTACATACAGGCGGGAGCTTTCTAGTCCAGTCCAAACTCAATGTATGTGTTTGTTTTCTGCATGTTTGCAACTAGTATCCTGTGAAGTACAGTAATATTTTAAAAGATGCATTGCAATGCTCTCTRGTTATTTAGTCAGCATATACTGCCAGACAATCACATCCTATTGAAGAGCTATTCTTTTAAATGTGCCAGTCATGTTTCTTGTTTCTTTGGCATCTTTTAAAAGGCTGGTCTCTAGAACCATGCTGTGGTTGCTATGCTGAAATATCTTAAATATAAGGGTAATAGATACCCTTTTCTAATGGATTGCAATTCCACAGACCTCCTGCTCTTTCAAGGACCATGCTGTTAGAATATTGCTTTGGCCAAAGGAGAGTACCTTTATGTGACTAGCAGAGGAAGACCACTAATGACTACTATTCCTTCTCTGGAAGGGTTTCTGGAAGGCAGACTGGACTCTAGAAGTCCCGTCCTGCCAGAAATATTGACTGGTTCAGAGAAGTGAGACAAAATCAGATAGCTCAGTTATATAGTGAGCAGAACAGTACCAGAAACAGAAGGCAAATAAAGAAGCCACTGAAAGTTTATTCACATAGGTATGCTGGAAGAGTTACTGCTCAATAAGTAAAAGTATAGCTTTAAAACTGGATACATTAAACCAGAAAAAACTCTGTTTTATCTAGAATTAAAGCTTCTTTAATCAGATTTAGCTTATTTTGCTCCCAAAGTGATATTAAACTACCTTAAATTCACTTCAGTTGTGAATAAAATGGTTTATCCATGTAGAAGTCTAATGCAATTTAACTAATTCACTGCAAAGTTTAGTTTAGACTTAGATAATCTGTCATTTGCATCCTACACAGAAGAGAGTCTGACCTGCAAAAAGATTCAGACTGGGACTGTTCTCATTTGTTGCTATTAAAAAGGACCTCAAGATGAGGTAGAGGTGGACAGTTAAAATAGCTAGCACAGCAGTACTGGTGAGAAGAGTTGCTATGGCTCCCATCAGCCCAGTCAGGAAGCAGCCCACCAGCAGGACAGTGCATGTTAATTTGGGTGCTTGAAAATCCATCTTGACAGAACGGTCCAGGGAAGTTCTGCCAGAGAAGGACTCTACAAATATGTGTAAATAGGCCTAATTTACTCAGGCCTATGTTTTACCTAGCTGAGTTAGTGACCGTTAGTAATGAGGATCTGTAATGCATTGATGTGGAGAAGACCAGGCAGTGAGGAGACATGGAATCAGTGGGAGAGCTAAAAGGTTTCTGATTGTGAGTTACACAGTTCTGGCACTTAATATCTGAAGATAAGAGCTCCTTATTTAGACAGGAGAAAACCCACTGGTGTGGCTGTGCTACATAGTCCATGAGAAGAGTACTGCGGTATGTTCATAGGGTGGCTTCATACATCTCTGGAGATTCACTTTGAGTACCCATGCTACTACATGTCACTTCTGAACATGTACTACATAGGAAAGGCTCTTAAATGAACATCTCTGTGTAGCGCTTGGGAAGATCAGGCTACCTTTACGAAGCTGCTCTGCTAAAGAATCCATTTTGTATTCCTCCCTTTGTATAAACTTAAACATTTCTATTATTGTTAGAAGTTTTTCAAACCAAAACCTAAAGTTTGAAGTCCCAAGTTTAGTTTAGAAAGTCACTTTAGGCTAAGGAAACGTATATCTGATATATACATATCTAAAGGAAAGGTATATAACATGTGCTGATTAACTTGCACTTGCCATAATTCTCAACAGGACTTCTATACCCTCAAGAATACTGAAAAAAACAAGTTACTTTTATATCACTCCTAAATACTGACTCAACTACTTAATTATAAGCACTCAAGTTTGACAGTTTCAGCCTGGATATTTATCTGAGGTAGACAAATTAATCTCTTGGTTTTAGAAAATAGGTCTGGGTTATACAAAACAGGCACGAAGATCTCACAAGAATATTTGCTTTTGTTAGCTTTTTGATATTTCTACTTCAGTTCCAGCTCAGGAGAGAAAAAGAGCGAATTAAATCATTTAAAATAAATATAAAGGATTTGTTTCAGATCTCAAAGTTTCTGTTTGGGTTGCAGCTTTGGTGAAACACTGGACTGACTAATTTTCCTTACACTGGCACACACACATTATATACATAAATATATAAAACCTCAGACGYAAACACTGTGTGACTGCCTGTGTAGGTTATCACTACCTTAGGAGACCTGTCAAGTCTTAAGCAGTGTGCATGAAACCTCAGGCTCCTTATCTGACTTTGCCCTGTGCTGAAGCCTTCAACTCAAGCACCACCAGGAAGCCACTGCCTTCCTGCTGCTCCAGCACCATGCATGCCAGATATGGCTCTTCATATCAGCCCTGGAGAGCGGACTCCCTGGCCGCAGTCATCTGCCACACGTTTGTGACGCCTAGCATCTCATGTGCTGAGTTAAAAAACTGCACAGAGATGTTCAGAGATCGGTATCACTGGCACCAGTCACGTGCTTCCACAAAACATCTCTGGTGCCCAAGACAATACACCAATAGCCCTCAATAACTCTATAGGATCTAACTTTGCAGAGAAATAATTATTAGCCAGCACAATAGAAACAAATTTCTGAAGTGTATTATAAAATATATCCCTCTGTTTCTCCACCAGTTTAAACTATCACATGCTATTGAGGGTGAAATTTAATCAGAACTAGTGTTCACAACACTTTGCATAGCTGAAGATTAATTTCAATGATATCATGATGAAAATAGAGAAAAGATCACCAAAGTCTTAAGAAACTTAGTGTAGATACAAAAGAATATCTGCCTTTTTAATCATTGTTGATACACTCCTATGCTGACAGCTTGTTTATACATTAGGGGTATGATATTTTGTGCTGTGTGATTAATCCTTAAGCATGTTTGTTGTGGAACAGTTACATGGAGCCCTTGATATCAGTGGAGCTCTGGTAGGTGTAGGGCTTGGCTCAGTCCTGGTTTAGGTCTTTATTTTGGGTCTGTTAGAGTGTAAAGTGCAACCAAGTCAGAATGATCATTTTTACTTTTCCTATTCACTTCATTTTGCAGAAATTTAAGTGTGAAACTAGGTGAATCAGGCCCTTTGCATAATACATTTTTTACATGATTTCTAGTGAAGGATATTTTCATGTAGAAACTTAAATCAGCTAAAAACTGATCAGCTTAACTCCTGTTTAGACATGGTAGAATTCCAGGTACCCTCCTGAAAACACATATCATCTGACGATTTTTTACAGTGTTTCTGCACTGCAAGGGGGTCTTCTATTAATGAAAGCACAGCTACATCTCATGAGCGTATAATAAACAGAAAATAAGCTACCACGCCCTTTTCAAAAGAACTAATCAAATACTACAGGGAAAATGAATGTAAATAAAATATTGATTAAGAACTAAAAGGATTTTAATTATATTACTTTCAGAAATAATTTAATTTAACCTAAACAGACAACTGGGAGCAGATACTTTGCCTTAGCATTTTTGAAATTGCTAATTAAAATTTCCAGAAGGAAATTCAAGTTTAGTGTCTGGATCTTAAAGATAACTAATGTTTGCTTCTTTTCATTATAGTTTTATGAAGGTTTATACAATGCCAAAATATAACATTGCATGTGCAATCTTTTAAAAATAATCATGTGACCTGGCTGCTCTATCCAACACACTGTGGGTATAAAGCAGTTTTTAATTAAGGAATCTTGAAAATTTAATTGTGATTAGGGTTACATATCTGTCACACACACTTTATTTTCATGTAGATTCATATCTGCATTGTTTATGAAATTGTTTGAAGGTAATTGTTTTTTGGCAAGATAAAAGTAATTACAGTGTTGAAGCACTCATGTACCCACTGACAATGAGTGGCCATTTTACCATTTACCTGAAAAGAGATGAACCAGATCCTTTATTCTCTGCCATAAGACCCGATCCAAAACCCAGTGAAGTAAATGGGTATTATTCACCATTTTCTAATTTTGTATAGCATTTGACTTTCCATGCTGTTTCCTCCTTTACACCATATTATTTACTGAACTTCTGATTTCTTACATATATGCTACCAAAAGGAATAGAAAGTTAATGATAACCTCATAAATTGACTAGGAAAGGGACTACAATAATAAAGAGGCATAGCGCTTTTAAGATATCTCTGAAGAATTTTTTACTATACTAGCTATAAATTCTTTAGAGAATCTTTACCCAAACTKTATGAAACTGAATTTAACTCCTTTCACCCTCTCTGGATGTCGAGGGAGAGAAAAAGTGCCAAATTAAAGGGGAAAGGATGCTGTTGAGCTACCTGTGCCAATAAACAGGTAAAAGACAGAAATCCTGCTAGAGCCACTAATAAGCTGGAGTGTGGTCTCATRAATTACTAGACACTAGAGGATCTACAAGGCAGAGCAATGCTGTGACTGCTCCAGCCTGTGGAAAGCTTTGGTCTGGGCTCACCCAACTAGATGCCAGGAACTTGGAAACACACATCAGAGGAAACCACCCGTCATTCCTCTGTTGCTTATGCAAAGAGCTGTGTATAAGAGATGCATCGTTTAAACATGGGGGAGTTTACACATTATAGCAGTCACCTGACCAGTATAAAAATGATATAAATATTTTTACCAGTTTTCTTGAACATAGGTAAGTTTAAGGGTACATGTCATGTTTCTTCCACAGGCATCTGCTACTGTCCACTGTCAGAAACAGAGTGCTGAGCCTGATGGACTTCTGTCCTGAGCTAATAGGGCTGTTCCTCAGTTCCTGTGACTCAGTGGTTTAAATGTGAACAACTGAAAACAACTTTTGGCCTCTCAGCCGTCTGTAGCCCGTACAATCCTCAGTGTATGGCACTTCTGCAGTATGCTTTACGAACAAAGCTCGCTCTCTCCCTATGTAGGCATTAAAGAGGCAAATCTGGTGGGGGAGAATTTGAAGGGTATCTCTTTAACTGCCCTTTCTACAACTTGCTGCCTCCTTTGCACTTTGAAGTGGCTGTATTTAAGCTCCTCTGTGTACATACAGAATGATGTCGCAAGATGAAAGGTAACATGAAGCCAAAGACTTTGCAACAGTAGACTTAACACCTGAAGGAACAAGGGAAGTAGGAGAGATGCACCAGTATTCACCATTAATCACTCCAGTTGGCTACGCTTACATGAAAAACGTGTTTGTGTGTGTGCGTTTATTTACACAAGTGCCTAAGCGTGCAAAGCCTTTGGAGACAGGGAGTGCGCCGCCGGGGCTGACGGATGGTTTGGTGTGTGTGGCGAGCGCACGGGAGGCTGCCGTTCCTCCTCGTACGAGAGTGAAGTTGAAGCATGAAGTGTAAACTCAAGGAGTGTTTGAACTGCTGGATGTTCGGTGATGTATGGAGAGTCAGGGGTGACACTTGCAAATGCAAGTAATAGATTCTGTTTTCGTTGCTTGACCCTGCCTGTAAAGCAATACTTACCACTATCCAGGAAAAAGGAAGACGAGACAGACTTCTGATAGGTAAACKGCACTTTGCTTTTGGTCGCTGGTGGGCCCCAATCTACCCTTTTAACCTTTGTCTGCCTCCCTTCATCTAAGCCATACATATACAAGATCTGGRCACATATGATATACAAGATACTGCTTGTACTTAATTATGTGCAGCTTTATTAAGAAAAGTTTTATTACTTTAAGTCTTTAAGTACTGCTTTTTATGTCGTATTTATTAATGCAAAGTGAATATTGCTGTAAACTGATCTTAGTCCAGTTCAGTATCTTGTTTTCCATTAAAATCAAAGGGAATTGGGCACTTAAGTATTTCTGTTGATCTGGACAATGGTTTCCACTCTGATATTAAAAGTTATTTGGACATTTACAATCTAAAAGCAAAATTTTTTTGATTAAAAACTTCAGGTTCTCATCTGCAAAAAACAGGAAAAAAATGCTCTATTAACTGTTGTGTGGATGAATAGATTTGAAACTGTGAGATGTTTAGATCCTAGCTATTCAGGCCAGATGAGCAGGTCAGGCAGACCACGGTTATCATAACTGAAGACCACTGTACAAGGAGTATTCAGTAGTAAAAGATACCGTGGAGTTCCTGTTCTGTCCTTTGAACCTCATCAACTATAACATGAAGAGTCTTTGGAAGGGCTTGAAGTATATATGCCTTACTCGAAAAAACTGACTTCAAACAGGAATATTGTACCCCCAGGGACAGTATACAGCTAACACAGTAATGCAGTTGATTTTCGATTTGTCTCAATCTGAAATAAAACGTTGGAAGATTTTACTTAAAAGCAAGTGTGCTGGGGATCAAAAATCTGCCTCCAAGGCATAATGAAATCAGAAAAACAGTGTTATCAGTCAGTGTATCAAGTTTATGAAACATCATAATTTATTTTAAAAAAAACCCCACTGTATTTATAAGACCATTCCTTTTGTTTTGTGATTTTGAATCAACTTCAGTTCTTGTTTAGTTCCTGATTCTGTCGCTCCATTAATAGAAGTTGATGAATATGTGTGTTTGCAATTTCCTTTGAAATCCACACAGAAAACAGGAGTGAACCCTAAATTCAAATATATCACTGCAAAGACTCACTGGCTGACAGTGTCTTGCCTGAATGTGCCTGGTTTGCTTGCACATGTGTCTACTCATTCATGTGGCTGACAAGGTATCATCTTAACAGCACAAAAAAGACAGCTTTTAAACTCTGACCCAGATATGGACTTTCCGTAGCGGCATTTAATTTCATGAACTTCTTTTTAAGGTGAAGGAAGCATGGCTACTGAAAAGAAAAAGAAGGAAGAAAGGAAAATGTGGATGACACCAGTGGGGGAATATGTATCCCGTGTTCCCTGAGGTTTGTCATAAGATATTATTTGTTTGATGTGAGCTGGATGAATCCTACAAAGAAAGTTCTCATCGGGATTGACCTTTTAAAAGTCATTTTCCTTCACCATCTCCAGTCTTTGGCTGTCTGCTCTCTAGAAAAAGCTTAATGATTGATTCAGTTGTGTCAAAGCAGCAGAAGCAATTCAGACTCATCAGGGAAAGTGTAACAAGCAGCTAGGCAAGCTGGATTTTTACCCAAATACTGTCTTAATTTCCTTCCTCTGTGTGCCACATCCTTTTTTTTCTTTTTTTTTTTTTTCCCTCTCTCTCAACAGCTTTGTCTCTCTTTCAGCTTGGTGTGATCGCTGAGGTGACTTACTCAGAGGCAGAAACAGTACCATCGCAGGTAGCCACAAGCTGCCCTGGGGAGCATTTTCACTCATGGCCCTCAGCTGGGGAGATGAATTACACCTCCACTAAAGCATCCAGGCTCCAAATACTTTTAACTGGGACTGGGAAACACCTAGACCAGTGTTTCCCCATGTTGCTGTGGCTGAGCAGTGCTCGAGAAAACTCTCATGTTGGCTACCTCACAAGCAAAGTAGGTAGGCACCCACTAGCAAGGTATTCGTGTACCTGTTACGCTGAAAACRGGGGTTATCAGAACAAAGAGGGGATATGAATCTATATATTCATGAATGATGTCACCCCGTAAATGAGCTGACTAGATTAAACTTAAAGAAAATATTAATCATGCCTGCCTTATTAACGTGAGGYAACACCTGCCCTTCTTCACAGAGCCCTTCAGGACACAACTCCGTGGTGTGCCGGGATTGTCCGGGAGCCGGAATGAGCCTGCACTGAGGGAGTGCTGTGGGACAGTCGCTGGGAATGAGTGATATTTAGGTGAGCACACTGTCACAGTGCCTGCAAAATCCTCCGGATGGGAGCGGATCTGTGTGGAGATGGCCATGAAGGRAACTAAAACGGCATTGCTTGAAAGACACGTGGTAAGGTGGGCAGGGAGCAGACGGGGTACCAGGGCCRCTTGTCTGACACGAGAATCGCTGAAGGCTCTGGAGACTGGAAAGATGCTGGGGCTGAGGAGTGTGGTGGCTGCTAGAGCGAGATACTGGGATGTGGGAATAAAGGGAAGAACTGGCATAATACTGGTGCTGGCGGTGCCGGGGCGATACTGAGGTGAAGAGCAGGGAAAGAAAGCTTGCGCTTGCTGGGCAGAACAGCTTACCGGGTAGTGACCGCATGGCGCAGCCCAGCATGTCTGTTGTCCTCCCCTCCCAGCTCACCGGGATGAAAGACCAGCAGTGACAATGAAATGATCCCAGGGCCAGGCGGAACGGGGGAAGGAGCACGGCCCCAGTGCTCATGCTGAAGTTGTCACGCTCTTCAGGGGAAACRGGAAGAAAATCGGGTTGGGTCTGTTGCTGCTCCCAGTAAAGAAGGTTCAGAAGCCAGGAGGGAAAGGAGATGATCASTTGAGAGATGCAGTTTGTCTGAAATGTGTTCTCACATTTGTGTTAGCATCTCAACATTCACAGTCACATGCCCTGAAAAAGCATACAGCCTAAGGGGTCCATCTTGCAATGCCTTCTAAGTCCTACAGTAGCACTACCTATTACAGATAATAATATTAATTAATAATAATGCCTAATTTTGATTACTTGTACAAAACCTAGATGCTAAGATATTTTCTAATTGCTTAATGTGACAGAAACTTTCTATGTGATGCATATTCTTCGAAAAGACGGTGAACTTCAAAACAGAATAATCACAAAGAAACGCTCATGARCTAGCAGAGGATTGGAAGAATATTTGCAAAAAAGTCATACGCAGCCTAGTTTCATGCAATACATGAATCACAGAAMCTGGAGTTTGTTTGAACGCTACTTCAGAACACAAAAAGCACTGACATTCAGTGACTAAATTATTGATGACAAATTATTCACCTAGTCCTGCTGGGATGGCTGCAGTAGTTGTTTCACCATTTCAACTCCTTGTGCTCTCCCTTCTGCTGGTGAATTTCCATGTGCACTCTGGCATGTTTTGAAATTTTAGTCACCTCCATGGAGCAGTTAGTGATCTGATTTTCCATTGATGAGATGTATAGGGGGGAGGAGGAAAGGGATTTCTTAAGTGAGAAGGCTATCTGGACTAGTAAAGTCAAACTCATGACTGCCCTTTCCTTCTGTACGACTGTGCTTTACTCAGGCAGCAACTTTGCACCTTTATGAAGGTTTCTGAAGGTTATTCATTTTTCTTATGTTGTCCTCAAGCTAGAAGATTTCTGACCAAGCAGAAAAACTCCCTGTACATGAGCTAAAGAGGTTAAAATATCATCTGAAAATAAATGAAGGCCAAACTAGGGTCTTTGCTGCTCATGGGGAATATCGTCAGTACCACTTTGTAGCTCTATGGCTTGCTTATGGTCTTACTATCTAGCRCTGTTTCAGTTTGCTTTTTTTGTTGTTTGGTGCAAGACAGCTGCTCCACTTTCCCTATTTAAAATACATAAGAAAGACCTGTCAACGCTTTTTATTTTCCTTCTATAAATAAAGCATTTCAAAAGAATGTCCTTCCTTTTCTTTTTCTTACTATTTTGCCTTTTCATTGGACTGTTTACTGCCCTACACTTYGTGCAGCTGTTATTACATTGTGTCATTACATTTTCTCTGTGCTATTGTCACTGTATTCAGTAAACAAYAACTGCCAGCAAAATAAATAATAAGAAAATGATTTGAAAAATAGCAGATAGATACAGTATTTATGCAATGGAGTTTATCAGGCAGGTCTAGTAACAAAGACTTGCATAAGAATCACTTTCAGAATATCCAAAACCATGTCACTGTTGGATGGGGGGTCAGTGAAGCAATTTTAGCTGTCACATTTCACGCTAGAGTATTATAATGGAACCAAATTCCCCTCTTATGCCTGAATTATGAAACAATATAATTATATTATACAAGCGCTATTATATGTGTTATTTGTATTACTAGAATGTTTCTCCTGATAATATATTTTGATGTAAACATTTTAATTAGTGCCTTTAACTTCTATATTTACTCATAACTGTTATAATCAAGCCTTTCAAATCACTTTGCAAGGTTTAATTGAGACCAGTAGAGACCAGCAAATGATTTTTTTCTTTTATTCTTGCTCCTGTGATGATACTATGTCTTCATGATCTAATCATTAGCCCCCCAGTTATGAGTCTTGTTCTTTTTTGTTCTTTATCCCTAACCATAAAAGAACAAGTTCAACTACAGTGCTGCCTGTGTACTTTGTGTCAGGGATATTTACATCCCTGCTGCTTTGAACATGTAATTCTTAATGTTAAACTCTGAAATCGTGGCTAGAGAAGAAAAGTCAGAAGACCACACAAGAGTCTTACTCAAAGCTTTTGGAAGACTGTGGAAAAGCTTTCAAGGATTTCAGATGGTTCAGTAGCTCAGTCTCAGAGTCCTGTCAGAGAATAGTAGTAGGTATTAAACTAATGATGTGACTGATGTTTGCGTGTGTCACCAACAGAAAAGGYTAGGGAATTCACACATATATAAAGAAACACATCAGACATTTCTTTTTTTAACTTAAAGGCACATAAATCTTCTATACCTTCCCGTTCTCATTGCAATTCTGAAATTATCATAGGCATTAAAAAAAACAAAAYATGTCACATCCTTTCCTAGTCAGAGCCCATAATAAAAGGATAGTGACATTCAGTGACATCCTTTGCACCAGTGTACGTAAAAATTGGCATGAATTCAGTTTAGGACTGAATCCTCTTACACTGAGAAATGCTCATAAGAAAGAAGACTAATCCAGAAAAAAATTTCCTGGGGAGAATCACACTGAGGAAATAGTAYGAAATTAGTGGGCATCCTGAAGGCRCTACTGCAAAAAGACTTTTGTTACAGTTCTGTTTCAGTGTTCTGCCCAAGTTAGTCTGAGCCGTTCAGAGGTGGGCACGYGCAGTTAGTCATCAGAAAAGTGGCTCCTGGTATAATTTTTTACTCATCTTCTCTCTTTAATCAAATGGAAAAGATAGCAAATATTTTCTAAGCCACCTTAAGAGGGTGGTCTCCCGAACCCAGGAGCTGGGGTGCTTTCCTGGGCCTTAAACTTTATAACCATAGTAGTAGCTGTCAATCCTTGCAGTATAATAAGGTGTGGCAGCTGTGTTTTTCTCTGGTATTACTCTTTCAGTGAAAAAGATAAGAAAATAATTGTTAAAGCCACAACATCAGATTGTTGTTTGACTTGGAGCTCGAGTTTAAACTGGAGGAGTTTTTTGGCTGAGATGAAAAACAGATAGTGAAGCAGCAAATGACATATGAGAAGACCTAAGAAAAAAGAATGGTGAAATGCAGTTTTGCTCTGCTCAACTTGCTGTTTGCACTGTCTGTAAACTTATGCAGTGTACTTCTGGCTCTTGAATTTCTGCTGTATAATGAATTAGGCTTGATCCTGGTGGAAACTACAACATGAAATTTATCAAAAATTTACCTTAGTGTTTACTGGAATATATGTGACCTAATTAAACAAAATATTTTGGTACACGGCAATGCAAATGAAGTGACTAATGTGGTTGCTCTTGGATGTACAAGCCACCTTGCTGTTCAAAACCACCCAGTCGTTTATTCCTACCACAGACATATCTGCTCTGTTRCGTGATCCTGTTTTTCTTGGAATCAACAACAGTTTTGCCAGTGTAAGATCACGGCTCTAATGAAAGTTTTGCTGTGTGTTATAGCAGTGCATATCATGGCAAAGAATCCCATAGATATTTTTWATACTTTCAATAATTTGCTCGTGGTCAAGACTTTTTGATTCACTGTAATCAGGTAATCTCCCTAAATTCTGTGTGTTGTTGTGGAACGTGAAGCATGAACATCTACCTTTTGATGAAGAAAGTATCCTGGCACAAAGAATCCTGCTTCAAGGCTGGGTGATTTGCTTGACAGAGGGCACTAGCATTAAAATGGCTCTTAATTGCTGAAAGGTAGGTTCTAGGAACCTTTTAACATATTTCAAACCTGGCTACTGTCTGAATAATTCATTCAAAGAGGCCCCTTTTGGGGGAAAAAAAYTCTGTCTTGCATCTTTGACATAAAACCACATAGAAGAATAAATGAAAATATTCAAAATATACCATAACTTAGTGAAATCTTCAGAAATAGGGATGTTCTGCAGTCTTGTGGGGCCCTGCCTGCTGTATAATTGAAATCAGATTTTTCAATAGGATACTACAGCCTGTTTGATACTATTAATTAAATGAACACCTCTGGTGCAAGGGGTAATTCTGAGTTCTTYCAATACATCTGAGGAGCTCAATAATCAGCACTTCCATGCAGTCTGGAGAGTCTAATTATGATGTGGAACATAGCCAGACGTCAGATACATTTCTATCTTCAGCAGGCCCAAAAAGGGACTCTCAAGTCCACAGAAACTTACACACAGATCTGGAGTTCGTGACTTGTCCCGTCTTGTTCGAAYGGGAAAACACCGACCCCAGAAAGCAAGCCACGAACATGGGCTCGTGTGGAGCCTAGGGGCTGCGTGGGGGCTCTGCTCACTGGGARCATTGCTAGAGCGTACAGAGCCACAAAGACTAGTCCGAAATTAGCCTGGCCTTGCAGAAACGAGTAGCAGCTCTAACATTGACAAGGAGATTATATTTGCGAAAACAGAGAATAGGTCTTAGCAAACTGCAATTATGAATCTCTCCAGCATGGTAAAGAGGATGTGTGCTCATGACAAAGAGTATAAAAGAAGCCCATCAATTGGAAATGGTAAAAAAATAAAAAGATGGACACCTCACTTGGATGACTTGGATGCCCCAGTCCAGAAAGGATGACTATGCCCCACTACAGTGATGCAGCCATGGGAAGCACACATGCAGTCTTGTCATTATCAGGAAATATTAATGATGATGACACAGGGAATGGAAAGGCTACAAGCTAGACTGGTTTGGCTTAACAGAGTGAAGTCCCAAATGGGACTCTGTAGATGAGTCCATATYAGTGCTTTGTTTGGATCAGGAATCTTTCTTAAAGTGAATCTTCCAGTTATCTCCACTTAGCCCTCTGTGGTTTCTTCTCTGGGAGTACACAGGCTGGATCCTTTCAGAATAAATTAAACCAGAAGATGTGGTTCAGGAATGCACAATGCACTCCAGTTCCAAATGGGTATTCTGTCCACATGACTAGAATACAATTAGTATTAGCAAAAAAAAATACAAAATACAGGTAGGGTGGACTTCAGATCTTCAGCACCAACTATGATCATGGACACAGTATCTGCATGAAAAGCCTTTCCTTTGAAACTCTTAGAGCCAGGTGGAGTTGGCGGCTAGTTCTTAAATATCCTTGTTGGTTTTGTCTAAGAATGCTGGGCCCAAAATCGTTTCTGAATATTATGTTAAACTGGTCACTTTAACTCTCACCTACRATACCCTAAACAGCTGAAATATACTGGACYTTCAATACCAAAATAATGGAATGCCAGATCAGAAAAAAGACCTTATCTAATTAACGTAAGTAATTGTGAGCTGGAAATAAAACCATTAGGCAGCTCCAGGCAGTGGAAATTAAACGTTCTAACAGATCCAGTTTTGTGACTGTGGTGTAGGACCCACTTTTATTGTTGTCTTTTGGGAGAGCATTTTTTCAAWTTTTTTTTCCACAGTTAACTGATTTTTCAACATCTGCACTGTTCTGATTTTCCATCTGAACTTCACAAGTGCTTTTTAATCAATCAGATTAATTAGAGAAATTTATGAACCCAAATTGTAATAACATTTAACCAAGCTCTGTGATTGTAGTGCTCCCCAGACCTAAATGACTGTCTCATACAGAGATCACAGTCCATTGAATATCATTTAATTATGGATTATAAATAGTGGTAGCTTGTTAGCAAACCCCCAAGCATATATCAAATCTCTTTTAATAAATAAAACCAAAAAAGCCACCTGACCATAGATAGTCTATAACTACCACATCATAGACTGAAGCATAAGGTTTTAAATATACTTAGAGATGGATGCAATTTAAATGTTCCTTGCCATCACACAAGAGACAGCCAATTA
Organism: Apteryx rowi; assembly: GCF_003343035.1. Lineage (NCBI taxonomy): Eukaryota > Metazoa > Chordata > Aves > Apterygiformes > Apterygidae > Apteryx > Apteryx rowi. The sequence continues at coordinate 2,119,006 of NW_020450085.1, read as the reverse complement.
ATGCTTCTTTCAAAATGCTAAGTGAATGTACTTCCTTTGAAGTTTTAGAAATGCTGGGGAACAACCGATTTATATAACTTTCAATTCAAAGTGAAATATATATATGTGGTATACACACACTTAATAGATAAAATGCTTATATGCATAGGTATATGTAAAGATGCAGAAATAGGAGAGTAAAAAAAAAGGCAATTGATAAATTTTTAAAAGAGAAACAGATTAGTCTCTGACAGATTAAGTACACTTTCATAGCTAGGAAAACGGTATCTGCAATCTGGGCAATTTGCAACACATTTAAATGCCTTCAGAATGAACATTTGATTAAAATCTTCTGCAGCCTATATGGGTCAGTTAGAAACATTTTAAAACTATTTAGAGATCGCAGAGAAGAATTCAGTGCAGGCATAAGCACCTCCAAGCCACGGGGCTGGTTCCTGAGCTGGGACCCTGCACCGCTGCGCAGCAGCTGCACTCCAAGGCCACAGCTTCCATGACAGTAGTGCTCCCAGGACCCCGATCTACGCGTTGCCGCTGTGACGCGGTGTGTTGTTCCTTGGAGCACCAGGGTGCATAGTTCATGTCACTGGCTGAGTCTGACACAGTTTTATATGATTGTCACACAGTCGATTGTGTACTGAATGATCTTAAAAAGCGATCAAAAAAAAAAACAAACCCAAAGCTGCCTTGGGAGCAGAATAGGTGAAAAAGATTAGCTTTCTAACTATTTTATGTGGATGTATACCGTATMTCTCTCTCTCTATAAAAAAATGTGTGTGTATGTCTGTGTGTAAGGTTTGTTCCAGAGATTTTTCAGTTTTCATTCTCACGGTACACTTTTCTCCAAGTGTTAGAGCCCCTTAAAGATGTAAATTAACAAATCTTCACAGCCAAGTGCAATCTGATAGAAGAAAGAAAGCGACTTCTCATTAAATATCAGGTGAAACTGTCTATCCCATAGTAAGGGGACCTGTGCAAATGCATCGCAAAATTCTGGCTGTTTGCTGTTAGAACATTTAAAGCCAGGCTAGCCACAACAGGATGTTTTCACTTAAGCCTCTAATTTACATGATTTAATGAGGAGCAAAACTCCCTATAAGTTGACAGCTCCTCCAAAAAATGAATCAGAGCACCTATGCAGACACTGATTTCTCAACAATGATTACACAGGGAATCAAAGTTCTAAATTTAGGTGCTTAAATTAAATGCTTTAAGGAAAACAATATGATCACCCCCAATACCAGAAAATGAACAACTGAGAAAGTCTTTTACTAATGGATAATTTTCATATTCAGAATGACTTTGTAAGTCACCTTCTGAGGTGCATGAAAATTATTTACCATATTTTRCATGTGGAAATCAGAGATGGTAAACGACTTCTCTTAGGCAGTATGACAACAAATTCAAGCAAAATATGGATTTGAGGAAAAATACCTAATTAATAATAATTATGGCAAAGGCAAGGATAGCGTGTATCTTTGACAATAAACAGAAACTACCTCAATGCTTTGTAGAATATGTGATTCAGATGGAGAAGAAGTTATCTGGCACATAACAAACTTCTGAAATTTAATCCTAGCTCAATTGAAGCTGTTCAGAATTTGCCATTGATGTCAACAGGAGTGAAATTTTATTTCTGATGCATATGTGATAAAGAAATCTCTCTGTTTTTTCTGTGTGTGCTATTTAAACTAAAGCAGAGATGTTGCCAATTTTCACTTTGTAGGCATATTTTATGTCATTTATATCATGCCGTAATCAGCTGAAAGAATATATACACATTTCATAGGGCACAAACAGAAAAAGACGCATAAAATATTAAGTTTTATACATTTGACATTGCTAGGACWAATCTGAGCATTTTTTGAAGACATTTTGCTACCATAGGATCTTTAAATAGCATCAGTTGTTAATTTACAATAGTGAGTAAGTTAAAGTTTAAGAATGCTGACTGATGAATTGATAATGAGCACTTGATTAAAACCTTTTGAAGGCCAACACGAAATATTTAATTTACGTATTTCAAACCTATGAGGAGTGAAAATCTTCAAGGTAAATATAATCAAAGTTTGTTTATACAGAGTTGAGGATTTAGACGCATGTTTTATAATGCTGAGCTTAGAGACATACTGTAATTCCCTTTTTTGCATGAAAACCACACTTTATACCGAAATAGTTCCACTGAAATTGATGTCACAGTCAGGCCCCCCCTTGGTGCTTTGTGAGAAATGGCTTTTTACATGATTTACAGTGTTTGTACTACTAGAATGGATCAACAAGATCATCCTAGAAGTTGGTTTGACTTGGTAGAGTTGAACTGCTGAGAGCAGCGATGGGTGTTTCCTTGCGCCGCGGGTGGCTGTGGGTCTCTTAAATGCTCCCCATCACCCCCATTGCTGCTTGTCAGGAGCCACCGCTGCGTTCCCTGCCAGATCCACCTGCACCTGCAGACCTCACCATCAGATCTCAAACTTAGCCCTGCAGGGAAATTGTGGATGATATAGTGTTGCTATAAGAAACACTGAGTTCAGTAAAGTTTAGCAACTGTAGCTGGTCGAACGACATGTCCACTTTTCAATAAAGCGCTTGCCAAGCAATCCCGAGCCATTGAACTTGAGCTGCATATTAGATATTGAGCAATATGGAAAACAAGGTAAACGTTCCACCCACCATTTGGCAGTGTTGAAGTTGTTGGAGGTAACAGGTTGTTGGATCAGCTATTTGGGTTCTGCCTTTTTTAAAAGTATCAAAATATGCTGTCATGTTAGAAATGATGAATCAGCTGATCGTAGTTGATGAAACGCTAAACAAAATTAGTCATACTTTCCATTGCAATAGTGTATTTCCAATGCAGACCTTTGTTTTTAAAAGGATCCTAATCAGTGTTATTCTTTCTGAAATGAGTTTCAAGCAGTAAACGCTTTTATTGTTTTTTTTTTTTTAATTAATAAATATGTTTTGTTTGCAGGAACCAGAATTAAATACCTAGCTTCTAGAATCTAACAGAACTTGTTCAAGGGAAAGACTTATAACAATTTGTGTTATTTTAATATGTATACAGATCCCTAAATCTGGTGTGATTGCTAGCCTTATAAAAGTAGATAGACTTTGCAGATATTTCAACCAATTAGTACAGATACAGGTCAAGCATGTGAACCTGCAAGACAGATGTAGGAAAAATCAGGATCGCAAGTACTGTAAGTCTCATCCAAGTTAAAGGCTTTGTCAGAGGGAGAGTGAGTTGAAGACTGGGTTAGACATAAAACAGATCAAGTCTATTAATCTAATTTAAAGGTTTTCAGAGGAAATAGAAAAACACTGATGGATTTGTTTGTAGGATACCAAATCTAAATCCCTCCCAATTCACCCCTGTTATCTTAGGCTCAGTCTTTAAAAATTATTCAACTGACTTTGGGTGGTTTTGATCACTTTGTCTTATCTTCAAAGTAGCTACATTTTTACAAAATTCCTAAGTCAACTTCCATAAATAGACAAACTGGTGATGTTCTCTAAAGGGAATATCCACTGACCTATCGTGAAAACTCTCCTTGTTTTGATAAAACTGTATAAACTGGCGTTTCTCCAACATCTGACAATTCATAGGCTTGGCAAGGAGAGGAGGCAAACAACTTTTCAAAGCTATGTAGTTTAAAAAACAAAGGCATTTTCCCTCCTCTTATTCCATTAAAMTCCCTTGTGTAATCTCAGGTTCCTCACCTGTTTGATAAGAATAATGGCAGTGCAGATATGTTCTAAAAGTGAGATTTGTGTTTTTATGTGGAGCTACTGAAGGCAACCAGACAGTAGCTTTTGCAGTTCCCGCTGATGATATCCCAGGGTTTCCTTCAGACGAATGCTCTGCTCTTTTCTCTCCTCTGTTTCACTGATGCACAATGGGAGATGATGGTTTTCCTGGCCACTCTAAAGGAAGCAACTAGCCTTTCTTCCATGYGGACTGAAGCAGTGACATTTGTGGGGGATTTCAAGACCTGACAGCGTAAGAGGGTGGAAGACTCTATCTAGTACTTAAGACCATTCCCAGAAGCCCAAAGTCGATGATAGGCATGCACCATCTCCGTCAAACCAAAGTCAGGTATTCACCTTTTAGCAGGTGTGAAAGCACTCGTTAAGCTAAACTCACATCTGCCCTGAAGCCTCTTCTCCAGACAAACCACTTTGCCCATAGATAGTTTGGTTTACCTCTTGCCTGCTTGTTCAGGTATTAAGGACTCATTAAACTGTAAATGATATAAGCAATGTTTGCTGGTTTCCTTTTTTAAGGAACAGTTTTCTAAAACAAAATTAATACCTCCATTTGCAAGGGATGAGGTCAACTGATACAGTACAGAGGACTGTGCTTTCAAGAGCACTTTAGTTCCATTAAGTGAGATACAGTAATAGACTAGGAAAAGCTTATGAATGATTTTCCAGTTGCATTCTTCTCACTGTCACATTTTCTCTGTCAAACCTGTGATTCTCAGAATAGGTCTTTACTGACAAGAATCAAGTCCTACTGCAAATGACAGCTGAAGTTTCTCGATTTCATTAGCGTCTCCAGCCAGCCAGCGAAACTGGCCACTTTGTAGTGTGTCATCGTCTTGGAAACTAATTTAATACTGCCCTGTGAAATGACCCCTTACTAGAATGTACTGTATAACTGGCATGGCACATGGATTTTCCATTCCAGATACGGTAGAGATCATATAATCACAGAGGAAATAGTGAGAGTACTGTCAGTGTCAGTCATGGAGGAGGTTACTTTAACTCATGCCAAAAAGGCTTTGTGTCTCCAATAGAAAAGAGCATTTTCTTTCTCCTTGGATATAAAAAAGTCATTGGTTCAGAAAGAAATCAGTTATATACACCCACTGTTCATCAGTTGTCACCTCATCATAGGGCGAAAATTAATTTTAGCAGTTCACCCAGACTGGCTGGAAGGCAGACTGCAGCATTTGAAAAAGCCTATGGAAAGCAAAATACATCTGGCATTGTCAGAGGAGATATAGGGCCACAACTATACTATGCTCTTTGGCCTGTGTAATGTGGGAAGGATTCTGCTACTCTTTGAGGGACACATGTTTGTAATGGCTGTGAGTGGCAAACTGGGAAGGGGAACAGATGCTTGTGATTCATCCCTGCATCTCCAGAAAAATCTGTTCTTCCTGATGCGAGTCTGAAAATTTATTTTTGAATTCTTTTTAGAAATTTCATTTTATTCTCCTGAGCGGAGTGTTGAAATGCTACATTCATCTACAAAATTATGCAGTTATATTACTGATACCAGAAGATAACAGAGGGATAGAGCTGGTATTTAGGACCTGAATATTTTAAAAACACTATGAGATTTGGGATATATCTGAAAATGAGGTTGTTTTTTAGAGGACAGGTACTAGAGACAGATGATTTGAGTATTTCATGATATTGATAGTATCATAAATAATATATATTATTATGATATATAATAGAATAATATAAAATATCTTTATATTATTAAACTTTCTGGACAGATATTCAATAGAACTTTGAGAACCTGAGGTGAGCAGCTTTCTGCCTTTTCTCACTTTTCTTCTTTTTTATTTACCTTGAAGGAGAAAGAGAGAGGCAATATTTCCTGGTGCCTATTCCTCCTCCTTTTCACTAGTGGAGAGGAAAAGTCACAAACATACCAGGGTCTCTGTGCTGTGCAAAATAGGTGACTGTTTATATCTAAGGTCCTGTGATAATATTCCTGTATTGTTCCCAAATAATCCCAAAGTCTTGAAATATATTTTCAGATTTGTGGACTGTGTTATGTGACTGTCATTTACATGAGATGATGACATCAAATGTCAGATGATGACCCTTAGGACTGTAGCACTTCTCCAAAATCCAATTATGGAATGAAGGGTAATGGATGTAAATTAAGGTTGTTGGTTTAGACCAAAACCAACCAGTACTGTTTTAGTACTTTATGAAGGGTAACAGATCAGGTTATTCCAATCAAAGGAGATCTGCTGCACCTTTTCTATTTACTGCTACTTCACAGCTACTGCAACAGGTGTTACCACTTTGGAAAAAACTGTGTTTTTGTATTTTGCTAAATAATCATTCCAGAGAGGATGCGATGTAGGTTCTGAAAGGTCAAAATAAAGAAGATACAGGTCTCAATAAAATGACAGTCTAATATTCATTTATGTGGAAGCTTTGCTAAGATACATGTTTGCATGACTGTATATTAACCAGTAAGGGAGAGAAAGCTAGTAAATATGATATTTAAAAATATTGTAATTTTTAAACATAAGGAATGTAAAACCTGTCCTAATAATATAATTCATACCAAACAAGACAGTGAGGTAGATAATAATTTCCTCTCCAGCTGCAAAATGAGATGATCTTAATGATGGTGAAATAAATGTTAACTGATGAAGTCAAGATTATAAGTATTTTGATAGATTAACCACTTTAGAATGTTTACCATTAATGCAGATAGCAGCAAGGCAATAATTGGAACTCCTGAGCAATTCCTTCCTATAWCCATTTAAAAGAGCATTGATCAGTTGTCCAGGTATTATCTGTGATTTTACATAAGCTTGTCCTATACTGTGTTTCACTGCAGCAAATTTTAACCCCAGGGCACTGGGGAACTGGGAGTTACTGATACTTGGCAGGGAAGTGGAGAAGAAGGATAAAAAGCTTGATATATTTTGTATGAGCTTTGGGAATAGAAAATCCTGACTGCAGATTTTAGAGGAATAGCAGAATTGTAGTTTGGAAAAAAAAAAATTTAATGTTCTGTTGCCTTCAGATACAGCTAGAAGGTTTATGATATCCAAAAGAGTTGGATTCTTGTTGAAAGCCAATAGACTTGGCTCATAAATCGCATAGTTGCTTTTGAATGCTTCCACACTCCATTGTTTGGATGGTTAGCTAGTAAAGCAAAATTTCTAGTGATTCCTAATTCCCAATGATTTTGCATGGGCATGCAAAATTCTGAGGCTCCACAAGARTTTCTTTAACTTTTTGAGCACAAGGAGAGCCAAGACACCAGGGAGAAAGAAAAATGTGACTCCCATTAAGTAAGATTAGCAAGGCTTGCTGGCAAAGACTGAAGAAGTGAGATACGCCACCTACACCTACCTTTTATTACATTCTGTTGCATTTGCCACAAGGCACAAAATCAGGAAGTATGTACTGAGGGAATCAGCAACAAGTACTGGCACAAACAGAACTGGCATTTCAGGTTTCTTTTGGTTGCTTACCACACATATTTGGAATTTTGTAAAGCAGAGACATTTATTAACTGAATAATATAATGCAAACAGTTCCCATTCACAGTATACAGGAATCTGAACTGTGCTGAAACTCAAAACTATCTAAACATTTATCTTGATGATCCCACAAAAAGGAGAGACCTTTGCATGAGAATCAGGGAGACTATGTTGTAGGTAACAGTTGAGAATATCCGAAAAAAACAAGGACTCGTTAGAAATATCTATCCACCGAATTTCTGGAGAGAGTTGCCTTGCCACTGAATTAGGTTTCCTGATGACTCTCTCACAATTCTAACTGCAAGCAGATGCCAGGGTGCACAGCACAGGAGAGGCTTATTTAAGAGAGCTGCAGTGGGCCTTGTGAGAGTTTTATAAAGGTTGAGATCACTTCCATATAAGCAACAGTTTGGGGCACACCCATAAAGTACTCAAAATCTTTATATTTGTCAAGGTTTGCTCATCTTTACTGTTATTCCAAAATAACAGCTGTGATGATGCAGAAGCACGCACAATGGTAATTTATGTGAGCAATGGGATCATCGACAGCAAGAAGTTTAGGGGTTATTTTATTTTGTTTTGATAGCAGCACAAATGGACGATGTAAAGTATTTCAGCTGATGGGAACATATCACAGATGCTTCATCTGTGTATAGTGTACAGAAAACCTTACAAATACTATGCGGAAATGTGTATTTTCTTCTTTTTGTTATTTTTTCCCCACAAAATGTCAACTCAGAGACTGATTAAGGTTCAAATATCCCTACCTTCTTGCTGGGGAAATCCCATTGTCAGCTGGACTTAGCTAGTATTGCCCTCCAAATCTGCAGGACTCAAACATTACTAACTAAAAGTGGTGTACTTAGAAAAGTTTCTTAAAACAAAGCACATATATTTGATCATTAAAAAAATGTATAAATATAGTAATCACAACGAGACTACACTAAAATATTTCACGGCATTTGCTTATCTTTTACAGTTTAATCAATATTTCCTTTTTCAGGGAAAAAAAAACCTTTTATTTGGATTTAATACTATTTATCTAGCCTTACTAAAAATTCTGTGTGTTACAAACATCCTCCTCATTTTTTTTTTTACCACAGTGAATGCAAAGGTAAATATTATTGGAGTGCATTTGGACAGAGAGCATCTAGATAGAAACATTTCATCTTCCTTTTGCTTTCCGAAGAGCTGCAAATGGTAGAAGCCCACCTCTCCCCCTTTTTTGCCACATAGAGTAAAATTCACCCAGTCTAGTCTATACTTAAGAGAACAGATGAGGATTGTCCAGCTGAAAAAAGGAAAGAGAAAGCACTTGAAACTAGAGGTCTGCGTGCTGTTGTATTCCTGCCCTGATGTGGCAACTAGCACAATGGTGAGACAGATCTTGTCTAAAAATAGCTGGAGGCTGGGTGGAAAGGAAAAAACACAATGGGCAACTGCAATGCAGCTAAAATAGTTTTGAGGGGGTACTGGAATACCCAGAAATGTTACAGTAAATGACAATTAAAWGACAAGTCAGCAGAAGCATAGTCTACTCCTAATCTGCCCCATTACTATATTAGATTAGCAGAGGGGTTTGGTACAGAGTCTCCTCAGCACCGCTCCTAAGGAGTGCCGGCTGGACTTGTGGGGGTGACTGAGCTTTTTGTGCAGAGCTGCATCTCAGAAATGAAAACAGTGAGTCCAGTGGAAGGAGATAGCTCATTTTCACAGAATACCAGTGATGGAGTCTACCTTGGGAACAGCAAGAAATACTCCTTAAAGACGTAGGGGGCTGAAATCGTCCACAAAGTAAGGGCAACAAAACAAATTAGTAAAGGGTATTTCGAATAATGAATGCACCAAACCATGCATCATTGCCAGGCTTTACACATTACTCACCACTCTCCAACCATAACATGCCATCCTACCACCAGCATTGACCTCACCAACTTCAGGAGTTTTCACAGCCAGAGAAAGCTTATTCCGTGTCCAAGAATGGTTTGTGACATTATGTAGCCCTGGCTACCTATGACTACATATACATATACAAAAATATGCTGGCTATTCATGTAAGACCTTTGTTTCCATAATCCTGTGGTGGGGAGCAGAATTATATGCTTCATCTAGGATAAAGACTCTGTACTAGTTCTACTGAGGACTGGGCCTTCCTGTGGACACCCAGAATGGCAGGGTGTTCACTTTTCAATTGTTCTTTGCTCCTTAAGAGCACTGGTAATTTGATAAGCAAGGGGKTTTTTTTGAGAGAGAGTCCTTAATAAATTATCATGCTAATTTTGGAAAAGTAAGATTTTGGTGTTCACCAGATGTTTCTGCGACATCCTGCTAAATTGTCTCCCTTGCTAAATTACATGGTTAGGTGTACGTAAGATGACTACGAACTTCAACATTGCTTTGGAACTGGAACCGTGAGGAGAGTTTCCCTGTCAAGCAGAGCTGCCATTGTAAGTTCTCCACCATGTTTAGGAAAGTTTAGGAGGAAAGAGAGTATACATCAGCTTTTGTTACCACACTTTACATAATCAGCTGGCATTCAAAGAGTAAATTACTGTAGCTTTTTTTTGTGGGCTGAGTTCTTCCTACAGTGCTCATATCTGCAGCAGAAAAAATATCAGGGAAGAAACATTCATTCTGAGGTTTTGTTATAAATACTGAACAAATATGGAAAAGGATAACTTTCCCCCCCCTTTAACATCCTACAACTTTCATGGGGATGTGGGCTGACCTGTGAAGGGAGACAAAAACAAAATCCTGGCTGTTCTAATCAAGCCTTTAAAATACAAATGTTCTCTACTGCAAGAGGACAACAGGCAGCTCAGGCAGGAGCTGCTTACAATACTGAAAGATTAAAGGCAATAAAAAGCCTGGAACTAGCTTGCCTCTACAATAAATAATTGATTTAAGAGGTGAAGTGAATGTTTTTTTCTCATGTGACAGCTTGGGAGCTGTCAAAAGAATGGCACCAAGGCCTTGAATTCTTCATGTGCTTGGCTCCTCACAGCAAAGGGTAAAAGATTTGGGGATCTTGGGACATGGGAAGGCCTGCTAAGGGTGGAAACTAGGTCAAGAAATGCCATAATTGAGGTCTAGATGTGGGTCAGGATTTCAGCTGGCTAATTGCTGCCCAGATTGGGATGTGAGGCAGCATGCAAGAAAGCCAGAAAGCCATCTCTCCAGCGTTGTGTAATCCAGGAGGTGCCATCAGCTTAACTCACACTACCTGAGCAGTCCTCTACATTATCAGTTGTCTAAACATAAGATCTAGACCATGGTTGATTTAGAGCACCTTATTTTAAGAAGTGAGTCTCTGCTCTCCTGACTACAGGTTGCTGTGATCTAGAGTTTAGGAGCATCTGCTTGTCTCCTCATGGGCCTGACTCAGCAGGCCTGTTGTATCTTAATGCATTGAATTCAACACAAATCACAGAAGTCATCAGAGTTCTACTATAAAATGCCGACAGAAGAATTACTTCTTCCCTCCTGTGGTATAATGGGCCAACAAAGTGGTGAATATGTATATTAGGCTCTTACTAGCCTCAGAGAGCTTAATCTACAGTTTCCATTTCCCAACAGCATCCTAACCAGTAGCTGAAGGACAACGCAAGGACATTGTCATTAGTGGCCTTCCTTTTTGTAGGAAAAAAGGTGTTTGTTTGCATTAACCAACTAGAAGAAAAATCTTTGCAAGGACTGGGCACTTAGTAGTCTTCACATCAAGATGTAATTTAGATTATCATAACATCTAGACTTTACCTTACCTGCCAACACATGTGAAAATCATAGACACAGGTTTCTCTTGGGTTACCTGATTCAAATTCCTCTCTGAGGCACAGTTTTGTGGTATTGTAACTATAATGTTGTCAAGGCTGAGTTAGTATCTCTGCGTTGTTTAGATGCACCTGCTGAGGCCCGTGTGGGCTCAGGGACTGCTGCACTGTGCTCTAATTAGTTTCAATGAGAACCTATGGGGAGGTTACTGAGAAGATGGAGCCACACTCTTCACAGTGCATGGTGGRAAGACAAGAGGCAATGGGCGTAAAAAGAAAGAAGAGAGGTTTTGACTGAACATAAGTGTAAACATTTTCACCATGAAGACATTCAAGCAGTGAAACATGCTGCCCAGAGAGGTTGTGCAGTTTCCACCCTTATAGGTTTTCAAGATCAGACTGAATAAAGCTGTGAGCAACCTGGTTGATCTCATAGCTGACCCTGTTTTGAAAAGGAAGTTGAAGAGAGAGACCTCCTGAGGTCCTTTCCCACCTGAATTGTCCTATGATTCTGTGATTCTAAGTAGATTTACCATGGAATAGTGTCAATAGCACTTTTAGATTAACCTTTTGGAGCAGAGTTGCACTTCAAGGAAGTGCTCTCCTTTTCATAACTATTTCTCTGCATCTGCACCCTGATGGGAAGCACGCCATCGGGCAATTCAATAATCATTTTCTGCTTCCAAGAAAAAGCTAATCTCTTCAGTTTTCTTCTCTGGAAAACACAGTTATGAACCGAAATGAAAAAAAGTACTGGGGRACACCATTCACTGATGACACAGAAGAGCAACATACTGAGCCTACYAACCCTTCGCTCTCCTCATCAGGAGAGCTGTTAAAAGGTCAAGGCACAGAACCATTACAAAATAAACAAGAACTGCAGATTTTGCAGTAGGTGGAACCATCTGGACCCAGATAATGTCACCCTAAACAATCTGCCATTCAGTTGCAGGGAAGGAGAAACAAGTCTTTTGTGACTCAGAGATAAAAAGCTGAGATGGCAATGTGTCTTACTGGCTCCCTGATCCCATTATAGGAAATAATTATTATTTATTATTCCAGATAATGCCAGTGGACATATCCAAGTGCCATCCTCTGTGTTCACACTATCTGAATTGTGCCAAGTATCTGAAAAGCATCAACCTAAATAATAGATATGTGCTAGTATTCAAATGGGTTTCTCTGCTCTATTTCCGCAGACCAATCAGACCACAATCCAGCTTTTTCCTTAGTGCTCGTATAGAGTCATGCAGTGTTCATATAGAGTGGTCTGTGCCTTATGATTTGCTCTGTCCTTAGTACAACAGTGCACAGATGGACCTGCCTGGTATTTATCTCCCTTGTGCCCTGTGCAAGGCCTTGTCTGTTTATGGAGGAAGTAGACACATATCACTGAATAAGCATGAGACTGAGTTGTAGTGTATATACAGTGAACCAAAGCAAAATAGTTCTCAGCAACCAACCGCAAGTATGATCCAGTCCCTATACATACTGGTGGCATGTTTTTATTTTACATTCTTAAAATATTCTTTTAAAGTAGTGAAGTCAGAAAGGTGGCTTTTGAAGGTCATATAGAGTCACTGATGAAAGATCTGAGCAGGAAGCCCTAGGAGTATCACCAGGAGTGAGGCTTGCTCACACCCCAGAATTTTAAGAGCAACTTTGAAAATGTTCTGAGAAAAGCAAGGAAATTATTCTTAACTTCCTGCACGAGAACTGTCTTGTTGGAGTCATTAAGTTTTACCACACATAAATTATTACCAGTTAGGGCCCAGAGCTCCTTCAAACCCCCAGAGATGTGAGAAGCCAGGCAATTCATTTGCAGCAACTACAGAAGTACCATTGCATTTATGTGATACCTTGCTGCACTGTTCTCCCAATACTATGGTTCATGTTCGCAGTTAAAAATGACTAAACAAAACAGAAAGAGAGAGAATAGAGCCAAATACTCATCTGATGTCAATTCACATCACTTCACTATGCTTCATGCTGCGGGGTAGCATTGCAGGAAGAACATTTGCAGCAGATCCACAAAATCATGGTTTGTATTATGTGAATCTGGACTATTTCAGGTGACAGGTCCCTTGATTCTCTGATTATATGTGGGCATTTTGGATTTCAAATTGGAGAGTTCAAGCTCACCTGTATAAACTGTTCTGAAAGGGAAGCATGAATGCCTCAGCAAGATCTTCTTGGTTAATGCTTAGATTACACTGTTTTGATAAAAAGTACTTAGGCCATAAGTGGGAAAGCATTTCCAGAGGTATTACTGTAAAAAGATAATATTTTTACCCTGAGAGAAATGTTGATAGTAGATGAAGGCATCAGGTGAAAACAGCAGGTRTCAAATCTATTATAAACAAAACAGACAACAGTAGATGAAAGAACTCAAATAAGGGTTTCATTATATTCAGATTACATGGGTGAACATTTCCTTTCCTTATGTGATCTCATCAAGTAGTCCAACCTAATAATCTTCCTAGATAATCACCAAAGCACATTTTACTCCCTGCCTCTATCTTCTCTTTATACTTTTACAGTTTTGCAATCCAATGCTTGTCAAAAATGTACACAATTATCTATTTGGTTATCTGCTATAATACATCAGATACAGACAATCAGTACTGACTGTGTTTATGGTTAGGAAAGCTACAAATGCCTTCCTGCCTTAACTGCTTGTGTTCCATCTGTATGCTGGCATACGGAAGGTGCAAATAAGAAAAAGCCAAGTGACGCTTTGAAATAGAACGGAGATCACAAGTGTAGTTGTGTGCATATCCTGCCTCCACTATACTGCCAACACCCCCTTTGAGTTCAGGGTTCTACAGTCCCTTGATTCTTATTTAATCTGATAAACATATCATTGCATTGACTTCAACTTGTTATTTTTACAGTGCCCCACTGAAAGTATGTATTTATTAGTACTCTTACTTTAAAAATATGCTAATTTATTTTTAATAAATGAAAGGTAAGAAGCAAAATATTATTTCACCTTAGACAAGTCAGAGCTTGTGTGTATATATCTGTGTAAGGATGTTCCCTCTGCTTCATTGAATATATCACAAGCACTAGAAGATGCAGTGCCTCTATTTTCAGTGTGCCATTTGTCACTGGAAAAGAAACTACCTTCAGGTTCCTCTGGCAAATGCACTAACTAAATGCCTACGGAGTCATACCTGAGGTCTCTTTCCCCTGGGAATGCTAATGGTTTCAGAAGGAAGTGACACAGACTATACAATAAACTACAGGACCTCAGCAGGAATATTCTCCTGGGAAGCAGGAGATCAGGTTTACATCCTTATGATAAATCAGAGAGAGATGAGATCTTACAGCTGCTTTAATAAGCTGGCTACTGGGTTAGGGTAGTGGGTATAATGCTGACATCTTCTTTCTGTGATATCCTGTTTATAAATTACCGAAGTGGGCCGCCAGGCTGCTTAGGATTTAATGATTGGATGTTTGAGTCTAGCGGCAAAAACGTATGCACTTGGAAAGCTTTCTTGATGGTATCTTGGGTGGGAATTAGTCTTAGCTGGCAGCTGAGCATCAGCTGGAAAGACTGAAAACCTCAAGGCCTGAAAGTTTTAGGAACTCTTAGATGTCCAAATATCTTGGAGGAGCTATGTTTTAAGAAAAGCTCATCATTAGCTTATTTGCTTCCTTAAGCAGCTAAATATCTTTGAAAATCTGGCACAGCTTCTTCTGGAGCTCCAGCTTGTATAATATGCGTAGTCTGCAGCTGTTACTGGCAAATGCTAGCCCAGGCCATAATATGGTTATTCCTTCTTCTCTCCATCACAAATATTCCCAGTTATTAATTAACCTTATATTAAAGCACAACTGCCTAGAATTCACACCAATGAAGACAAATTTGCTTGCTTGTTTAATCCCAGTGGATTTTGGCCAAATTGATTTGTAGTTTAATCACTTGTTTGCTTTCTGTTCCTGTCATTTAAACACTTATTTTTGCATTCCGATGCATTTCTCAGAATTTGTATATTCCAGTAAGTAGTATTTTCTGCTATAGCTGCAAATCAAGGAAGATTTCCATGACAAAAGATTTTTCTAAATAAACAAAAGAATATGAAATTTTAATTTCAGTCCCCACACTGCACAGACCATTGTTTGAACAGCAATCTAGAAGTAACCTAAGTGACTGCATATGTCAACAAGGCTAGTACAACAGTGATTAAAGACAAGCTTAAAAAAAAAAGAAGCACTATTATACCCGGGTGAAAGTCTCTTTTCCCAAGAAAGCAAAAGGATGTTTAGGAACTGCTTGTAACCATCTAAAAGCAGCACATTTTGCCTAAGCTAGCTGTCTAGGATCTCTATTCAGTGGAGAAAAAAGCATTTCAGAAATGATTTTTGCCCCAGTATGAGTAACTTCACAGATAGCCCAGATACCTTATTTTTAGATAGCTGATACTAAATGGAATAAATCCCTTTATTAATGCCTTTTGCGACTGAAGTTGGATTAGCTCTGGAACTTGTATTTCATTGCAGCAAGATTGGCACGATTGTAAATCTAAACAAGAATGATTGGAGATTTCTTGACTCACAAAGTGCTTTGAGCCAAAGTATATTCTTATTTAAGAGCCTAAAATGTGTATCAACAGTGTTAGTAACAATAATCCTGTTAATATGCTCTATTTGCATATACATAACCTGATTACTGATTTAGTGGAAAAAAAAAGAAGAATTATCTGAAGAGAAGAATTATTTTGGTAAAACTATTTCTTAAAAATCTAGTGCATAGTTTCAGACATGTCAAAATATTTTGCTTCAACTGTTTGAAAGCAGAATTTTTTCACTCTAAATTTTGAGATTGCATTTTGTATCTAAAATCTTTCTCGGTGGGAAAAATGACAACAAAAAGTCTGTATTGAAAAGATGAAATAACTCCCGCTCAAAATCAAACACCATGCATGCTGGAGAAAACACCAGGTTTTCAGTGGAACAGTAAGTGATTTTTTTTTCTTTCTGACTTTTCAGTTCAGGCACAAACGCAACACATCCATCATTCTCCCATTTCTAATCTCAAGCCATACACTGCCTCATCATTGCACTCAGTGCCACCTGCTGAATTACTAGCACCGCTGCCCATTGCATCGAGGAGCACTGGGGAGGTCTCACATCCAAGCACTAACCCAGTCTAGCTTGTGGGAACTGACAAGATCACAGCAGACGGTAATAAATAAAGTTTCAGACAGCACCATATGCAGCCACAAGCTGCAGCATGTTACTACAGGAGCTCGGAGGCACTGAAATAGTCAAAGCTCCACTGCTGGTGCAGGAGTCAAGATGCAAGATATGCAAAATGGCCAGCATAATACCTGAAAATAGGTGAAACAGCCATTCTGATCTGCACATTTGGACTTGCCCATTTCTTCTGCTTTTTTTTTTGTCATTCCTGTGATGCAACTAAGCTATAACTAGAATATTTCATTTTACTTGATATCAATAATTGAAGCAAACAATCCTTTCATGTTCCAAATGCTAAGATATAAAACATGTATGTGAATATATGGACTCTTGTGCTGTTTTCTGAGTTTTTTTTTTTTCTCCATTCTTTTTTTTAAGTCAGGTATAAGTAAGCTAATACAACTGTTTCCAGCCCTCTAGGGGCTGGATTTGGTTCAAATTTATGAATGATGCACAGCAGCATCTTAGCCAAAACACTTCCTAAATTTGTCTTTTTGCTAAAATGAGGCTACCTAGAAGATTAAAAGCTTTCTTCCTTTTTCTCTCTTAAAAAACATAATTACACTCTAATTTAAAACTCTAATTGAGTGCACTTGTATTGGTAAGATGTTCTTTTTCCCTTTAGGGACAGTATTGCTATTAGTCACACAAGCTGTCTAATCATTTCATGGTCTTTTTTTTCACACCCAATACCTCCTTTATAAATGAGAAAGTGAAAGCATATCTTCTTTTTTTTTTAGGAGTATCTAAATTATATCCTTATAAATTCAACAATAGAACACAAGCTGAAACAGTGATCCACATCTTTACCCATTGCAAGTTTTCATTACTCTGATTATTTCAGTTAAGAAAAGATATGTTACATCAGGTGAGAGTCTGGCCCATGATGACAAAATCTCTGAAAAAGTATAAAAAGACATATTTTTTTCAAGCTGGAGAATTTATGTCCTGGCTATAAAAACACAGCAACCATACTATTAACTTGAATCTTATAATTGTTAGAAATATTTGACTTTGAATAACGATTGATCAAGTTGCACAAAAAAAATACTACTCAATATACAATGACAGTATCTTTCTGGTTAGGGAGACCATATATTTCCCTAAGATAATGTGTTGTGTCACACAGACAACATTAGCTTTTTTTTCAATGTGCAAGTGAGTTTAATTGAACTTTGATTCTGTGATCGAACACTGGATGTTCTCTCTCAGCCATTTAGCCCTCTTTGCTATATTTAAGCTTGGCTTACTCGCCCTATCATCGAACCAATTGCTGGTTTTTGTGCAACTCTAGAAAAGTGCATTTTATAATCAGAACTTACGATTTACCAAGTACTTTGTTACAGTGACAATGTTTGCCTGCAGCCACAGGAGCACCTTAATGCTAGGGTATTAGGAGACTACATCACTTGCCTTCCACTAAACCACCTGGAACGCTGGTAAGCCCTTGATGAAAACAAATACGCAAACTTTTAACTGATTTTCTAAAGCTAAGGAATCAGTTCTGGCTTCAGTAGCCACTGTCTTGTCTTTGAAAAGCAAAAGACGTTTTAGCATACTAGAAATATCTTTTATTATTTTCCATGCTATGCCTTGTGACCTTTGTTCATAAGCATTAACTTTGTTCTAGGTTTAAAGCTTTTAAGCAGAAACAAACTCAGTTACATAAAGTGTATGGAAAATCTGGATCTTACCCACTAGTCGGGGGCTTGTAATGTTTTTGGATGGGAGGAATTCAAGGTTCTAAAGTATCCTGTTTCTCCTGCTTCTCTCCAGAATTTCTCACTAAAACTCATCATTCACTTAAATAAAAGGCAAAATGACCTTTAAAGTTTTGAAAATCTTTCATTTTTTTGTACTTTTCTCTTACAAAGATATGTCTATGAATAACTGAAAGAAAACATCAAAAATATGAATAATTCTTGAAATAATAACTACAGATGAAAGATTTATTGAAATTAATTACTGATCAACATTCATCTGTCAGTATTTTTTTTGCACTAGTTGCAGAAAAAATACTGATCATTGTTTTTGCTGTTCTTCCTACTTTCACTGTTTTTTTTAGGTATAGAAACAAAAGAAAAATACTCTTCAGAGTGGAGGACCAGATAAGGTGGTGAACATGTATGTAAGTCAACTACATCACACTGCTTTGTCAGGTTTCACTAGCTGAGGATCTAGCTCAGCGTATGGTATTTTTCCTTCATGATGCCAGGAAATACTGCCCCATTTCTGCTTTGTCAGATTTGGATGTATTTGGTCTTATCTTAAACAAACACCTCTGGCGGTGAATCTGAAACCATGGCTTGTTTCAGAACCTGAACCTCCTTTCCTCACATACAGGGACCCTGAGGATGTTCAATACTATTAAGGCTGTAATAAGGCTATTCCAAGGCTGTAAGAAAGGCTCAGAATGAATTGTATTCAGAAAAGTAGCCCAAGGCTGCAGCATTTAATTGAATTCATAGACTTTCAGCTAAGTAGGCAACTATCTTTTTGACCTGAGGAAGGCCTGTATGTATTAACATCAATGTTATTAACAAAGCAGCTAACATAACACTGGAGTCACATTAGCAAGTTTTATTTTGTAGATGAAAAAATACCTTTGATTGATCTGATTCCTGATCAGTCATTTACAGCTTACTGTTGTGATCTCAGTGATCCTCACGGTTCGGCTGCATTAGATTTAATTGCCACAATGTGTAATTGCTATGTGCCAGTCGTTATCACCCGTGCTGTACACAGGCCATTTGTCATCTGACTGTGCTTAATTAACAATAGAAAATCCTAACTTTATATCTACTTTTGACTGCCTGAATTCACAGTGAATTATTTGCCAGTTAGTTATTATGACACTGTGCAAATGACTGTCAGCTTAGAAGGAACTTGTTAAAGCACATTGGATGTTTGTGGTGTGCCCCATGAACAAACTTTGCAGAATGGTTAGGATTTAAAAATGCTCAGGAATCATCAATTAGGTATCATTTGGGCATCCCAGGGCATCAAAAAGGCCATCAGAAGAGTAGTTTAATTTTCATGTGTGAACATGCTCATTTCAGARCTCCCATGAAAATTGGGGAAAGTCYTTGTTAGGTTAAGTTTGATAGACGATGAAATACCAGCTGAGCTTGCATCAAAATAAGCACTGGGTAGGGACGTTATAGAACAATCTGACAAGTGCTAATACTCCAGGATACTGCATTCTTTTCCAGGAGCTGACCAATGAAAATAAAGTTCAGTTAACTGCTATATACAGTAAGAGTAAGAAAAATGGAGTCTACTTTAAAAGTTTCTTGAAAATCTCCAACTACTCCATTCCCTCCCCCCTGTTCCTAATAAACAACAGTGTAATTTGCATGGCTTTGAAAACTTACTGTAAAAGAAAACAAAATTCTTAATGAAGAAATAGTAAGTGAAAGCAAGAAACATTAGGGAGAAAGTAGACACTTGTCTACTTATGTCTCAAGTCCACATCAACTCATGAAGCAGACTCAGTGACCGAGTCTCTGTCGTGTAGCAGTTACAGCTACCTTTGTAGGTTGCCTGGGGAGCTCCAGCTAAGCAACACTCACAGGTAAAAATTAAACCCCTCGTACTGATAGCTTTTTTTTGGAAATACAACTGTGCGCGGTCATTGTAGGTAGCAATGCAAGTCAGTGGTTCACAGCTACAGCATATTTCTAAAACTGAAACTTATGATTCCTAGTAATGTCTGTACGCCTTCTTCCCAGGCAAATTCATTAGCAATAAAAAGGTGATACTTTCCAATGGCCTCCTGAGATACAACAGTGAGAAACTTGGCTTCTATTCCATATATGGGAATCTATAAGTAAGAATAGTTTGGAAACATCTGAAGTATCTGCAACAGAGGTTTTGGCACGGTCTCTTCCTATGTCATTGTGATACTAGCAATCCTTTAAAACCATCAGAAACAGATTTTCAGACTTGATTCCCCTGGGAAGAGGCAGTATCATCATCAAGTCAAAGTGGTGGCAGTTATATCATTTTTTTCAGAATGAACTGGAGTGTTTAAGGCAAATGAAGTTCCTGTAAGCCTAGTAATGTCAGTGGTAGTTTATGGAGAGGTGCATTTTCTCACTATATCAGCATCAACAGATGCATCACAAATCATGTGGCATTGTTCGTTTTTCTGTTGTTGGCATCAAAGCTCTTCTCACCTAGGCAACTCTCAGATGGATTCAATCCACCTGATTAGATTCAGTTTATCACTGTTGTGACAGTCCAGAAATGTATTCCATCCAGCTTGGCATTAGCATCCCTGTTCACTACAGTGAATGCTTTTAAAAGCCTTAAAATCTGTGGAAGAACTTTAGCTGTTGTAGATCTGCCACAACATACAGTTAAATGCACCAGAGTTACATGATACAAAGTGTATTTATTCTGCAAAGCAGAGCCAATAATATCATAGAGCAGAATATAACTTTTCATTTGTTTTAAATTTAACAAGATTTCATAGGCAGAGGTCATAGCACTGAAATCCTAGAGGTTTATGCTGTGTATCAAGCTGCATTCCCACATGGTCATACCTGAAACATGATAGAACCTATCAATTAACATGGYGTAAAGTATAAGCATACAGTAATAAGAATGGAAAATGTTAAAGCTATGGCACGGTCTTTTCRTGTAATTTCATCATGTATAATTCCACTGAAAAATAAGGAATTATTGCATCACGCTGCTTTTGTAATTTGTTTAAAATCTTTAGATTAAAAGGGCCTTTTCTTCTGCTTATTTGCTGTTCACTGTTTATTTATGATCATCTCTCATCTCTAGCTTAAAGCACTGTTTCAGCTTCCCTGCTGGGCAGAACGTGTAGCTTTTCGCCATGACAGCCAAGGGCCTCAAAGCAAAGGCAAATTCTGCCCCATTATGCAGCCCAGTTGATGAGACTCCCACCAGAAGTGCTGTGCCTGCACGACTTAACTGTACTGTGGGTATAACTAAATGATGGTCAAAACCAGTTCCTCACCTAGCACACAGGAGCAGCTGTGAAAGAGGATGACCAGACTGTGGCTGTCTTCTGCCAGAATCCACTCCTGGCTACCCTCTTTTCCCCAGGTTTCTTCAGATCCTCTTTTTCCAATTTAGAGATCTCTACTGATTGCCTTCACCTCAGTCGGCAAGCTGGGTTTATGAATAGAGGTGGTTGCTGCAAAATGACAGCTGCCCTTTTGAGTAGTAAGGCTAACGCAAAAGTAGCTTTGTTTTCAACTTCGTCATTGTTGATGAATCAATCAAATTTCTTGGGTTAGATAATTATTTGTGAGGCTATTCCCCAATATCTTATGGCAACAATTTCCAGTCTCTAATTTTTTTCACCTTGAATATTTGTTCTTCATGATGATGAGCTAAATGTCATGGCCTTGTTTCTTCATTGGGTTGGACCAGAGCGGGAAACGAGTGCAAGCAGAGCAGCAAATAACACACGCTGTGCTTTTGAGACAGATTTGAGCCAAAGGGTGAAGTTTTAGGGCTTCAAAAACACTCATAAACATGCATCAGTCACCCATCTACTTGCTTACAATAAATTATACAACCTATAACACCAATGACAGTGTCTCGATATTAATCCTGCAAGTATTTGTGAATCACTCTTTGCATTATTTACCCAGTTCTATCTACCTTAAGTTTCTTTATGAATATTACTTCTGAGATGCATTCAAATACCTTTTGTTGTCTCCCTCTTTCTGTGCTTCTAAAAAATGAAAGACTCATTTTACTATTCAGCCCCAATTATTTTATGATTTTAGCTTACAGCTTTGCCTAATGCATACATATTTGTGTACAGCATTCTTGTCCTTACCTGAGTATAAATATTTCCCCTGACTTCTCAATCTAAAGTGATCTGGCTCATTAGATAATTGAAATTAGTCATTTCCAGTATTTCTAATTCAGCTGAAATGCTATTTTTCTGTTTTTATTGACACTTTCACACCTACTCAAATAAAACTAGGCTAATGAAGTTATTAACTTTCTTGAGATAATTAGTAGTTTGTTGTCTATTCTTTATTTGTTTGTGGGAACAGTATTTCTTATAAATATCTAATTCAGCAGTTGTCTGATTTATTCCCTTGATCTCAAGGTAGTCAGTAACGCTGCCCAAACAGCATGACTGGCATTACTAACTCAAAATTTTCCATTTCCAATATCAATCCAACCTGAGAACCTACTTTCTGTAGAACAGCCATATTTCTGAACTCCTTGATACACTAATGTCTTTTTGTTTAGTCCATATTCATGCAAAACACTGAGCTGCAAGCCAGGCTACACAATCAAAAGCTCTGTGAAGATGAATAAGGCTAGACAATAATGGATCTGACAAGGAGAGTTGAATAACTGCTCTTTCCATAAGCAAGGATTTCTTCTGCAAAGGCCCATTCTGTTGTGAAAACAGCCTGTGCATCTAGGAACCTTGAGCTAAATTCTGAATCACCAACTAAATGCTAACTTCTCTTCACTTTTGCTAAGTGTCAGTGGTCAGAATTTGGCCTTGATTTTGTTCAGCATTAAAGCTGCTTGACATCAGCCTGCTTGATACTGAGCAAATCATTAATTTAGCTCTTTTACTTCTCCCTTTTATTATGACATGTAATTCCATCTTCTCTATTTTACTCATTTTAGTGAAAAGTTTGAAAGAGTCCAATTGCATTCCCAGCTTTTGTTCTTTTAGCAGGATATAATAATCCTATTATTAATAATAATCCCCATAAAATTTCCAATTTTGCATGATATAACAAAATAATTACAACGTTATAAATAACAAACATAATAAGGCTGTACTTTGAATAACTCTAAACAATCATTAGTTCTTCTAATCTCCATTTATGTATGAACCTCTTAAGTATAACGTAAAATTAATCTCTAATTTTTATTGTTTCTTATTTCCCTGACAGTTTTCTGAATTTAACATAGTTTTTCTGCAAGATTTCCTAGACATTTTTAGCTTTAAGGAGAACTGAAATTTAGATTTGCCTATAGAAGTGCTCTAGAAGGTCAAACTTCGCCAATTATATTGTTTTTTTCTCCTGCATACAATACACTTAATCACAGTTTTACTAACAACCCCTTTCAGTTTTACATGGAACTCCTTTACTATAACACAACATGACTATCATTTGATATCTGAATGTTTTCACTGATTATCAATATATAATGTAAGAGAAGGTCAAAGCAGCACAGGATGAGAGTATTGACCCAGAGTAGATGAAAAGAGACTCTCTAAACATCAGCCAAAAAGGTCATCTTTATCACATCCTAAGCCTCTAGCTAGAAATATGCCATCATATGCTGTATATGCAAGCTGGCCATTAAAAATGCCTTGATGTTTTCTGGTTTAGTCATCTTTGGCCAGTATCAGACAATTCAAAATACAGAATGAGAAAACCTGCACTGAATGACCATATCATCTCCCACGCTTGATCTACTGGACAATCTCTTCTTTTTTATATATATTTTGGCCATTTTTCCTGGCTTTCTTGAGACTTGGGCCAGTACCAGCCAAAGTTAAGAAGGCCATAGCTTAAGTTTGCATATTGTCACCCTAGCTTTGCATCTTATAAATAAATATTATTAAAAAAGTATTACGCTTTCTTTAGGAAGTGCACACACATGCTCAGACAAACATTAATATATGCTTCATATCAGAACTCTTCTGCCTGTGTTTTGTTTTGTTTCTCTTCTTTTGAGCTTAGAAACCTGGGGCTACATTTCAAAAGCTAGTTGGGTACCTAAAGCTAACTGCAATCATGAAGCTAACTAGATCACATTGAATTAAATATTGTAGAGTTAGATTTTTTGTTTGTGTATGTGTTGTTTGCTGGGATGATTCTATGTTAATGCATTTCTGATGACTGCACTTAACATTATGCAGACTGCTTACTTTGAAAACCTAAACTATCAACACTAAGTAGACTTACTTGTTTTGTAAAAGTTCTGGAACTATTTGCTTTTATTTTGTCTTATGATGTGATATTTCGTAGTATGCTCTGATTCAGTTATGTTTATATATTCCTGTGCAAGTTTCCTTTGTTAACTCAAGCACCAGGTACAGGCATGCAAAAAAAAACAAAAAAACAAAAAAACCCAATCCTCGATATATGCCATAGTAGGCTTTTGGCATTGTCCTTGTCTCTGGTAGCATCATCAAAAACTTACTGACGTAAATGTGGATCCTCTGTTGGCTACACTCAACTTTCGGTGAGCTGTAAGAGCAATGTACTTTGGAGCATAAAATGAGCATAAATGCTCATAAATGAGCAATATTATAGAGCAATATTATAGTTTGGATCATGACATGATTATTTTTAACTGACAGAGTCCAAGGCAGTTTAGCACCCAAGTTGCTATTCAGCCGAAATCCCCGATACAGCTTTTTACCTGATTTAAATTGACACAATTCCATTAAAGCTAATGCAATTTAAACTTGCTTAGATTTTTTTTTKGGGGGGGGAGGGGGACACCACTATTAATATTGCAGAGAAATATCCACATCCTAAGTACAAGTTACTGCAATACAAATATGCTGAGTGTATGATACATTTATAAAGAGCTCAAGTTCGAAATTTATTGTTTTACAACATAAACAGATGTATCAACATGTATTGGGGTGGCCTTAGGGTTTTCTTTTTCACTTTTCAGTCAGATCTAGTAATCACAAAGATGCAAATAATATCAACTTGAGGCATTTTAAAATAGAGCTGCATACAAATTCTACAGCATACACGGCACTGGTTTTGGCTGTCTTAAGCCTAGTTTAACTCAAGTTACTTTGGAATTTACAAATCAATTCCTTACCTTAATCAGACATGAGTAGGTAATGAATTAATTCTATATCAATTGATTGCGATGCTTATAAATCATAAATGAAGTGCAGAGATGTGAAACCAGGGTGTGAGGCATGCAAATCCCTTTAATTCATGTATATTTCTTTTTGAGAGTGAGGTTTTATCCCACCTGGCTCTCACTACAGGAATCACGGGCTCTTGGGTTAGGATCAAGACACTACTCGCACACAAGTGGGAACACAAATCATCCCTGTTGTACTTTCATAGGATTTCCCCTTTCATATCATAAAATAAACCCCCTGAACAATAAAGCCCCAATCCCTTTATTAGCATATTTATTCATGGAAGAGTTCAAAGAATGCTTCTGTCCTTTTGAGACTCTTGAGGTTTTAGCTGGATATTTACTTTAAGGAATAAGAGAAATTATTTATGGAACAGATACATTAGTATTCCAGACAACTGTTTCTTTAAATCCTATTTGTTTTTCTGTTGATACTGTAGAGACATCACCCATAAACAAACTGCTGTCAAAATATTGGTCTCCAGAAATAGCAATGAGGATGAGGGTGAGTGGTTTGAGAAGTTCGGAGGACAATTGCTGAATTTCTTTGACACATCTGCATTTGCAGCTCCCTTCATACTGTGAAACTGTTTAGGCAGTTGAAAGGATCAGTGAACTGAGAGAAAGCTGGGCGGGAGTAAAGCAAAAAACAGAGAAGTAAGAAATTCACATTGAGCTGGAGATATTTTGGTAGCAGCATAATGCAGCCATTTAATGAACATATTAGAGCAAGGGAAAAAGCTGCTTATACAAGTGAGAAGCTACTTTTGCCAGAAAAAATGGAGGGAAATGCTTCATTAGAAAGTGCACCTGCACCTATCCTTTTGTTCTTAATTACTCTGCTGGATTCTAAGGTGGATATTAGTCTCCTTCAGAGTTAGGTGTAAATCTTTTCTCAGTGTGTGTGTGTGCACGCGCACGCACACATGCATGTGTCTGCCTGTGTGTTTTTGTGCATAAACATACCTCTGAAAATAAAGATGAAAGGTCATGTAAATACAAATTTTTCCTTTTATTAGTTCATGCAGGAAGACACTTATGCTTAAAGGTCAAGCTAGCAGAAGATATAATGCTAACAACAGTAAGTGGTAGAAACTACTGAGGTAGCAGAACTTAGTAAAATATTCCTTTAAATGCTTGTATTTCTCTGTCTAATACACAAAAAGCTCAAGAAAGTCTCAGAGGAGATTCCTATCTTGTGTTTTCCTCAGACTGTGAGACGAAAGCAGCCCGTGTGCTATGAAATGGAGCACGGGAGTTGGTAGCTCTCTTCTCGAAGCAAGGGGGCAAGGGCAGTGGCAAGAAAGGCAGCAGGACAAACCACAGAAGCCTGATAGGGCGAAGAGGAGTGATCTAGCCTTACGACACTTGTTCCTGTACAAAACTTTTCCAGCATTTTTTCCCAGCTTCCAGATGCTTTTGTTTTCCCCCAGCACAGTGCCTACGTCTATCCTGCCCATACTTGATGCTCTAAAGGCAGCTCAAGAGTGGCCTCTCAAAAACGTCAAAAGATGATACTAATTGTTTACAAGAAGGGCATCTGTTTTCCCAAGATGCAAAGTAACCACTATATTTCCACTTTATTTGCAATCTTGCCTCAGTGACTCATGCACAAGTTTAGGAAATAATTTACAGAAGGATCAGTGAAGGAGAACTGTGGCCTGTGATGCAGACATAGACAATCTTGTCCTGCAGCTTCAGTTTTCAGCCTCGCATATTTTATGTATTATCCATCCAGAACAGAAAAGCCTTGAGGTATTTCACATAAGCAATCAAGGCCCTGGGCACTGCTGAGCTAAGCAGGTGGCAAACCTGACCATGGTCATGGGMAACAGGCAGCTGAAGGTGTTCTGGGTTCGGTTAGCACACGAGTTAGAAGAAAGAGTTGATCTTCGCTTCAAAATGTATCTGTGAGGAGATGTCCTCACACTCCACCCTGGCAATCAGAACCACATGGTTACTCCTTTGGGCTCATGCAGGCTTCTAGGAAAGTCGGGGTATCCTATCTGGAGACCACGAGCCTTCCCTGATAGGCTAGGCTGCAGCGCTGAGGCCAACGTGAAGGGTATATGAAATGGATTAACACAACAGACATCCAGAGCAAGCGTAGCTGAACAAAAAACAAAGCTGATATGACAAAGAACATTGTTTTTACTTAAAACGTTTGCTTTTGTGCATGTGACTACAAGCACTACAGGAAATACTTTAACCAGAAGTTGTGGTATTTAGGATTAAGATGAAATATTCTGCAAATTAACTAGCCCATAAAACCCAATAGCTCTGATATCCTGGATAATTTTCCTTTGTCCAACAATAATTTTCCATTGTCTTTTAGAGGAAGCTAAGAAATAGGATTTGTATGCAGAGGAGAAAAAAGTAAGGGACTTAAATATACTCAAGCACAACATCACTTTCTGCATTAACCCCAAATTCCACTCATTTTTTCCAGGTAAGGTTACGTTCCTCCACAGGAAAAAAAAGTCACTATTTTAAAGTGTGGATTTTAACACTCAGTTAAGTCAGTAATGCATTCCAAGATTCATCTAAAAGTTTAAATTACGAGAATGTATTCCAATAGCATGCAGTTGTTTTTATTTAAGTTATAAAGTACATTTCCATTAAAAATCAATACGGAATACAATTGTATCTAGTTCCAAGAAAGTTTAAAAGGGTAGATCTTTTTTGTTCTCTTACTTCACCTTTCAACCTTGTTTTTCCCTCCTACCCTTAACTATCCTTCCTTCTTTCTGCTCCAAAAAATACAAGAAAGTCAGTTTTCATCTAGATTCTGATGAAGGGATCTGATCACTTTCATTTACAAGAGAAATCAGATGTCTTAACTGGGCTTTGGGTCAGGCCCAAACAAAATTCATTTTTTAAGACTCCCTGTGTTTTGCAAACATATGAGGAAATATGTGAACTGTGTTTCCCTAGACTGTCTAATGGCTTTTTCTCTCAACTATTAATTCATGAATCCAAATCACTGTAACCACATCTCTGCCTCTTGCACTCAATGTGGCTGGCTTTGAAAATCATTTATGACTAATTAGAACCTCAGTAATGTTCCACCCTTCAATGGCAAGGGCCACACGGGTTTCTCTATCTCCTCGGGTACCCTAGAACCCAATAGCCTTCCTGGAACTAGTATTCATGACAGACCGTAAAAAAATCCTTRATGCAAGGAATAGTGAAATGTATGTATTTTGGCAATGTCTATATCCCCCACATTGCCACTGGGGAGTTTTTGCATTGCACTATGGCAAAGAGCTACCTGCTGTGCCCAAAATGAGTTTTTTGAGTTCTTGGATATCCATCCAATATTCTACATGCTGTGGAGCACCACCAGCCAGCCACATCAAGTCCTCTGTTTTATAAAGCACTTTGGTAGCCTGGATGTCAGACATCACTACCTGTCATGCAGATTAAGGTCTTCCTAGAGAGATCTTCTGGAAAATCAGAAAAGCATTATTTGTTCCAGATTTTAGAGTGGACCCAAATGTCCATTATGCATGCATTTATCTCATTCGGGCAGAGTCAATGGAGTGACAGGGAGGTACCAGTAGTTTTCCAGTGACCTTTGCCACCTCCGGAGGAATCTGAGGTACATATGTGAGCAACAAAAAGATGGAATGACATCATTAGATTCCCTTAAAATATGTTATTTTTCTGCCAGACAAAATTTTAAGGTAACAAATGGAGTCAAAGGATACACTCAGGATGCTTGAGGACAAGGGACTTGCATATTTTCCAAATGTGAAATAAATTCCAAAGGAAGGATTCTATAATAGTCACTTCCTGTTGATCTGCAGGTTAGAAACTCCACAGAACAGATGCTTGCATAGTTGCAATTATAATGTTTATTAAATGTGCATGTTTTATTTGCTAGATTTATACTCCGATCAAGAATCTTGATGCTCACATAGTAAATTAAAATTGATCCAATTATCTGTCATTTTCTATCTGTTCACATTTTAAAATGGCAACAGGACTGCATTTTACATTCCTTGCTTAAATCTATGTAATACCAATTAAATCCATATTTATTTCTTCTCTTAAAAAAATACAGCTTAATTATAGAAGCATAGGTGACATAGAAATTATTTGTATTTTTAATGTTGTATGCAAGGAACCTCAAAATCTGCTTACTTTTCCACATTCCCTAGGTGAGCTCAATATTGATATTTTGATGTGTTTCACCACAGAAAAATAATCACAGTCTCAAATCTGAGCGCTGAAGAGAAGGCTATAATCATGAGAAAATATGATGTTTAGTGAAGTCATTCATGCCAAGTTAAGAGCTGCAAATGCTGCTTTTTTTTTTTTTTTTTTTTTTTAAAGAAAGGAAACTGGATTCACACTGTAAGGGAGTTCTCATATTTTAAAGAGAAGTGTACTGTAGATACCAAAAAAATTCTTGTAGGCCTATTTCTGTTGTCAATTGTCCTGACTTCTCCTTAAGACCTTTTTCTTCCTCCATAATATAACATTATTTAGACCCCCCCTGCAAAGAAATGGCATTTTTCAGAGCATAAATTATGCAGGCCAAGTCTTTGTAGAACTGTCATTACAGCCTTAAACCATATCCGTTGTTCACAAAAGTCATGTTTCAGCACTTTCCAGAATTAATGCAGGAATATAGACATACCCATGTACACACACACAAAATTATTATTTTATAGCTGTTGCTTTTATCAGACAAACAAATCTAACAAAATAGTCCTGATTAACTATTATAGAAAAACCATATGGAACATTGTAATAAAATATCCAAGTTTGAGTAATAAGAGATTACTCAAACCCTTTTCAGATTTTGGGTGTTTTTAATGTTTAGTATTTTTCAAATTTGGACTTTGGAAACAGAATGTTTAATATAAATGGAAGTCTGTCCATTTTTCTCTTTCTCCGTCTACATTGAGTATGACAAGTACTGGTAGCATTACACATTTTAACTCTCAGAAACTGTTCTGAAGCCCATGATCTTTATAATCTTCTTTCTAACCATTTAAATGAACGCAATTTCCTAGAAAATCTGTTTTAGTTATCAGATTCATCAGTGAAAAGGGTGATGCAGTAACTGGTCAGATAGTGAATTATGTAAAAAGCATTATGAAACTGCTAGACTTCCTGAACTAGAAGAGAAACTCCTCAGAGGGGACTTTCTAGTTTTCTGAGGATGGTAACTGCAGAAACCCCTCTAGTTTTCTTTTTAACTAGTTTTCCTAGGAGCCAGCTTCAGAAAAACTTTTCAGTTCTTTGAGAGTCCTGTGAAAAGCTGTTTCTCTGGAGAACAGTCATGTCATCCCAAGGTACAGCCCCCACCCCCCTGCATTTTTTTTTTTTTTTTTAAGAAAACATCTCTTTTAAAGCGAACATATAAATATACACTTTATGAAAAGAAGGAAATAATTTAGCCAATAGACATCTTAATATTTAGCTGAAGGGAACAAATATGATACCTAATATGGACCTAAATGGCTTAAGTATCGTTTCCTGGAAAAGAAAAAAGCCTGTGTTTACTGTTAATCTGGAATTGTAAACATTAGGTCCCAGGCAACTCCTGCACATTTATCGGATGAGTATAATATTACAAAGGACACAAAAAACACTGTAAGTTAGAGTATCTAAAGCTCATTTTAAGTAATTCACTCCAGTCATTTGAAGAAGAAAAGAGCAACACATTCAGTACTGGAGAAATATGCCGGACAGAAAGCTGTCAATGCGAATGCTCCTAAAGGACACAGTACAACCTAGCGGCATTTTAAAGCTCACCCACACTTGAGGAGACACTATCCAATGGAAAGAAAAAATATCTGAATCATCACACTTATTCTAGCATCTAACCTTGTGCCTTGTCAAAAGTACGTCGACTTCACAGCGCAGTCACTGCTCGTTAGGAACCATCTGAAAGTCACCAGTTCATCCCGTGTCGGTGGCTAAACTAATCGCCAGAAGCTTTCTCTGGACACTACCACAGTGGATGTCCTAAAACTGTCCTAAAAGATGACAGAAAACTGAAGAGCCCACTTTTTCCACTTCTAAAACAGAATGGGATATCATTCAATCTCTAAGCCATACAGTTCTCCCGCTATATTTTGGTATATTTTTGGAAGCGTGGGCATGTCTTTAGAACCGGCCAAAGCTTTGCATGATACAACCAGAACTAAGAGCACAGCTTTAGTGGTAAGGTCTCTGGCAACACTGCAGAATACAAATTAAGTGTTTTTCTAATGTTGAAATACAATATACGATTCTGCACGCATGAATATTTATAAAGAATATTTATAAATAACACTGCTGAACTGGATAACTGATTTATTTGAAGAAGGAAACAATTGTTTAATTAAAACGAATGTTTAAATGCAAACAGCTCATTATTTAATTCATAGCTGGCATAGCATAATTTTGTTGACTACAATTTTTTAACTTAATATTGTCAGCTTCCTCAAGAAAAAAACAGCAGAATTGATTTTATCAAAATCCATTTAACTGATCAAAACATAAATCAAGAAAAGTTTTTACCCTCTGAGGTCTGAAATGAAAGGTGCTACCCCATATTGTATAGTGCTGTAAGCTTGAAATATAAATTTGCTTGCTGTCTAAATCCTTTGCAGATAAAGAATGGTCTACTAAATAATGAAAGGCATTGGTTCAAACAAACTGGAAATAAATGTTTTAAAAACGGTGTATATTGATTGAGATGAAACAGATGGTATATAATATACATTCAAAATTTATTTTATAAAAAAACATGATAAGCTCGTATGTTTAATTATTGCAAAAAGTATGAGTATAATCCTAAATCTGACCACTGGAATTTGTTTTGAATTATTTACACTGCCCTTGAAATATCAGTGTTACAGCTTTCAAAGACGAACATAAAAAATTACTGTCATTTTAAAGTAATTTTACTGTTTTGTAAAAATACTACTGTAATCAAATTGGCTATTCCCCAGTCATCCTTCATAAAAATATGCATGCACATATTAATACACAGTCTCTATATATGTACCTAAATAAATATAACCCTCATACTATGTAAGCCATTATATCACACAAGGACTATACCTTTCAGTTGTATTGTGAAACAGTGGCTTAGGACTGGGAAATAAATAGCTCAAGAAAACACATACAATTACTTTGAAAAACTTTTCTAAAAAATATTTGTAAAATCAAATACACTTACCATCTCTTACTAGGAACTGAATGCTTTGGGGACGTCCTGTCCATATGCTCATTCCCACTGCTGGACCACATGCAAGAATTTTTAGTATTATTTTCATTTTGGGAGTCACTCCCAGCTTCATCAAGTGCATAGGTATACATACAAATGTATAGGTACATGTGCATATGTACTATAGGTCCTGTGTTGCTTTCTCACTTTTCTCTCAAGTGTGTCTTGCTGTTAACAGGCAGTAACCCCAGGAGAGGGGACTACACTGAAGGTGCATAGGACTGCGCAGGGGTTACATATCTTTCAGCATCGAGACCGTTTAAAGAGCTTTGGCCATRTAAATAAAAGGAAAGTTCCCTCCTGGCTTATAGTGTGGCCAGGGACACCTCACAGGAAGAGTATCTTACTATATATATACACATTTTAATATGTACATATATATGTATCAGGGTCAGACTCGCTGGGATTCCACCTCGGCACAGCTCCTCGGAGAGCAGGAGCAGGCGCGAGACCTTGAGGAAGCCCAGGGCGATTCGGCAGCCTCAGCAAACCCACCCCCTGAGCCCACCAACGCAGCAGACACCCTGCAGGAGGGCCGCTGGAGTCTCCCACGGCCGGCGGCAAAGCAGCAGTAATACTCGACTGACTGAGGACGTGGGATTTCCTACTCACTATCCCTGTCTGCCCTGTGTACCCCTTCCTGTCTGGAGCGTTAAATTTTGGGAAAGCCATGAGTTACTGCGAGTTGAAGYGCTTATTGCGTCGTCACAGGACCAGCATGCGTATGGGCAGTCACTGCAGCCTGACCTCGTACCTGACTTTGTAGCCAAAACTATTAGGAAACGGACAGTTATGCTCTTCTTTGTGTCCTGGGTTGGGTCATTAAAACCACCATGGTGTGACAGAAACGGGGCCTGGCTCCCGGTCTGCAGGTGGAGGCATGCAGCTCCACAGCTGGACCCCGCCACGGTGTCCTCCGCGCGGGGCAGGACGGCAGCCCCAGCACAGCGACGGCGCTCAGCTCAGCGACACGTCCCTGCGCTCTCCCGTTCCTCCATGTGCAAGCACAGGTACAGCCCACAAAAGCCTGATCTCCACCAAATTAACCCTGGAATAAATCCCCAAACAATCTCACAAGCTTTTCCTGATTAGTTTCCTAGCCAGTAAGAAGTTGCTGGGGTCAGAAATCATAGYGCTTCAGCACACGTTTGCCTCAGAAGATCACACTTTTTACAGAGATATTGTACTTAAGAAATATCTATAATGCCAGGCATCATAACATGATTGCAAATAGTAATTTATGTCAATCATGCCGTAAAATGCCTGACACTTAACAGGTTAGATGATCCTTGTTAAGGATGCAAAATCAGTCACTAAAAGTTAGGAATCTTAATTCTGCCTTCCTGTACARATACAACATGATACATTTCAAGATCAACTCCTATCTTTTCTTCTACTACCTCAGGCAAGTCATAGGATAGGTTCACTATTCAGCAAATGATGCAAATGCTATTCCCACCTCCCCGCCACAACTGTTCAGTGGTCTGATATTTCATTCATAAGAGAAATCCATTATAGGTTATCTTCCAATTTTCTTGCATCAATTTTTAGTATTGTAAAATCTACTGGAATGACACAATGAAACATATATCTATATATCTATGTCTATAATCATCAGAGTACTGTATTACATGCACGGGTAAATGGAATGCAGCTCTCTGACAGGTGAATAAAGATTGCACTCACTTTTCACAACCCATTAAAACATTGCTTAAGTGTTTCCCATTAAAAACACAATAGCTTTCAATGAAAAGGTATTTTAAATTATTGAGAGAGTCTATGGAAGAGCTCCTTGAACAATGTAAATGTGCCAGTCTGCAGAAGTATGAAGCTTACCTGCACAATTTAGAGGGGTTTTATTGGTCGCTCTTTGGTGGAAAGTATTCTGGGCCTACACTGCTTCCTCAAGACTAGGCTGGTTCCTGTGTGACAATGATATACTTAGGGGTGGATAGAAGAGAACTGTATGTATATTAAAATTTGTTGAAAAACATGGTCAGCTTTGCAATCACAGAATTAAAAAAAAAAAAAAAGAAACAAAAGGNG